>NC_132925.1:89093233-89394579 GCF_047675955.1 Chlorocebus sabaeus
CAGCACTGATGACAAAAGAAAAATTCACAAATTGAACTTCATAAAAGCAAACTATCAACGAAGTGAAAAAGCAACCTACAAGATGGGAAAAAAATCTGTAAATCACTTATCTGATAAAGGATTGGTATCTAGAATATGTAGAGAACCCCTAAAACTCAACAACAAAAGAACAGACCCAATTCAAAAATGGGCAAAGGAACTGAACAGACATTTCCCCAGTGAAGAGATACAAATGGCCAATAAGCACACAAAAAGAGACTTAACATCATTAGCCATCAGGGAAATGCAAATTAAAACCACAATGAGATGCCACTTCTTAAAAGACAGAAAACAATTAGTATGGGTGAGGATATGAAGAAACTGGAACCCTTGTGCACAGCTAGTGGGCACATATGAAAAACAGTGCAGCCTCTACCGAAAAAAAAGTGTTAACAGTTCCTCAAAAAATTAAAAATTTACCATATGATCCAGCAATTCCACTTCTGGGTATACAGCCAAAAAAAAAAAAAAAAAAAAAAAAAAACTGAAAACATACATCCACAGAGAAACTTGTATATGAATGTCTGTAGCATAATTATTCATAATGATGAAAAATGAAAAAGTAGAAACAATCCAAGCATCCATTCTGGTAGATGGACAAATATAGTATATCCATATAATAGAATATTATTCAGCCATAAAAAGGAATGAAGTATTGATACATGCTAAAACATGGATAAGCCTTAAAAACATACTCAGTGAAAACAGCCAAACACAAAAGGTCACATATTACATGATTCCATTCATATGAAATGCCTAGAATATGCAAATCCTTAGAGACAAAAAGTCAATTGGGGGTGCCAGGGTGGGGGAGACAGAATGAGTAGTGACTGCTAATGGGTATAGGATTTCTTTCAGGGGTAATGAAACTGTTCTGGAATTAGATACAGCTGATGAAGGCACAACTCTACAAATATATTAAAAATAATGGGATAGTACAGTTTAAAGGCTTAACTATATGGTATGTGAATTATACCTCAACACCCTATTTTTAAAAGATAAAAAAAGAAAAATAGTAAGCAAAAGATGATAAACATCATGGAAGAAAATTTATTATGAGAATAAATTTTATATAACTGATTTTTACCTCAAAAAAATTGAAATAGCAAAGATTTTAGGACCTAAGACCAAATACAATCAATTATCACAACAAAGCAGCAGACAAAAACAGGTGTCTCTCCAGTCACAGGAAGTCATCACAGAAGAACTTTAAAAGCATTAGAGAATTATAATGACGAGCTGAGTCACACTGAATAAACAAAAACCCATGAGTCCATAATAATAATAAAAGAAGAAATGACAAAACAAGACAAAAAAGCAATCTTCTAGAGGCTAAGGTTGTGCCCGGCTCATTTTTGGGGTTTGTTTGTTTGTTTGTTTTTGAGACGGTGTTTTGGTCTTATTGCCCAGGCTGGAGTGCAGTAGCGCGATCTCAGCTCACTGCAACCTCAACCTCCTGGGTTCAAGTAATTCTCCTGCCTCACCCTCCCAAGTAGCTGGGATTACAGGCACCCGCCACCACACCCCCAGCTAATTTTTTGTATTTTTAGTAAAAACGGGGTCTCACCATTTTGGCCAGGCTGGCCCTGAACTCCTAACCTCAGGTGACCCACCTGCCTCAGCCTCCCAAAATGCTGGGATTACAGGCGTGAGCCACCATGCCCAGACTTGCATTTTCCTTTAAACTCTTCATTTCAATTAAGTAAATGACAGAAATAAATTCTGAAACTAGAATTCAGTGCTATGGGCAGGCACAGTGGCTCATGCCTGTAATTCCAGCACTTTGGGAGCCCAAGGCAGGTGGATCACTTGAGGTCAGGAATTTGAGACCAGCCTGGTCAACATGGTGACACCCCATCTCTACTAAAAATACAAAAATTAGCCAGGCATGGTGGTGCACACCTGCAATCTAGCTACTCGGGAGGCTGAAGAGGGAGGATTGCTTTAACCCAGGAGGTAGAGGTTACAGTGGGCCTAGATAGCGCCACTGCACGCCAGCCTGAACAACAGAGTGAGTGAGATTCTCTCTTTAAAAAAAAAAAAAAAAAAAAAAAAAAGAATTCAGTGCTATGTGTCGGAAAATCAGGAGCATAAAGGTGGCCTTTAAAAAGTATACACACAATGTAGAGAAAAAAGACAAGTTAAAATGTTTGAAGTAGAGATTCTTAACCTGAGTCCAAATATAAGCAACAAGAAGTCCATAAATATTTTGACACGACTAGTAAAATTTTACTTGTGTATATGTGGGTTTCCCATAGCATTTATCAGATTCTCAAAATGGAATCGACACCTACTCCACCCCACCCCCAAAAAAGTACCACTAGATTAAAGGGAAGATGGTAGCTGCAAATAACATGGTCCTCCCAAAACACCTTGCACAAATCTTTCATACCTTACTGTCCCCTGCGACCTGAATTTGCTCTCATGCTTCTTTTTCACTCAAAATCCTATTCACTCATCAACACTCAGTTGTACTTTCACTCTTAGGGATATTGCCTTGTATGCCCCCAAGCTCTGAACTCCTACAGCACATTCTACTTCTATCCATTGTACATGTTTGACATTTACAATAGCTTTGTGCACGCAATGTGCATAAGGTAGTCTTGTCTCCTTACTGTTCTGTGTGCTCAGCATTCCTAATTCTTACCTTTTACAAAATCTCCCCCACTCTAGTGATTTCAGTGGGGCTATCAATTGGACCCTTCAATAACTGGGTATATGAAGTAGACTGGGCCATATCATTCATTCCCTTAAGTTTTCCTGACTGGAAACAGCTCTTTTCTATTCCATCATGCTGTTGTAAACATGTATCCAGAACTGCAGGAGCTATGGTCCCCAATAATAAAAGGAGTAAATTTTTAAAAGTTAATGACTGCAAGAAAGCAAGCAACACATAGACACTAAGATATCAAATGGAGACACAGAGGTCCTGATGCCTTAAGGACCTGACTCTGTTCAAACCATGTTCAAATAAGACAAACCCCAGGCTATAACCAATCTGGCCACTTCTGTACCTCACTTCATTTTCTGTACATCACTTTCCTTTTTCTGTCTATAAATCCTCCTCTACCATGTGGCTGGGCTGGAGTCACTGAGCCGACTCTGGCTCAGAAGGCTGCCCGATTTGTGAATCATTATTTGCTCAATTAAAGTCTTTTAAATTGAATTCAGTTGAAGTTTTTCTTTTAACAGATGGTGTCAGAAGTGGGATCCGAAGTAGAGCTTCTAGCGACCCCCAGGAGCACTGAGTGACCAAGCGAGGTACCCACCAGGCCCACTGTGTCCATTCCTCTCTCAGAACAGCTGAGGATCGTGGTTAAGTTCTCTCTCGGATTCCTAAGTTCCACAGATTGGTGTTTAGCGCTCTTCAAGTTTATTTGAGCAAATTTCTGATCCAAACTGGGTTTGGAGGTCATGACAGAAACTGGACTGTCTGGGATCAGATTACATCTGATATTAACTGGCCTGGATCCAGTTAGAGGCCTCTTACATTTGACTGGGTCAGAAAGAAACTGGTAGTAAATGGCAATAATTGGAGGGGTTATAAAATCTGGCTTTTGGAAATTCACAGGGATTTGTGCGTTCTACCCCATTTCATTTTTCTTGTGTACTTAGAAAAAAAACATTAGCTAAGTTGATTAGGGAACCTGAGAGCAAAGCCAGTATTTGAGGTAAAAAGAGGCTCCTTAATTTGTGAAGAACTGAGCTCCTTCCGGCTTATACATGCATAAGTATTAGGCTCTGCAGGCAGCAAAGTCTTACAGAAATAGTGAAATCTTACTAAAGTTAAGTTACAGAGCAACGTTCCAAAGGAACAACACTGAACTGAAGCGCATGTGATTGGGGGCTCCCAAATTAGTCTTATCTAGGGATGCCTATTGATATGCAGAAGCTTCTAAAAAGATTGCAATATTTTTATCTAAAGACTTTACCAAAGGCAAATAAAAACCTTAAGTGACTAATTGATTTTTTTAAAAATTAAATCTGCTAAACTTCTGGCTTAGTTACTAGCCTGCCCCAAAGGGGAAAAGAAAGCTATCCTAGATAAGGTGTTTATGAAGGTAGGCCCTCAATTAAAATAGGCTTGCTTCTTTTTCAGATCTATTTATACTGAGTTCTTTTTGTTTTTTTGTTTTTTGTTTGTTTGTTTGTTTGTTTTGAGACAGAGTCTGGCGCTGCCGCCCAGGCTGGAGTGGAGTGGAGTGATCTCAGCCTCACTGTAACCTCCACCTCCCCGGTTCAAGTGACTCTCATGCCTCAGCCTCCCAAGTAACTGGGATTACAGGCATGCGCCACCATGCCCAGCAAATTTTTGTATTTTTTAGTAAAGACAGGGTTTCACCATGTAGGCAAGGATGGTCTTGAACCCCTGGCCTCAAGTGATCTGCCCGCCTTGGCCTCCCAAAGTGCTGGGATTACAGGAGTGAGCCACTGCACCCAGCCTGTTGGCCCCATTCTTTAATGGGCTCCAACCATTACTCTGAACTCAGTAATTTTAGCTAAGAAACAGTAGTTATGTTAAAAAGAATACCCTATTGAACTAAAATACACCTTTCTGGAATTTAATTGGCTATCCTGAAACTCTTTTGTAAAAGAAATCTGTATCTACAAAGGAAATCTACATTTTTAGGGATATCTGCCTCTGAGTATTAGAAACTCTTAAATTCTTTTATTTTTATTTTTATTTATTTTTTAGTTTTTTTGGATACAAAGTCTCACTCTATCCCCGAGGCTGCTGTGCAGTGGCACAATCTCAGCTCACTGCAACCTCCACCTCCCAGGTTCAAGCGATTCTCATGCCTCAGCCTCCCAGGTAGCTGGGATTACAGGTGCCTGCCACCACACTTGGCTAATTTTTTGTATTTTTAGTAGAGATGGGGTTTCGCCATGTTGGCCAGGCTGGTCTCAAACTCCTGACCTCAGGTGATCCTCCTGCCTCAGACTCCGAAAGTGCTGAGATTACAGGCATAAGCCACCACACTCGGCCAACAATTTTGTATACAGCAAACCTTAAAGTATTTTTTAAAGGCCTATTAGAGCTAATAAATGAATTCAGCAGTTGTGGGACATAAAATCAACATGCAAAAACCAGTTGTATTTCTGTATATGAACAACATGAGAATGATATGAAAAGGAAGGCCAGGCGCGGTGGCTCACACCTGTAATCCCAGCACTTTGGGAGGCCAAGGTGGGAGGATCATCTGAGGTCAGGAGTTCGAGACTTGCCTGGCTAACATGGTGAAACCCCATCTCTACCAAAAATACAAAAAATTAGCCAGGCATGGTGGCAGGTGCCTGTAGTCTCAGCTACTTCGGAGGCTGAGGCATGAGAATGGCTTGAACCCAGGAGGTGGAGGTTGCAGTGAGCCAAGATCATGCCACTGCACACTAGCCTGGGCGACAGAGTGAGACTCTGTCTGAAAAAATAAAAAAAAGGCTGGGCGCGGTGGCTCACGCCTGTAATCCCAGCACTTTGGGAGGCCGAGGCGGGTGAATCACAAGGTCAGGAGATCGAGACCATGGTGAAACCCTGTCTCTACTAAAAAAATACAAAAAAATTAGCTGGGTGAGGTGGCGGGCGCCTGTAGTCCCAGCTACTCAGGAGGCGGAAGCAGGAGAATGGCGTAAACCCAGGAAGCAGAGCTTGCAGTGAGCCGAGATAGCGCCACTGCACTCCAGCCTGGGTGACAGAGCGAGACTCCGTCTCAAAATAAATAAATAAATAAATAATAAATAAAAAAAGAAAAGGAAAGGAAATTAATTAACAATATGAAAAGGAAGAAAACAATTCCACTTACAGTAGCATAAAAAAATGCAATACTTAGGTATATGTTTAACCAAAAAAATGAAAAATTTGTATACTGAAAACTACAAAACACTGCCAAAAGAAATTAAATACCTAAATAAAGATAGCCCACGTTAACTGATTGGAAGACTTAACATTGTTAAGATGACAATCCTGCCCAAAGCAATCTACAGATTCAATTCAGTCCCTACCAAAATTCCAACAATATTCTTTGCAGAAATATTTAAAAATTCATCCTGAAATTCACATGGAATCTCAAGGGTCCTCTAATAGCAAAAATAATCTGGAAAATTAGAACAAAGTTGGAGGACTCACACTTCTGATATTTAAACTTAGTATAAACCTACAGTATCAAAACAGCGTGATACTGGCATAAAGACAGAACTATACAGACCAATGAAACAGAATACAGAGCCCAGAATAAACCCTCACATATACTGTCAAATGATACTCGACCACGGTGCCAACACCGTTTAATGGGAAAGGGATAGTATCTTCAACAAACAGTGCTGGGAAAACTGGATATCCACAAAGAATAAAATCAGAACCTTATAATACCACATTATAAAAACTGACTCAAAATGGATCAAAGCCTTAAACATAAAAGCTAAAGTTAAAAAACTCTTAGAAGAAAACATACGGGGAAAGGTTCATGACACTGGATTTGTCCGTAATTTCTTAGATATGTCACCAAAGACACAGGCAATAAAAAAAAGATAAATCAGCTTCATCAAACTTAAAACTTTCATGCATCAAAGGACACTATCAACACAGTGAAAAGGCAAACAGCTTCAGAATGAGAGAAAATATTTGCAAACCATATATCTGATAAGAAATTAATATCCAGAATATATAAAGCAGGGGTCCCTAACCCCTGGGTCACAGATTAATACCAATCCATGGCCTGTTAAGAACCGAGCCGCAAAAGCACGAGGTGAGCAGTGGGTGAACGAGTATTTTTGCCTAAGCTCTGCCTCCAGTCAGATCAACAGGGGCACTAGATTCTCATAGGAGTGTGAACCCTATTGTGAACTGTGCATGTGAAGGATCTAGGGTGCACGTTCCTTATGAGAATCTAATATCTGATGATCTTGAGGTGGAACAGTTTCATCCCGAAACCATCCCCTCTGTGGTCCGTGGAAAAATTGTCTTCCACGAAACCAGTCCCTGGTGCCAAAAATGTTGCAGACTACTGAAATAAAGAACTCCTACACTTCAACAACAAAAAAACAAAAACAAAAACAAAATTGAGGCCAGGCACAGTGGCTCATGCCTGTAATCTCAACATTTTGGAAGTCCGAGGCAGAAGGATCTCTTGAAGCTAGAAGTTCAAAACCAGTCTGGGCAACATAGCAAGACTATTACCTCTAAAAAATAAAAAATAAATTAACTAGGCACGGTGGCACACAGCTGTAGTCCCAGCTAGCCAGGAGGCTGAGATGGGAGAATCCCCTGAGCTCAAGAGTTTGAAACTGCAGTGAGTTATGATCATGCCACTGCGCTCCAATCTGGTGACAGGGTAAGACTCTGTCTCCAAAAAAAAAAAAAAAAAAAAACCTTTTAAATTGACTTCCAAAATGGGCAAAGGATTTGAACAGACATTTTTTCCAAAAAAGACATACAAACGGCCAACAAGCACATGAGAAGATTCTCAACATCACTAATCATTAGGGAAATACAAATCAAAACCACAATGAGACACCACTGCACATCTATTTGAAAGGCTATGATCAAAAATCAGAAAACAAGTAGTACTGGGGAGGATGCAGAGGAACTAGAATCCTTGTGCACTGCTGGTGGGAATGTAAAGTAGTACAGCCACTACAGAAAACAGTACACTAGCTCCTAAAAGCACTAAAGACAGAATTACCATATTGTTCAGCAATTCCACTTCTTGGTATATACCCAAAGAAATAGAAAACAGGGAGCTTAACAAGTATTAGCATGCCAATGTTAACTGCAGCATTATTTACAATAGCCAAAAGGTAGAAACAATCCAAGTGTCCATCAGCAGAAGAATGAATAAATCAAATGTGGTATACCCATACATTGAAATATCATTCAGACATAAGGAGGAACAAAGTTCCATAGACTACACCACGGATAAACTCTGAAGACCTCATGCTAAGTGAAATATGCCAGACACAAAAGGACAAACACTGTATGATTACTTTTTTTTTTTTTTGAGACAGAGTCTCACTCTGTCGCCCAGGCTGGAGTGCAGTGGTACAATCTCAGCTCACTGAAAGCTCCGCCTCCTGGGTTGACACCATTCTCCTGCCTCAGCTTCCCGAGTAGCTGGGACTACAGGCGCCCGCCACCACGCCCAGCTAATTTTTTTGTATTTTTAGTAGAGACAAGGTTTCACCATGTTAGCCAGGATGGTCTTGATCTCTTGACCTCATGATCCGCCCACCTCGGCCTCCCAATGTGCTGGGATAACAGGTGTGAGCCACTATGCCCAGCCATATGATTATATTTATATGAGTTACCTAGAACAGTCAAAATCACAGAGATAGAAAGTAGAGGCCAGGCACAGTGGCCTTTACTTGTAATCCAGCATTTTGGGAAGCTGAAGTGGGTGGATCACGAAGTCAGGAGTTTGAGACCAGCTTGGCCAACATAGTGAAACCCCATATCTACTAAAAATACAAAAATCTGTTGGGCATGCTGGTGCGTGCCTGTAGTCCCAGCTACTCAGGAGGCTGAGGCAGGAGAATCACTTGAACCCAGGAGGCAGAGGTTGCAGTGAGTCAAGATCACACCACTGCACTCCATCCTGGGCAACAGAACGAGATTCCATATCAAAATAATGAATGAATGAATGAATGAATGAATGAATGAAAAACAGTAGTTGCCAGGGGCTGGAGGTGAGGGGGAATAAAGAGTTATTTAACTGGTGTAGAATTTCAGTATGGGATAACAAAAAAATTGCAGAGATAGACATTTGATGATAGTTACACAACACTGTGAACACACTTAATGCCACAGAACTATATGCTTCAAAATGGGCAGGGCACAATGGCTCATGCCTGTAACCCCAGCTCTCTAGGAGGCCAAGGTAGAAGGGTCTCTTGAGACCAAGAGTTCAAGACCAGCCTAGGCAACATGGCAAGACCCCATCCATACAAAAAATTTAAAAGATTAGCCAGGCATGGTGGCACACACCTGTAGTACTAGTTACTGGTGAGGCTGAAGCAGAGAATCACTTGAGCCCAAGAGTTTGAGACTACAGTGAACTATAACTGCATCACTGCACTCCAGTCTGGGTGAGAGAGCAAGACCTTGTTTCAAAAAAAATGGTAAAAACAGCAAATTTTATGTTACATATGTTTTGCCACAATAAAAATAAATTATAAACAATCATAGAGGAAAAGCTTCATGATCCTGACTTTGGTAACAGTTTCATAGCATGACACCACAAGTACAGACAACAAAATAAATTGGACTTCATCAAAATTTAAAATTTTTATACATCTAGAGACACCATCAAGTGAGCGAAAAGACAACCACAGAATGGGAGAAATATTTCCAGATCACCTATCTGATAAAGCAGGGCTCCCCAACCCTGCTTTATCCCAGTTAGGAACTAAGCCACACAGCAGGAGGTGAGCAGTGGGTAAAGAAGCAAAGCCACATCGGTATGTATTTACAGCCACTCCCCACTGCTCACATTACCACCTGAGCTCCACCTCCTGTCAGATCAGCACCAGCATTAGATTCTCACAGGAGCACAAACCCCATTGTGAACTGCACATGCAAGGGATCTAGGTTGTATGCTCCTTATGAGAATCTAATGCCTGGCTGATACGGTTTGGCTGTGTCCCTACCCAAATCTTATCTTGAATTACAGCTCCCATAATCCCCATGTGTCGTGGGAGGGACTTGGTGGGAGGTAATTGAATCATGGGATGGGTTACCCCTATGCTGCTGTTCTCATGAAGATTTGATGGTGAGTTCTCACAGGATCTGATGGTTTCACAAGGGGCTTTTCCCCCTTTTGCTCGGCACTTCTCCTTGCTGCTGCCATGTGAAGAAGGACATGTTTGCTTCCCCTTCTGCCATGATTTTAAGTTTCCTGAGGCCTCCCAAGGCATGCTGAACTACAAGTCAATTAAACCTCTTTTCTTTATAAATTACCCAGTTTCAGGTACGTCTTTATTAGCACCATGAGTACAGACTAAGACACTGATGATCTGAGGTGAAACTGAGGCAATGATGCTGGCACTGGGGAGCAGCTGCAAATACAGATTAACATTAGCAGAGAGGTTTGACAATCAATTGCTTGTAGACTCATTTGAAACCCTATCAGTGAGTGGCAAGTGACAATTAAGCTGCATCGGGTGGCAGGCTTTATAGTGGCAAGTGAGTTAATGTACTTAACACAGCTGTATCTGGTGGCAGGCTTTAAGTCACAATTCGACACTTAATTTAGTCCTTAAATGGCCCGCCCATTATTTTATTTACAGTCCATGCCTCTTTCCCACATGGTGTATTTGTCTCAGTCACAGTTTTGGTAAGCCCACAAGCTAGCTCTAGCCAAAATGAGTAAAAAATAAACATCACTGGAAAGCTTCTCTGAAAAGTGGGGAAGACTCAATGATGAGACAGAAGACTCTAAGACACTCTAAGAATGCCAACAATAAAGAAATCTGCATTTAAAAGAAAATACCGGCTGGGCATGGTGGCTCATGCCTGTAATTCCAGCACTTTAAGAGGCCGAGGCAGGCGGGATCACCTGAGGTCAGGAGTTTGAGACCAGCCTGGCCAACATGGCGAAACTCTGTCTCTACTAAAAATACAAAAATTAGCCTGGTGTGGTGGCATGTGCCTATAAGCCCAGCTACTCGGGAAGCTGAGCCAGGAGAATCACTTGAACCCAGGAGGCAGAGGTTGCAGCGAGGCAGAGGCTGTACTCCAGCCTGGGCAACAGAGCAAGACCCCATCTCACAAATCAATCAATTAATTAATGAAAATACCAAGAGTTCTACTTACATTACAGGTTCCTTGCAACAAATGATTCACATTCTCCAAGTGCTTTGTATAATATGTGGCAACCAGCTATCCAACAAAGCCATGAAAACCTTCAAAACTGTCTCACCACATGGAGACCAAGCACCCTGCATTAAAAGACAAGCCTTCAGAGTTTTTCAAAAGAAAAAAAAAAATGAAACACTAGGAATAGAAGCAATTACTGGAGGCCAAGTGCAGATCAAATGTGTCTGCACTTGAGAGCATCATTCTTAGTGGCTAACCACATCGCTAAAACTAAGAAGCCCTTTATTATTGGTGAAAAGTTGATCCTGCCTGCTGCTGAGGACATTTGCCACGAACTTTTAGGAGAGGCTGCAGTTCAAAAGGTGGCACACATTCCTCTTTCGGCTAGTACTATAATTAGACAAATAGATAAAATAGCAGAATATATTGAGGTACAACTGTAAGAGAGGACTGAGTCACCGTGGTACGCAATCCAGGTTGACAAGTCCAGCAATGTTGACAAGGCAACAGTGCTTGCTTTTGTGCAATATATTTTTCAGGAGGATGCACATGAGGATATGTTGTGTGTACCTTTGTTGCCAACCAGCACCACAGCTGCAGAACTATTCAAGTCTCTGATTACATATCAGGAAAATTGAATTGGTCATTTTGTGTCAGTATATGCACAGACGGAATGGCTGCCATAACTGGACAGCTTTCTAATTTCACTACTCAGGTCAAAGAGGTCACTTCGGAATGTGAGTCTATGCACTGTGTCAAAAAATGACCAAAAAAAAGGTCACCTAAACTTAACATTTTACAGGATGTGATTAAAATTATCAACCACATTAAAGTACATGCCCTTAGCTCACATCTATTTGCACAGTTCTGTGAGGAGATGGATGCAGAGCTTACATGTCTTCTCTTATATACAGAAGTGAGATGGCTTTCTAACGGTAGATCACTGGCCAGAGTTTTTGAGTTATGAGAGCAGCTCCAGTGATTTCTTTTAGAAAAACAGTCACCACTGGCAGCATATTTCAGTGACACAGAATGGGACACAAACTGCTTACTTCTGTGACATATTCAACCTGTTCAATCTGTCACTTCAAGGGAGAACAACAACTGTGTTCAAATCAGCAGATAAAGTAGCTGCATTCAAAGCCAAACTGGAATTTTGAGGGCGATGAGTGAACACTGGGATTTCGCAGAATTCTTTTTTTTTTTTTTTTTTTTTGTGACGTAGTCTCACTCTGTTACCCAGGCTGGAGTGCATTGGCGTGATCTTGGCTCACTGCAACCTCCGCCTCCCAAGTTCAAGTGATTCTCCTGCCTCAAACTCCCGAGTAGCTGGGATTACAGGCATCTGCCATCATGCCCAGCTATTTTTTGTATTTTTAGTAGAGACGGGGTTTTACCATGTTGGCCAGGTTGGTCTCAAACTCCTGACCTCAAGTGATCCTCCCACTTTGGCCTCCCAAAGTGTTGGAATTACAGGAGTGAGCCACTGTGCCCAGCTTTTTTTTTTTTTTTTTTTTTTCTTCCTGAGACAGAGTCTTGCTCAGTCGCCCAGGCTGGAATGCAGTGGCACAATCTCAGCTCACTGCAAGCTCCGCCTCCCGGGTTCATGCCATTCTCCTGCCTCAGCCTCCCGAGTAGCTGGGACTACAGGAGGCTGCCACCACACCCAGCTAATTTTTTTTGTATTTTTAGTAGAGACAGGGTTTCACCATGTTAGCCAGGATGGTCTCGATCTCCTGACCTCGTGATCTACCCACCTCGGCCTCCCAAAGTGCTGGGATTACAGGCATGAGCCACCGCACTGGCCTTTTTTGTTTGTTTGTTTGTTTTTGAGACGGAGTCTCGCTCTGTTGTCCAAGTTGGAGTGCAGTGGCACAATCTCGGCTCACTGCAGCCTCCACCTCCCAGATTCAAACAATTCTCCTACCTCAGCCTTCCCAGGAGCTGGGATTACAGGTGCATGCCACCACGCCCAGCTAATTTTTGTATTTTCAGTAGAGATGGGGTTTCACCATGTTGGCCAGGCTGCTCTCAAACTCCTGACCTCAGGTGATCCACCTGCCTTGGCCTCCCAAAGTGCTGGGATTATAGTTGTGAGTCACCACACTCGGCCAGCAGAGATTTTAAAAGAGACTGAGCCAGGGCCTTCTTTCTCCCAGCTGGTGCATGATCACCTATCTCAGCTTTCAAAAGAGTCTGAGCATTATTTCCGAACCACAAAAGGCCCCCAAACTGGGAAGGAATAAATCCACGACCCATTTGTGAATAAACCAGGTGAACTGACTTTGTGCGTGCTAGAAGAGTATCAACTGCTTGAGATTAGAAATGACGGTAGCCTTAATAGTATGCTTGGGACAACTTCAAATCTCCATACATTCTGGATTAGAGTCAAGGTGGAATATCCTGAGATTTCCACAAAAGCACTGAAAAGCCTGCTTCCATTTCCAACATCTTATTTTTGTGCAGCAGAGTTTTCTGGAGTGATGGCAACCAAGGCGAGACTAAGGCATTGACTAGACATAAGCAACACACTTCTGGTGTCACTGTCTTCCGTCACCCCCAGATGGGACCATCTAGTTGCAGGAAAACAAGTTCAGGGCTCCCGTTGATTCTACATCATGGTGAGTTGTATAGTTATTTCATTATACATTTCAATGTAATAAAAATAGAAATAAAGTACACAATAAATGTAGTGCACTTGAATCATCCCAAAACCATCCCCTCATCCTGTCCATGGAAAAACTACGTTCCACAAAACTAGTCCCTGGTGTCAAAAAGGTTGGGGACTGCTGTATAAAGGATTACTATCCAAAAAATATAAAGAACTCCTATAACTCAACAACAAAAAACCAAACAACTCAATTAGAAAATGGGCAAGGCTTTGGAGATGCCACTGCCCCTGAAAGCTCCCTGCCACCAGCCATGGTCAACCCCACCATGCTCTAGGCCATGGACAGCCCCTGAGCCACGTGTCCTTTGAGCTGTTTGCAGATAAAGTTCCAAAGACAGCAGAAAACTTTCACGCTGCAACCACTGGAGAAAAACAATTTGGTAATAAGGGTTCCTGCTTTCATATAAATATTCCAGAGTTTTTGTGTCAGGGTGGTGACTTAACACACCATAATGGTGTGGCAATTTTCATAATGGAGTGGCAACATCCATAGGAAAAACTAGCAATTTTCCTATGGATGTCAGCAAGGAAGAAACAAATATCCCTGTATTAATGTCATAACCATCGTAATCAGTTGTCTGTATTAATAATGTCAAATCACCAGAAACTCAGTTAAACAATTGATACTCAAGAAGCGGAACTGGTAGTAGGGGACCTTTTACTTTTGTCATGCTTGAGGATTTACTCCTCTCAAGCATGTATCAATTTTGAAATTTTTCTTTTTTTTTTTTTTGAGACGAAGTCTCGCTCTGTCACCCAGGCTGGATTGCAGTGGCGCGATCTCTGCTCTCACTGCAAGCTCCGCCTCCCGGGTTCACGCCATTCTCCTGCCTCAGCCTCCCGTGTAGCTGGGACTACAGGCACCCGCCACCGCGCCCGGCTAATTTTTGTATTTTTAGTAGAGACAGGGTTTCACCATGTTAGCCAGGATGGTCTCGATCACCTGACCTCGTGATCCGCCTGTCTCGGACTCCCAAAGTGCTGGAATTACAGGCGTGGGCCACCGAGCCCAGCCGGAATTTTTCAAAATGCAAATCTGCGGAGGAAATAATGCCCTATTATAACAAAGATGCAGAAAACAAGTACTCTCACTGTCCTGGAGGGCAATCTGGCAACAGTTAATTTCAAACAACCAACTGCTCAAAAGTAGGAAAATAAGTAAAGGACAGTATATATTACAGAACGGCAGTCTTAAAAGAGTGAAGAATCCAGATATAAGAACATGTTCAAAATACAATAGATTTAAAATAAAAGTAGATCATAAGACAATATAAGCAGTACGGTTCCAAATTTATTTTAAATGCCTACTTAAATGTATATACAAAAAAAAAAAAACTAAAAAGATATGCCAATATGTTGAGAGGTACTGTCTGGGTAACGAAAATAAGACATCACCTTTATGTTCTTTTTTGTATGTTTTTCTGTATTTACTGACATTTCTGTAATGATATATATGTTATGTAATCAGAAGGATTTGTTACACAGGAAAATAAAAAGCTCAAATGTATTCAAGATACTGAATTCACAATATAGGAAAGCCTAAATATGTCATATTTTAGAAAAAAATTATAACAAAAATAGACAAAATCTTTTCTTGGTGCTCTTAAAGGTTTAACCTTGAATTCCCTGGAAAAGTCACTCCTCCAAAACACAGCATTCCCCAAAGATGTCAAACAAAAGAGGTATTGTCAGGATAAGTTCAAACTGCATCCCAATTACCTGCTGTAAGACTTCTGGATCACTGTTGTAATGACTGTGAAACTGGAGGTGAGAGAGAGGGATTCATACTGGAATCCTAAGGCTCCCACTCAAAATCTGTCATTTGAACTTAGCCATAGGCACTAAACCTCTCTAACAGGCTCAAGAAAGAGAAAGGGCAAGAGAAAAAAAGAAGTATACTCATGATGTCACAAATTTCTAACAATCAAATATTATTACGTTTACAGCCTGCCTTTTAAAATACCATCAGGATTAATAAAACAAAATAAAATTCTTCACTAGGTTGGATTCTTAATTAAGCATTCACCAGTCACTCACTATGAACTAGGTCCTGATGATACAAACATGAAGACAAAGTTCCTTATCCTCAGTCCCTGAGGTAGAGATGCAATTAAGCATGATCTAAAAGGCTAAATGCCATACTAGAGGTTGGTACCAACTGCAGTAGAAGCAGCAATGCTTATTTATATCAGGCAGAGTGGGAAAAGGCATAAAAAAGAGATGACATTTGAGCTTTTTCAGTTAACATTCCCCAAGCAGAGAAAGGGAATCATGGGATTCCAATGATATAACAACACCCTGAGCAAAGCAATAAAGGTAGGAACATTATAGCCCTGTCTGGAAAAGGGTAAGTTGCCCAGCATATCTAGAGCATAGAAAATGCGGAGAGAGACCGGGCACGGTGGCTCACGCCTGTAATCCCAACACTTTGGGAGGTCAAGGCAGGCAGATCACTTGAGGTCAGGAGTTCAAGACCAGCCAAGAGAAGAGGGAAGAGGGGAGAGGGGAATGGGGAGAGGGGAGATGGGAAAGGGGAAAGGGGAGAGGGGAGAAGGGACAGAGGAGAGGGAAGAGAGGAGAGGGAAGAGGGAGGGGGGTCGGGGAAAGAAGAGGAGGGGAGGGGAGAGAAAATGTAGAGAAAATGTCAGAAACAAAACTCTGAGAAAAGTTTAGTGCCACCCTTCCTCCTGTACAGGAAGACGAAAATGGGAAGTTAACATCTTTTCAAAGCTGATATTTCTTTCTCATTCCCCATGCCTTAGTAAGTCCACACAGACCTTTTAGTAGCATCTTTGCCCCTTGTTAAAACACCATAGCCATGAACTAAGACTAAGGAGCCCATCCTAACCCCAAACATTATCAAGTTCACAAAGGTGGCACAGCTGGCACTATCAAAAAAATGTTCACACAGATAATCTGCATTCAAATCACAACACTGCAAACACTACTTGTTTATACACTAGACATAATTTCTCCCTAGGACAATAAAATTTTCTTCCTCTCCCGTCCAACCCTTTTTTTTCTTTTTTTTCTTTTTTTTTTTGAGAAGGAGTCTCACTCTGTCGCCCAAGTTGGAGTGCAGTGGCATGATCTCAGCTCACTACAAGCTCCGCCTCCCAGGTTCACGCCATTCTCCTGCCTCAGCCTCCCGAGTAGCTTGGACTACAGGCACCCGCCACCACGCCCGGCTAATTTTTTCTCTTTTTTACCAGAGACAGGGTTTCACCATACTAGCCAGGATGGTCTCGATCTCCTGACCTCGTGATCCGCCTGCCTCAGCCTCCCAGAGTGCTGGGATGACAGGCTTGAGCCACCGTGCTCGGCCCTGTCCAACATTTTTATTAACCACTTGGAAAAACATAGAAGACAAACTGTGTAAAGGTTCAAAAGAAAATACAGTAATATCTTGGATCACAAACTTAAGCTTCAAAAAGATTTGACAGGTTGTACTCACGAGCCAAATACAGTGGTTAAAATGTTAACAGAAATATAAAATATTTGTACAGGACTACGTGCTCGCAAACGAGACGTTCCAGGTATGTCCTGCTCTTGCAAACGAAGCAGGGCGTTCCTGATAAGTCCTGCTCTTGCAAACGAAGCAGGGCTTCCTTCCCTACAAACAGGGAGGACAAAGGAGCCAGCTGCAAACAGCAGACCCTGGGGGCTTGTTTATGTGTAAACATCTTAAAAATCCAGAAAGTCAGGGAAACGTCAGAAAAACAACAATGTGTCTTGTGACTTGGCAACATTTCACAAACGACTGTATAAAATAACGCAGAGCGTGCCATTCGGGACGGCTGCCATGTTTGTCTTGTCTTGTGTTGTCTTGTGTGTTCATTCCTTTGTTTAGGAAACATGCGGACCCCAACAAATATTATTTAAATGAAACTAAAATTTTACATTTCTGTTTAATATCATACAAGTTCAGGATGGAGGGGATATAGCTTGACCTCAGTTCATATAAAATAAAACTTAAAGTTGTTATAATTTCAGTATCAGCAATTAGTGTGAAATGGCAGCTCAGAAGTCTCTAAAAATCAGTCTTTATATCACATTAACAAAAATGTCCAATTCAGTGCCACAAATATGTGTGTAAAACCTTCTGCATGCCTGGTTCTGAGGTGCATCGGCCAAGAATACAAAGACAGGCCAGGTGCGGTGGCTCACGCCTGTAGTCCCAACACTTGGGAGGATCACGGAGTCTTACTCTGTCACCCAGGGTGGAGTCCAATGGTGCGATCTCGGCTCACTGCAACCTCTGCCTCCCAGGTTCAAGCCTCCTGCCTCAGCCTCCCGAGTAGCTGGGATTACAGGCGTGCACCACTATGCCCAGCTAATTTTTGTATTTTTAGCAGAGGCGGGGTTTCATCATGTTGACCAGGCTGGTCTCAAACTCCTGACCTCAAGTGATCCACCCACCTAGGCCTCCCAAAGTGCTGGGAATACAGACATGAGCCACTGTGCCTGGCCCAAGATAACAATTTTAAATGTATTTTTTTACTGTAGGTCATAGTCAAAAGTTGGAAAGACATTTGTCTAATGAACAGGATAAAGTATACATATCACCATAAACTACAAAGTATAACAGGATTTAACAGAATAAAATATATCTGGTTGGAGAAAGAGAGGGGTAGGGCCAAGAATCTAGGAAAGGATTTACAGACATAACAATATATAAGAGAAGTCTTGGCAGGCTGGAAATAATTTAAGAAATAAAGACATGGGGGAAAGGCACTCTATGTAGAAGGAACAATATGAACAAAGACATGATGCAGCAAATAAGTGTTTAATGGTCCTGGGACATGGCAGCACTGGTTATAAGTTAAGCACAAACAGAAGAACCTGAGGAAAGTTCAGTTTGGCTAACGTGTAAAGTATTAAAAAGTCAGTGGATGAGGCTGAACATGCACATCTGAACCATAACATGAAAGTGTTGGATACATGATAAACCATGAATGCTAGCTATTCCAACTAGTCTTAGCTCTGGGGCCTTAAACCATATTATCTCTAAGATTTCTTAGAGTTCTAAAATTTATGACTTACTGAAGAGCTATGATATAAGTTATTTATATGCAGGCACAGAACAAGGACTTATAAGACACTACAGGGATTCATTACTCTACTCAATAAGAAAGAATGTTCTCATTACAGCTAACAATAAAATGGGCTGTCCCAAAAAGTAGTGAGGGCACTGGCAATAGATATGTTTGAATATAGGCCAAATACATATCTGTTGAAGGTATGGTACTAAATCAGTACTATCAAGTTCTGTGTTTATCACACTCTAATTCTTCTGTCATGTTGGTTCTCACTTATTAGCAAGAGCTCATGAATGAGTTCCAAAGGGAGAGGGAGAATCATATTGAAGTAGGAGGATGGGATTTTATTCCATTGTAGATAAGCAGGAAAATGGAAAGCTGCTGAACGACATTTCCCAACATAGTAATTATCTTTGTACTAGAGTATCCTAAGGTGTGATATAGCAAATCAACTGCAAGTACTTAGCTAAAATAATTTGGTGATGTACAAAAAAAAATTTTAAGGTTTTAAGAGCTAAAATATGTGAAAAAAGTACTTGCTTTTCCAGGCAAAAGCTGTCAAAAGGGGGTATGCAAACACTTAAATGCATAATCATAAACAGGCTTGGTTTGTTCATTACAATAAAAGCATAACATTGGAATTAAAATCCTAATATAGCATATCCAATAATGCTCACATATTGGGAATAATTTCAGATCATTCTTAAAGAATAAAGACACAAAAATTTTAAAAAATTCAAAATACAAGCTATTAAAAATTAAAATTTAGCACCAATATAAAAATATGGTATGAAGATAAAGTAGTTTCAAACTCAATGACCATTCTTTTGAGACTGTCCTGCTTCAGAATGCGTCTAATACTACACAGAAATAGGTGCCATGTTTACAATTTAGTTTAATGTTTCTAAATCATAGTCTAATACTGCATGATAAAATGAACTAGAAATCTGAAGTCTACTGAATAGACTTAAGATGATTAAAAACTTAAACATAAGACCCAAAACTATAAAACTACTAAAAGAAAACATAGGGAAAATGCTTCAGGACATTCATCTAGGCAAAGATTTTATGACTAAGACCTCAAAAGCACAGGCGACAAAAACAAAAATAGACAAATGGGGCTACATTAAACTAAAAGCTTCTGCACAGCAAAGGAAACAAACAGTAAAGAGACAATCTACAGAATGGGAGAAAATATTTGCAAACTATTTATCTGATAAAGGACTAAAATACAGAATATACAAGGAACTCAACAGCAAAACCAAACAACCCCATTAAAAAGTAGGCGACAGGCCGGGCGCCGTGGCTCAAGCCTGTAATCCCTGCACTTTGGGAGGCTGAGACGGGCGGATCACGAGGTCAGGAGATCGAGACCATCCTGGCTAACATGGTGAAACCCCGCCTCTACTAAAAAGTACAAAAAACTAGCCGGGCGAGGTGGCGGGCGCCTGTAGTCCCAGCTACTCCGGAGGCTGAGGCATGAGAATGGCGTAAACCCAGGAGGCGGAGCTTGCAGTGAGCTGAGATCCGGCCATTGCACTCCAGCCTGGGAGACAAGAGCGAGACTCCATCTCAAAAAAAAAAAAAGCAGGCGACAGGCTGGGCACAGTGGCTCATACTTGTAAACCCGCCACTCCTCAGGAGGGAGGGCCTCCTGAGGCTGGGAGCTCAAGACCAGCCTGAGCAAAATAGCAAGACCCAGTCTCTACAAAAAAAAATTTTAAATTAGCTGGGCATGGTGGCATGGAACTGTTGTCCTAGTTACTGGAGAGGACGGCTTGAGCCCAGGAGTTCAAGGTTACCGTGAGCTACGATCATGCCATAGCACACTAGCCTGGGTAACAAAGCAAGACCTCGTCTTTAAAAAAAAAAAAAAAAAAAAAAAAAAAAAAAAGCAGGGCACAGTGGCTCACATCTGTAATCCCAGCACTTTGAGAGGCCAAGGCGGGCAGATCACATGAGGTCAGGAGCTTGAGACCAGCCTGGCCAACATGGTGAAACCCTGTCTCTACTAAAAATACAAAAAAATTAGCCAGGCGTGGTGGTGCACACCTGTAATCCTAGCTACTCAGAAGGCTGAGACAGAAGAATCACTTGAACCCAGGAAGTGGAGATTGCAGTGAGCCAAGATCACACCACTGCATTCCAGCCTGGACGTCACAGCAAGACTCTGTCTTTAAAAAAAAAAAAAAAAGAAAAAGAAAAAGGAAAAAAAAGTTAAAAAGTCCAATACAGAAATAAAATTCCTTAAATGTAACTATCCAGTTTAAATTGAAAACTGTAGAGTATATCTCATCTTTCAAGCCAGAGTCATACTACTGACACATTCCTCTCAGAGGACACAGTGTAATAATACAATCTGTGGCTTAGAATCTCAAAGTTCTACGTTCAAATCTCAACTCAGCACTTACTATCTAAAGTACCTTAGATCAGTTACTTAATTTCTCTCAGCTAAAGCTTCTTTCTCATCTGTTTAAAAAAGAGGGGAGAGGTGGTGATATAGTGTAAAGCTCAAGCAGAATCATGAATGTGGAAGTTCCCCATAAACACTAAACAAGACATCAAGCACATCCTCACTTTTCAGAACAAAATAAAGTTATAGGTATACGAAATCTTTCCTACCCCTAGTGGATGATGTCTTTACCTCTAAAGGGGTATTGGGGTCCTTCCAGAGGTTGCAAAGGTTGGGCTTCCCTCACTGAATAAATACCTAAAGAGCATACTGTCTTCAGACAGTGTGAATTCTAGTACATTTACCAACAGATTTACTCAAATTTTGTGAACACTAATTATTTCAGATCTGGTTTCAAGGATCTATTCTCTCCCCACCTTCAGATTATTTTCCTGCACCACAGGATCTTTACAAGTTTCTTTTAAGGACTCAGGGTTCGTTTTTTTTTGTTTGTTTGTTTCGTTTTTTTGTTTTTAAGTGCTTTTCTTCCCTATCTGGGGAAACCTAACCAAAAGGAAATTAGGTAAAAATAATGCATAAAATATGCATTACTTTTTAAATAGGAAAAAATATAACATTACAAAACTAAAATGTAAGGTCTTCAGATTGGTAATGAAAAAAATTTTTCATGTTCTACTAAAAGGGATTAAGAAAAAATAAGCAATAAATGCCCTAAATTATTTAAAAATTTGCCTTAGCTGGGCACAGCAGTTCACAGGCATAATCCCAGTGACTCGGGAGGCTGAGATGGGAGGATAACTTGAAGCCAGCAGTTTGAGACAAGCCTGGGCAACATAGCAAGACCATATAACTAAAAAATACTTTTTTAATTAAAATTTTAAAATTAGCCAGGCAAGGCTGGGCATGGTGGCTCACACCTGTAATCCCAGCACTTCGGGAGGCCAAGGCCAGCAGATAATGAGGTCAGGAGATCGAGGCCATCCTGGCTAACACAGTGAAACCCCATCTTTGCTAAAAATACAAAAACAAAATTAGCTAGGCATGGTGGCGGGCACCTGTAGTACCAGCTACTCGGGAGGCTGAGGCAGGAGAATGGCATGAACCCGGGAGGCGGAGCTTGCAGTGAGCCAAGATCACGCCACTGTACTCCAGCCTGGACGACAGAGCAAGACTCCATCTCAAAAAAAGGAAAAAAAAATATTAGCCAGGCAAGGTGGTAAACACCTGTAGTCCCAGCTACTTGGGAGGCTACAGTGGGAAGACTGCTTGAGCCCAGGAGTTCAAGGCTGCAGAGAGCTATGATCATGCGACTGCACTCTAGCCTGGATGACAACAGCAGGATCTCATCTCTCAAACAAAAAAAAAAAAAAAAATTGCCCACGACAGCAGAAGAATAAACAAGATGACCTGAAGCAGCTTCCACTTCTAAGACGTCAAACTAATACATACATACTCAAACCTTTACCGCTTCTCTATTCAAGGAATTTAATTACAAACATTCTTGTTTTTAAAATTGTTTGGTGTTTGTTGCTCCTGCTGTTGCTCCTGTTAGAGGGTAAGAAAAGTATTTTCTTGGTTTTTGTATTCTACATTTGGTACTTTGGGTACAGTCAGTATAGGGAAAGACAGGTGTTTCACAAAAATAGCTGGATTTTTCTCAGCTAATACACTTTAGAGCAGGAAGCTTCTTGGAAAGGTAGAATAAAGAATGGAAGGATGCAGGACTTTCCAAGCATTCATAGCAACAGAAAGGAAAGCAGAGATTCTCTAAGAGGGAAAGAGACATAAGAAGTCAAAACACGGGCCAATGGGTACGGTAAAGAACAGTACCTTACAGTACCAGAGAAAGAAAGCAAGACAGCCAAGTATATCACAAAATACTGCCCACTGCCAAGAAGAAAATTAAGGAAAATATACAATCGTTGAAAGACAAAAAAAAAAAATTAACAATCTTTGGGATTCAGTTTCTTCATCTGTGATAGTCTTAAGACTACTCTGGGAATCGACACGGGGTTACCTAAGTGAGAGTCCCGAGCACATTGACAGGCCGATCACTGACCCTCCGAAAAGGATAATGTCCTCCCCACTGCCTAAAGTCACTCACAGAATATTACAATGGAAAGGGGAGCTCAGTAATCACCTCATCCTAAATGAATAAACCAAACAATTCAGTCATGTTATAACCTGTACAGAATTCCTATATTATAAAAAATTTAATAAGATATTACTATAGGATCTCAAAGCCTTACCAATGTCAAATACAAATGAACAGCTGCAGTGGAAAAAACCCTTTGTACTGCTGCAACAGGAGACTCCTTCCCTCACTAATACCAGGGCAAAAGGAGGCCCTCGAGGCCCTCCTCCACAAATTTCTCCAAACTGGTAGGAAGTTAAATATAAGGGGTTTCCCTCCCTGCTATATGGTTATAGGTTGACAAACAGAAACAGAAATCTGTGCTCCAACTTAGTCATAAAAATCAAAGCTGAAACTCAAACATTTTCTCACAGGAAAATGATAATGGTTAAATTTTCAAGCTAGCCCTCATAGCAATTAAATGATGCGGCAAAAATGCCATTTTAATTGACTATTTTTCTCATAAGTATAATGTATAAGCTACTTTATAAAGCGGATTTTATGAAAAGGTCTAGAAGTGTAGCCCTAACATCCTTACGGGAAAAAAAAAAAAATTGTGTCCTGAGTTTTAAACAATTTACACAAAAACTTTTAGATCATAACTAAGGAGGGGACAGTAGAAAACTGTGAGATAAACAGGGAGAGAGTTGCTTGGTTTGGTAGAAAAGGCATCTAAATTATACTAAACCACAGCTGCTATGAAAATATCTTCAGTGTAACTGTCTCTCCCATTTAGCAAGCATTTAAGCTCTGCCCTGAGCCCAATGCAGTGGCCTCCCAAAGGGTGTAACAATTTTTCTAAAGCTAAACACACAGTCCTAGGAATGCAAGAATTCCGTTGCATCTTGCTGGGTAAATCACACACCAAATCCTAGTGCTTTCAGATTCACATGTACCTATCTTGATTACCTTGCATTGGCTCTGTCTCAGAACTAACACACTTAGTGTTATTAGTCTAAATACTAAGGGAAAAAGAAGAAACTAACGCTTATTAGGCATTCCGCATGTTCTCATTTCATTTTCACAACCCTGTAAGATAGGTAAACATTATCCCCAATTTATACATTAAGAAAATGATGTTAAATTACTTGCCCACACCACCAGTAAAGAGAAGCTAGGACTCTGAATTCCACTTTGTTCACTATTCAAGGGCTCCTCCCCACCCCAAAAAAAGGGCTCCTCTCCCCTCCAAAAAACTCAATCATGGGGTGCCACTGGGGAGTTGACCACTCACATTAATTACTTGTTATTCTGGGAGCGAGTTATGGAGAAGATAAACCACCAATTCCTCATTTTACAGAATCAATTCAGTATTCAGGGAATACTCTAAGGGGTAAAATGTCCTTAGAGGTGAATCCTAGCTCTTCGCATCATTTCCCAATTCCTTCTCAATAGAGACTCTAGGACCAGAGCTCCCGTTATCACCTCCATCCTAGCATAGCTAATTGTTTCACAAAGTTTCCTTTTAAAACAAGACTTTCTACCAGAATAGAAGACCTCTCTGCTGGTCCTCAAATTTAAATAAATTTCATTTTCACATGATAACCTGCCTAATAGCATTCCAAAACACTCGTTACCACCGCAGTTTCAAGTTATTTGGTAGTGAACTGTGAACTAAATCTTGACTAAATTGCAGTAAAGATGGGACACAAAAATCTGTTTAGACAGATTTCCTATCTAAAATTTTCCATTACGAGCTTAGGAAAAACAAAACCTGTACACTCAACATTTTAAATCTGTTTCTAACTGAACAAGATGATAGGTGATGCAATGAGGCTTAACTCTATCATGTAATTGACACAAAAAACTAAAATTGTAAAACATTCAATACTTTAAATTACTGAATATTCTTTTTAAAGTAGAATACTGTAAGAGTTATTTAGCTTCTGGAGTTTAACACTTAGATAAAAAAAGGTTTCTAAGAGGAATAGGGTCTCAACTGAAAACAGGTTTTAAAAAAAAAACCCGTGTCTATAAAATATCTAAACATTGATACATGTCCAAAAACATTTCCCATTGTAAAGTATTATTTCTAACACTAACGGCAAAACAAAACAGATCAAACATTTGCAGTCAAATGTCCAAATTTTTGAACTGAGAAAATGATGTCAACGTTTTTCATCTGTTTAAGGTTCCAGACCAAAAATAAACAGCCACCGGGTTCATCAACTCAGGTGCGGAAACTCATTAAAATTGAGCTTCTGGAGCGAAAAAAACATATTCCCAGAATTTGGCTTCTCGGGTAAAATTGCCCCGTGGCCCACACCAGAAACCTCGGGCAACTGCCCGGGCCTTGCCCACCCCTCCCGCGGGCCGCACCTGCCAAGGCCGCACCGCCAGCGCCCCCTGCCGCCCTCTCTGCATAGAGACCCGCGCCCACCCCCGCACCCGCATCCGCACCCGCCCCCACCCCGCGCTAGCCCGGCGCCGAGGCCGCGCAGCCTGCGGGCAGGGGCGGGGGCGAAAGGATGCGAATCCAGGCGGGGCCGGGAGCTGGGCGCGTCCCTCAGAACCCCAGTCAAGGCCAGGCCGGAGCCTCACCTACCTACACCGTATTTCTCCTCCTCCGTGGGGGTCCACATGACCGTGCCGGGCGCGGCCCCGCGGGCGCGGCAACCGGGCGACAACGCGGCGGGGACGGCCGCGGGCCCGGCTGTGGCGCACCGCGAGTCGAGGCGGGGACGGTCAGGCGGCGCGGGGCAGTGGGCGGCGCATCCCTCACAGGCCGTCCGGGATGCCGCCACCACCCCCTCCACGTCTGGACCGCGAGGCTCCGCGGGTGGCCCAGCAGCCCCTGGCGGCGCGGGCGAAGGCTCGCCACCTGTCCTTCGCCGCTGCTCCAGTGCCGCCGCTTGCTGCCTCACAGCTCCGCCGCCCGGCGCCGCCGCGGCTCGGCTCGCCCCAGCGGGCTCGCAGGACGCCCGCGCATGCGCCACTCCCTGCCGCGCAGGGGCTCGCGCTGCCCGGGCTCGCGCCGTCCCGAGCCCGCGCGCGAATCCACGCGCCGCTGCTGCGCGCCAGCGGAGGGAAATACGCGAAAAGCGATTGGACTGCCCGGCCCCAGACTGCCTTCTTCGCTGGTCTGGGGCCCTCAGCTGCAGCAAACTCCGGAGGGGGCGAGGCCGGTCAGGTGGGCGACTCCCTCTACCCGGACTCCAGACTCGCTTCCGCTTCCAGTGCCTCCTGCCGGCGCCCGGAGATGGCCACAGGCCTCCTTCTCGGAGAGGGGAGATCTGGAAAAGGAGGAAACGACACCATTTTCAGACCCATCCCAGTGTCACCCACAGTGCTGTCGGAAAGGTCCCCGGAGCCACCCTGTGCATTCCCAGGGTCCGCAGGGTGGAGTCGCCACGAGGGAACTAGGTGGGGTGCACTCTCCTGGATACACTCTGGGCTGAGGCCGCTGACACCTGGGTTCTTGCTTCTCTAAGTTGGCCTGAGTGGTGAATGTTTGGGGCCAGAACAATCACAGCTGCCTTGCTAGTAAAGAAGCACTTCACTGGGCCCTTCAGGTTCCTACCCAGGACACGGCCTCTGCTGCTCCTGGGTGTCTGCCTCCCTTGGGGCCCTAAGTACAGGCTCCTACGGGAAACTCCTGCTCTCTCTCCTCCCTAAGAATCCATTCATTCTGATGCCTGTAAATGTCACCTTGTGACCCCCAAGTCAACCACTTACCAAAGACCATGAACTGCAGAACTTCTCCTTTACACCTACATTTGGACCACATGCCCTAATCCCAGCAGATTTGCCCATCTCTGTTACTAGCATTACTAAGTCAAAACCCTAGTGTCATCCTTCACTAGCACTCTCAGACACCCCCACAACCTTCAAAGTCCAGCTCAGCCCCTCACCTCCAAGAAGCCTGCCCTGACCCATAGGCTCCTTTCCTTCTTTGTCTGGAATTGGAGCTATGTTCAATTTGTCTTATTTCCCTTATAAGACTGTCAGCTCCCAGAAGGCAAACTCCAGGCTAAAATCATCTTTCTAACCCCTCACCACCAACCCAGCACCTGGTGTATAGTTGTTGCATGGGAAGCCAGACTAGTACAAGAATATCTTGTAATCAACAGATCTTGATTCTTCCTTCTAAGTGTCATTATTGGTAACTCCTCCCAGGCCTGATTGTGCTCTCCTGGGTTATGGCCACCCCTTTGCACCTTCCGATCTTTAGGCTCCTCCCCTCACTAATCATAGCTGCCCACTCCTGCCCAGAAAATGTCTGTTCTGTGAATGACAGAATTTCTCAATAGCCAGATACACTTCTAATAAGGGGTAGCAGGGATGTCCAACAACATAACGAAAGAGCTAACTGTCCGAGAAGACAGACCCCTCCCCAGTGGCCACCATGGAAGTATACTATGGAATGAAGCCACATTCTTACAGAACTCTCCAGGGAGCTAGTCAACAAGTGGGGCTGAGCTACGCAGGCCTTCGGGGAACAACCTTAAAGCTCTTATTTCATCCTCTAAGTTCACTCCCTTGTCTGCTGTATGTGATGACAGTCACAGAGCCTAGGGCCAGTTTTTCCAAAGTTTATACTCTTTTTCCCAGTCTGAATCCATCTTAGATTATGACTTTCCCAGATGAAGAAAATTCTCCATGATTGCACATCTCAGCTCCAGGGTGGAAGGGCATTAAACCCAACCAGGGAAGAAAAAGAAGGGACCAAAGTGAGAAGGAAGGGACTTAGTAAGCCTGGATTCCTACACTCTTGCTATTTGTATAAATTTAGATTGTGTGAGTTCAAGCAAAAGGGCATAGCACACATTGGCCTTCAGCAGGACCGTGCACCTGCTCTCTTATCCCCCTAGCATCTGCTCTGATCCTTTCCTTCCTCAGGCTCCCAGTCTACTCAACACACCACACACACACACTCTCCCAGCATATGAGCTACCTTCCAGCTTGCCTCTGAAAATCAAGACCCTCAGCATAGTAACCTTCCCTCCTCTCCAATCGCTCTGCTTTGTGTTCTCGCCACCACCAGGCTCACTACCTACTGCTTCTCAGGATCCTCAACTATCATTGCCCCATCTCCCATTTTCACCCTGACCTGCTCCATAGACTCCTTCTGCAGTCCCAGGAAGACCTGCCCTATGGGTACCCTCATCCCCCCATTTCCTCTCTCTTCCTCCTCTCTCCATCTGACTACAAAGGAGAATCATCCACTCCAAATCCTTTTATTTCAATGTAATTCATTTGATTCTCAGCACCTGAAGGTCTGCATTCTGACACTATCACCTCCTGGAAACTACTTTCCCAGAATTTCCCAGGGCCATCCCAACTTCAGACCATTGCCTGGTTCTGGCTGGGCTTTTGCATACAGTTTCCCTCAACTCGTGTCCTCTAGTCTTGAAACCCACACATCTGCATCATCCTCCAAGAGCTGTCTCAGGGCCACTTTCCTGAGGAAGACTTCCCCAACTGCCGTTAGTTCAGCTAGATTTTTCACACCCATTATGTCCTTTCCTGTAGCACTTACTCATTCCACCCTTCTCCAAGAAATCAAATGGGTCTGCTTCTCACATTGGCAAACATCTGTTTTTTTCTTCAGTGACAAGGATTGTTCTTCAATTATTTTTACCTTACACAGAGACTAACATAGTGCCTACCACCTAACGTGAATTTAACATACAGTCTTGGGTGAATGATCTCCCTGTATGTTTTCTGAGACCATAATGAAATAGGTTGGAAGAGAGAACTGAGATATTTACCTCAGCAAGTCACAAATCTGCAAACTCAGAAACTCTAATTAATTAAATTTCTTTGTTATAGACATATTGGTTTTAATTAAAAATTCATTGCAATGTCTTATTGAGTAGCTATATAAAAGATAAATATGATAGAGCAATTTATCTAAGAAACAAAGTATGCAAACAGTTTGACTTATGTCACTGTTACTTTTAGGTTTAACTCATTACCTTAGATGATAAATTGCAACTCGATGAGCAAGAAAGGAATCAAGTTTTCTACAGGAAATTCGTTAAGACTGGTGGCTGTTAAAAACAGCCTATAACCGCCGGGCACAGTGGCTCACGCCTGTAATCTCAGCACTTTGGGAGGCCGCGCCGGGCGAATCATGATATCAGGAGATCGAGACCATCCTGGCTAACACGGTGAAACCCCATCTCTACTAAAAATGCAAAACATTAGCCGGGCGTGGTGGTGGGCGCCTGTAGTCCCAGCTACTCGGGAGACTGAGGCAGGAGAATGGTGTGAACCCGGGAGGCGGAGCTTGCAGTGAGCCAAGATTGCGCCACTGCACTCCAGCCTGGGTGACAGAGCGAGACTCCGTCTCAAAAAAAAAAAAAAAAAAGCCTATAACCAAACAAATTTTATAAATGATTTACAAGAAATGCAGACAGCATCATCTTTTTCTCTTAGAGTTTAAGTTGATCAATAATTTTTTTATCACGAGCGAACTCCATAACGGTAAATCCCCCATCACCTTTGGTGAATGATACTGGCCCTTTGCAAAGCTCGATGAGATACACTTCTAATCTTCTCTCCTTATTTTCTGCTGCCTGGAGAATCACACAGCAGCACTTAAGGAGCCAGCCAGTCTGATGACTCAGCTCATAAAACAATGTGTGGCCACAAAGATGATGTTTATCCATGAGCATTCTGGAGGCTCTTGCTACTGAAGTCGGCAAGCAGTGGGTAAGTGGCACACGATGCTCATTCTCAAGAGTTCTGGCAACGGTGCCACCACAGCACTCACTTCCCTCTCTCAGCAGTTGATTTCATCTGATGCTCTGTCCAAGCAGAATGGTAGAAAAAATCTTCAGAGAAATGCAATGGGTATAGAGGCAAATCCAAACAAAGTGCAGGTGATAGTGGTGACATTCTGCCTTCTCTTGATCAGGAAGTGCCAGCAGCTGGAGCTTATACCCATATGAACCCCAGGGTCAGGTAAATGGAAGGCTCAAGAACACATTACCCAACTTACTTCTGCCCTTCTGGGTTCTTCAAGGAGTGGGTCTGCTGTGGTTGTAAAACATCTGCATAGCTAATTTTCTTCGTGGCAGAGAGACGCGCAAGCTAGTGCCACTTCACCACCACCCCTTATTTATCCCAAAGCAACACCTTTTAGGAAGCCTCCTTTCAGGAGGCAACTTTAGAATAAGGGGCTAATTCAAAGTAAGTTAACACAAATGGACACAGTGGCTCACTCCTGTAATCCCAGCATTTTGGGAGGCTGAGGCAGGCAGATGACTTGGGGCCAGAAGCTCAAGACCAGCCTGGTCAACATGGTGAAACCCCATCTCTACTAAAAATACAAAAATTAGTCAGTCATGGTGGTATACACCTGGAGTCCCAGCTAATTAGGAGGCTGAGACAGGAAAATCACTGGAACCTGGGAAGCAGAGGTTGCAGTAAGCCAAGATTTTGCTCCACTGCACTCCAGCCTGGGTGGAGTCTGAAAAAAAAAAAAAAAAAAAAAAGATGAAGTTAACACAGAGATGGCTGACACAGTTAGAGCCCCTTCAGGTGAAGAGACCTAAATTGTCTAAGAAGATATTAGTGTTTTGCTTTAAGTTTTGTTGCATCTGAATATATTTTCAGTAGGGAGGGGATAGGGAAGAGTGTGACAGGAAGATGGATTAAGCAGTGCAATATTTCATTATTTTCCCTAAAATGACACACTTTAACCATCTGTTCCTATTTTATCAACCCATTCAAAATATTATTAAAATGTGGATTTATTTCAGTTAGCCAAGGTCTTCAAATGATAAATGGTCAAATCTCTCCTGTTTGTAATTCCTGGAGACTTATACGGCACTTCTGGATGGGGTCTAATGAACAAGCCCCCCCATGAGAAGCACCCCCAGATGTGTCCAGATGTGTCAGAGAATTCTCAGCACTTTTGTCCTGCCCACTCAAGACTGTGAGCTACCTGGAGACAGCACCATGCTATATTCTTTTTTATTTTTAGTGACTAGCACGCAACATCTGACACATAGTAGGTGCTCAGTAAATGTTGTTTGGATGAATGTATTCGTAAATTAGTGCTTTTAATGTTTTCCAGAAATTCATATTTTTGTTCCAATAGAGTTTTTGTTTGCTTGTTTATTTTCTGTCCAGAAGAAAGGGCGGAGATAGAATCAAAAACAAGATACCCCCTGGAAGGAAGCGCAAGTAGATGGAAACTTGGCATTACCCAGTTCTCTTTTCCCTTGGGGGAAATAATTATGTCCTTAAATTTCTGCACTAAGTCACCAAGGAGGGCTTGAAATTAAAAACCTTGGAGAGTAATTAGCAACAAAACGTTCTGATGTCAAGAAGCAAATTTTATGGGACCATATTTGTAATATTAATTGGGTCTCTGCATAGCCAAATGGTGAAAGTATTGCTACAATACAAATAGGCCCAAAAGAGAAAAACAGCCCAAAATAGCACAGATATTCCAAATCAGGACAGAGGTAATTTATCTACACATAAAAAGCCACCAATGGAAATGCCTTCACCAACTCACTTGAGTTAAATGAGTTAAAAAGCAAAAGCCTGTTGTGTAGTGTAGCACCACCTACCCCATCTCTGAAATGCTATGGGACTGGGGCTAGGAAAAGAACTGAGACTATCCACACCAACTTTTCCTACTTTTTATCTTGAAGTGTACAAAATTTGAGTCATTTATTTACCAAAAATTTATTGAGCACCTATTATGGGCCAGGTCCAGAGCAAAAAAATAAATAAATAAATAAATAACAGGGAGTCACTGCGTCCAGCCTCTCTTCATGGAGTTTAACATCTAGCTAGGTGAAGAGACATTGAACCAATAATCACATCTAATGAAAGACACAGGACAGGCGCAGTGGCTCACGCCTGTAAATCCCAGCACTTTGGGAGGCTGAGGAAGGCAGATCACTTGAGGCCAAGGGTTCCAGACCAGCCTGGCCAACATGGCGAAACCCCATCTCTAATAAATATACAAAAAGTAGCCAGTGTGGTGGCAAGCACCTGTAGTCCCAGCTACTAGGGAGGCTGAAGCAGTAGAATCACTTGAACCCAAGAGGCAGAGGTTGCAGTGAACCGAGACTGCACCACCGTACTCCAGCCTGGGTGACAGAGCAAAACTCCATCTAAACAACAACAACAACAACAAAAACAAACAAAAAAACAAACAAAAAACAAAACAAAAAAAATGAAGAGAGAGACAAGTACTAGGAGAGAAGAGAAAGAGAAAGTGTACATGTACAGAGGGAGCCTCAACTAGGGGTTCTGATCTAGTTTGCAAATAGGGAAAACTTCCTGGAGGAAATGCTATTTAAACTGGAGGCTGACAATACATACAAATCAGCCAAGTAAAGAAGAGAAAAGTGTTCTAGGCAGAGGGAGTAGCATTTGGGGGAGGTGAATCTGGTGAAGAAGGAGCTTAACGTATCCAAGGAAAGGAAAGGCCAGTGTGACCAGGATGTGATGTGTGAGTGAGCAAGTAGAGAGTGGGGAGAAATGTGGGGACTAGAGTGGGAGACAGGGCAGCCGTTGGGGTCTTGCCATGTCCCATGACATTAGGGAACCAACCATTGACAGACCTTGGATCAGAAGCAGAGATGAGAGACATGAATAAGAACGTGATCTCCCCTCAAGGAGATCCTGGGCTTGTTGAGGGAACAGCCTAGGAGGAAGACTTATCCTCTTGAGTCCTGGGCTCAGAGGCACCACTGCACATTCCCCAATTCTCTGAGTACCAACGAAGTCTGCCCAGAAGCATCTAGGACCACTGCTCACACAGGACCACTCCAGGCTTCTTTCTCCTCCTTGAGCCAATCTTTCCTTTGTTCTCGAGATGGCACACCTATGTCCAGGGTCTAGCACTCATCTCCCAGGTTTGGAGGGGAAGCACAGCTTATGTCCCTACATAGCCCACTCTCCAGGTTCTGTGACCCACTGCTTTAGCTGTGGTCTCAACACCTTGCTTGTCCATCACACGGCTGCCCATGCTAAGGGTCCAGAGAAAGAACATTGCCAGGGGCACCAACAAGCAATTGGCCCTGAATCTGATCAAGGATTATGGCTAACCTCTTCCTTGAAGAACATTTAGTAGGGGATGCCAACAAAGAGAAATCTTTAGAAAACTCTCTCACAAGATCAAACCTTGGACTTCTACTCAGAACATGCAGGGCCCTGACCCAGAGAGCAGCAGGAATAGTACTCACCCTGTCACCACTGAGGAAAAGCAACTCTAAGAAATGGGGACTATTCTGTTCTCCAATTAGCATTGAGGGTGATGGATCAGAATTTATAATATGCAGTTATGAATTACAGAACAATCAGAGAAGTGATCCTGATTCAGAAATCTGCCATTCCGGGAGCCATGGCAATTTTTCATGAGAACTCAACATGGGGCGGCCCCTGGCCAAACCTCACTTGCACTCAGCCTGTCCCAGCCCCAGTCTGTCACTCCAACCCACTGACAGCCTCAGGCTTTTTCAAGTTTCAGGTGACCTAGCAACAGGGAATAGAACTTGAGGGCTCTGGAGTCAGAGCTGGGTTCACATCCAGCTCCAGATAGATACTTCCTAACTGGGCGACCCCAGGCAAGTAGCTTAATCCCTCTGAAGCCAGTTTAATGGCTTCTACATCAGGGATGCTTCTGAGGATAAAGCCTGCAAAGTTCTCAACACAGAGCCTGGCACAAGGTTAATGTTCACAAAACTTTGGAACCTTGCTCCCCTCCTACTGGCTCAAATTGCTTCCCAGAAATGCTGGGTCTCCTTGTATTTGTGGAATCTACTTCTCCTACAAGTTAGCTTGTGAGAGCTGGTTTGGTCACCCCTCTGCAGCTGGGCTGGCCTCCTGCATCCGCCTCTTACCAGCCAGCACTTAACTCAGCGTGAGCCTCTTCTCTCTATTTAACACCAAAAGGTATTGATTTCCCTAAGCTATTTCCATGATGCAACACCCCTGAGAACTACGTATTGCATCAGTTCTCCTCCATGACCATCAAACCCCCTGCTCACAGTCACTCTCCCTAGAGCCACAGGGTCCTCAGCTGCCAAGGCATAGATCTGTTTCATTTTGCACTTGCTTAAAGGTCAAACATGAATTTCTCCCCATTATTGTACTGTGTCTTGTCACACAGACTCTCTGTTTCATGGATTAGTCATAGTCTTGCTATCAAATTAAATATTCCTTGGTAGTTATTTTTAGAGAAATCTTTTTCTAATTCTACATGGTGCAATGATGTGTGTGCACCCACAGCTCTGGAATCCAGGCATTACCAGGTGGGTTCCAAATTGTATGAGGGTTCACATTCCTCTAGAAAGCAACAGCCAGTGAAACAGTGGAGTTTGTAACCTGACTCTGTCCATGGACTCTTCTGTCCAGCCCAAAATAATTAATCCTCATGCTTTGGATAATCCAGTCACTTATCATCGGTCCAGTAAAAGCCCAAAGGAGGTTCTTGATACAATTGTGAGTTAAGCAAAACATGTCTATGCCATCCCAACCTCTTGTTTGACTCTCTCCTTGATCTTAGTACAGAGGCACCAAGGGCAATTGTGCCTTCATGCCCTGCACCCCATGGAAGACTGCCCTCAGGAAAGGCCCTGTCACCCCCTTGACTGAGGCCTGAGTGAATGATACTGGTTATATCCCTGCCTGCTCCCATGGTTCTGCCTGCCCACTCAGACCAGCGTCCATAGGGAAATGAGGTCCTCAGAACCAAATTTTAGACTTAACTGGGGTGAGTGTGCATGGAGAAGGAAGGGCTTGCTAAGAGGGAGTCCTCTTCACCTGCTCGAAGGCACTGTGAAGATAAGAAGCTGTACATACCTTGGGCTTTAAGGACTTTATATAGTTGGTCCAGCATAGTTGAAGCAACAAAACCCATAGTAACTCTATTTTTGTTGTTGTTGTTTGTTTGAGACAGAGTATCGCTCTGTCACCCAGGCTGGAGTGCAGTGGCGTGATCTTGACTCACTGCAAGCTCCGCCTCCCAGGTTCACGCTGTTCTCGTGCCTCAGCCTCCCGAGTAGCTGGGACTACAGGTGCACACCACCTTGCCCGGCTAATTTTTTTGTATTTTTTAGTGGAGACGGGGTTTCACCGTATTAGCCAGGATGGTCTCGATCCCCTCACCTCGTGATCCGCCTGCCTTGGCCTCCCAAAGTGCTGGGATTACAGGCATGAGCCACAGCGCCCAGCTAACCCACAGTAACTATTAATTCAAGACAGGATTTAGCATTTGCTCCTGGGGTATGAACTGTGAGGAGGGGAGCAGATTTCCCACTCCCATGCTTTCTTCTATGTGTGGGTCTCCACTTGCTGGGATGTGTGGGGCCTCACTTACCCAAAACAAGTGAGACTAGGGGAAGGGGGAAAGTCAGCCCAACACAGACCCATGTGACTTCACACTAAGCCACTTCCTCCTCTAAGCCTTCTTCAGTAAAGAAGAAAATGCTTTGGCCTCCATCTGAGTTTTTATCTCTCCATTGTTCAGAACTTGGATGAGGTAAAGAGGACTACTTATTGGGGACCATCTCAGAAAGCCCCTATAGATTATAAATCCTTCAGTTGTTCAGAGGTAGGGGAGGCTGAGTGGATTGGAAAAATCTGGGAAGGCTCGGCTGAGGAGGCGAGATCTCAGAGGATGAGTTTAAATGGATATGACTCTCAGGGTGGTCTCATGAACCAAGGCACAGAGGCAGGAAGAGCGAGATGAATGGGATGCAATGACAAGGCCAGTGTGACCAGAGCCCAAGACTTCCTTGGGGGCGGGGGCAGGATGGCAGGTGGGTGGAGGCAGACTATGAAGAATTCTGAGTAGTCAGTAGAGACTAAACTAGTCAGTGGGTCAAGGTATATTTTCTGAAGGCTCTTCAGGGTCCAGGGGAAGTGGCTGGGGATAGTCAATGTTGGCTTAGAGGAGAGTCTGTGGGGCAGGCCAAGAGGCTGCTATGAGGCATTTAGGAGGAGCAGTGCAACTGTGAAGACTGGCTGAAGGCATGGAGACAATGCAGGAGTACACAGAGATTTGACCTTGCATCATTCCAGCTGGTGAGGACAGCCCTAGCAGGGCTGATGAGCCATTCAGAGAGCCCCTGGGGAAAGGTACACATTTGGGTCACCTGATGGAAACTGCTTCCTCCCGTGAGGAGAAATAGAATAGCAAATGAAAAGATGGGAAAATGAACATCTTCTTTAACTATCAAGAAAGACAAATTGAAGCTACAAGAAGACCCCTTCTCTTTTTCTTTTTCTTTTTCTTTTTTTTTTTTTTTTTGAGACGGAGTCTCGCTCTGTCGCCCAGGCTAGAGTGCAGTGGTGCGATCTCTGCTCACTGCAAGCTCCGCCGCCTCCCGGGTTCATGCCATTCTCCTGGCTCAGCCTCCCTAGAAGCTGGGACTACAGGCGCCCGCCACCACGCGCGGCGAATTTTTTTGTATTTTTAGTAGAGACGGGGTTTCACCGTGTTCGCCAGGATGGTCTCGATCTCCTGACCTCGTGATCCGCCCGTCTCAGCCTCTCAAAGTGCTGGGATTACAGGCATGAGCTACCGCGCCCGGCTTCCTTTTTTTTTTTTTAATGGAGTCTCAACTGTCGCCAGGCTGGAGTGTAGCGGTGTGATCTCGGCTCATTGCAACCTCTGCCTCCCGGATTCACACGATTTTCCTGCCTCGGCCTCCTGAGTAGCTGGGATTACAGGTGACTGCCACCACGCCCAGCTAATTTTTTGTGGTTTTTTTTTTTTTTTTTTTTAGTAGAGACGGGGTTTCACCGTGTTAACCAGGATGGTCTCGATCTTCTGACTTTGTGATCTGCCTGCCTCGACCCCCCAAAGTGCTGGGATTACGGGTGTGAGCCACCACGCCTGGCCCCTTTTTTTTTTTTTTTTTTTTTTTTTTGAGATGGAGTCTCACTCTGTCGCCCAGGCTGGAGTGCAGTGGTGCAATGTCGGCTCACTGCAGCCTCTGCCTCCCAGGTTCAAGCGATTCTCCGCCTCAGCCTCCTGAGCAGCTGGGATTACAGGCACAGGCCACCATACCTGGCTAATTTTTCTATTTACTTAGTAGAGACTTACTTCACCATGTTGGCCAGGCTGGTCTCGAACTCCTCACCTCAAGTGATTCGTCCGCCTCAGCCTCCCAAAGTGCTGGGATTACAGGTGTGAGCCACTGTGCCCAGCCCATTAAAATTTTTTTATTTGGGTCAGGCACGGTGGCTCACACCTGTAATCTCAGCACTTTGGGAGGCCAAGGTGGGCAGATCACGAGGTCAGAAGATCGAGGCCATCCTTGCTGACACAGTGAAACCTTGTCTCTACTAAAAATACAAAAAATTTAGCCCTGTATGGTGGCAGGCGCCTGTAGTCCCAGCTACTTGGGAGGCTGAGGCAGGAGAATGGCGTGAACCTGGGAGGCGGAGTTTGCAGTGAGCCGAGATCATGCCACTGCACTCCACCCTGGGTGACAGAGCAAGACTCCATCTCAAAAAAAAAAAAAAAAAAAAAAAAAAAAAAAATTTAATGACTGTGTGCAGTCAGTTAGTGTAATAGTAGGCTACTTATTTCAAGCAGGGAGGGTCCAGGTTGACCCTCCCACCAACCTATGGCAAGTGGGTATCAAGAACCCCCCCCCCAAAAAAAATGTTAGTTCTGTGAAAATGGATTGAGAGAAGTTTCATTTCTATAGATATCCAATGTAATATTGTCTATAAATATTGGAAATAATCCCAGTGACAACCAGTAAGGGATGAAGTGATTGAACATGGGACATTACCCCATGTAATTGTATGCAACCAATAACAACCATGAAATCCATCTATCAACAAAGAGAATGCTAGTATATCACATTCAGCAAAAAAAAATCAGGCCCAAAACTCTGTTCACAATGTGGTTATAATTATGCAAGAACAATCACATGTAGATACAAACCAGAGTAAAATATACCAAGAAAAGACCCTTTCCTCCTTTCTGCAATTTCCCAATGATTATGTGTTGCTTCTCTGACAAATTTACCTGTATACAGCAGTACCACTTTCTCAGGAGAATAATACACACAGACGGGACGTGGAGCTCAGCAGCACTGGCCACCCTGTACTCTGCAGTCCACCCACTTTGGAGCTCATCCTTCCTGCTAATGAGCAGGGAGTAGTTTTCAAAGCTAAGCTCTTGTGACAGAGAACTGTGACAGCACTGAACATGGATTCTTTTACCTGATTCATCCTTCCCAGCCTAGCTCATCTACTCATCCACTCTGGCCAACCCAGGCCCTGAATTCCAGGACATAGGACCCATTTTTGTCTTTCTCTTTGGCCACTGAGGGCTCTGGTCAGTCAGAGGAGAAGCCCAGAACTCAAGTCTCCTCATGGTGTGCCTGGAAAAAGGCTGCCACTCCCCTTCACTGCATTCACTGTCTCCACCTCCATATCTACAGCTCCCACTTCTCCCCATGTGGAGTTCCAGTCCTATTGGCAAATCTGATTATTGCTTCTCTGTCTTCATCCTACTTTTCCTGTGCAACAGCATTCAACACAGTGACCATCCCTTTTTTATTTATTTATTTTTTTTTTTATTTTGAGACAGAGTCTTTCTCTGTCTCCCAGGCTGGATTGCAGTGGCACGATCTCGGCTCACTGCAACCTCCGCCTCCCGGGTTCAAGCGATTCTCCTGCCTCGGGACTCCTGATTAGCTGGGACTACAGGCGCGTGCCACCACGCCTGGCTAATTTTTTTGTATTTTTAGTAGAGACAGGTTTTCACCGTGTTAGTCAGGGTGGTCTCGATCTCCTGACCTCGTGATCCACCCACCTCAGCCTTCCAAAGTGCTGGGATTACAGGCAGGAGCCACCCGCCCAGCCGTGACTATTCTTATAATACTTGCTTTCAGAAGCTTCCAATAAACCATACTCTCTTAGTTTTTCTCTTAGCCGGCTGCTCCCTCTCAGTTTACTTTTCTGGATTCTTCATATCTCCCCAACCTCTGCCGCAGGATTGAGTTCCCTTTTCGTCTCTCTCCACATTCTCTCCTCTTGTCTGATCTTGTGGGTTTGGACCCCCTATAAATCATGATGTCTCCCAAAGCTGTGCCCCAAGCTCCATCATTCCAACTGCTTTCCTGACACCTCGAATGTCACCTTGAATATCTTGAGAGTGGCCAGTGCTGCAAACCATCCCCTCCACACACAGTCTTCTCATCTTAAGAGACAGCACCTCCATCTCTCTAGCAGCCCAAGGCAACACTCTAGCAGTCACCTTGGTGCCTCTCTCCCTCTTACATGTCCATCTATGATGAAATGGTTTTGATATTTGTCCCTGCCAAATCTCACTTTGAAATGTCATCCCCAGTGTTGAAGGTAAGGCCTGGTGGGAGGTGTTTGGATCATGGGGGCCAATCCCTCATGAATGGCTTAGCGCCATCCCAGTGGTGATGAGTGAGTTTACCTGAGATCTGGTTATTTAAAAGTGTATGAAGGCCAGGCACAGTGGCTCACGCCTGTGATCCCAGCACTTTAGGAGACCGAGGCAGGCGGATCACTTGAGGTCAGGGGTTCCAGACCAGCCTGGCCAACATGGTGAAACATTTAGTCTCTACTAAAAATACAATAATTAGCCGGGTGTGGTGGTGCACCCCTGTAATCCCAGCTACTTGGAGGCTGAGACACAAGAATAGCTTGAACCTGGGAGGCGGAGGTTGCAGTGAGTTGAGATGGTGCCATTGCACTACAGCCTGGGCAACAAGTGAGACTCTATCTCAAAAAAAGAAACAAACAAACAAACAAAAAAATGGTGTATGACACCTCCGCCTTCTCTCTCTTGTTTGCACTCTTGCCATGTGACATGCTGGCTCCTTTTGGAAGCTACTTGTTTGATCATGACAGTGACCAATGGACAAACCTATGGCGCTGTTCTTTGTTTTTTTGAGACAGAGTCTCACTCTGTCACCTAGCCTGGAGTGCAGTGGCACAGTTTTGGCTCACTGCAACCTCTGCCTCCTGGGTTCAAGCGATTCTCCTGCCTCAGCTTCCTGAGTAGCTGGGATTAGAGGCACATGCCACGCCCAGCTAATTTTTGTATTTTTAGTAGAGACGAGGCTTCACCATGTTGGTCAGGCTGGTCTCAAACTCCTGACCTCATGATTCACCCGCCTCAGACTCCCAAAGTGCTGGGATTACAGGCGTGAGCCACCGCGCCCAGCCCTGGCACTGTTCTTAAGAGTCCATCACAGACCTTAACTGCTGAATCCTATTCCTCATGGAAACTGAGGCATGGACATTTCTGTAGCTCCCCCTTGGATGTGGCCTGGAGGAGTTGGAGAAATCAGGCCTGGGAGCATACAGCATGTATTTGATCTGATTCATTCATCAGGTTCAGGTTAGGCCTTGACTTCTGGGCTTGCAAAACTGGCCCTGGGGAGCATGAGGCGTGTGGATCTGCACTTAGTAAGATGGACAAGGACTGCTGGGGGACGAGGCTGGAACAGGGGGCTGAAAGCATGCCTTCCTTGGGCCTGGAACCAGGTAGTGCTCTCAGAGTTTATCGTTTGCTTAGGAAACGTTCTCATTCCTATTGGGCTGTCCCCCAGCACCCAAGGCCTGAAGCATAACCCAAGTTCATGAGCATAGGTGTGGCCTTTGGAAAAGAGCACTATGTCTCTAGCTCTTTCCACCTACTCTCTTCTTCCTCCAGGCTGGCCACTGGCCTCCCAGTACTGGCTCCCTGGACCCCAAGGTTTTGACTATTGTCTATATAAACTCTTCTAGGTAAACAGCAGACTACCCTCAATGTCTGCAGGGCAGGCATTGTACAGCAGAAACCTGGGCACAGCATAGGAGCCCCTGAATGAATATAACTGCTCTGGCCCTCTCTGTCAGATCAGATGCTACCTGCCCTCCAGCCCCTTTCGCCTCCCCATTCTGTAGAGCTGGTCCAGGGCCCCCCAACTCCCCTCTAACCTGAAGTAATTCTATTCTTGGAGCACCAGACTCTGTAATTATGGTATTTTCTCATGTATTCTCACATGAAATCCTCCTAATAATCCTGTGAGCATAATTTTGGCCATTTTACAGTCAAGGGAACTGAGATTGCAAAGAACAGAAGAGACTTGTCCAAGATCAGCCATAGCAGCCATCCCCAGAGTTCTGAGGACTTCCCGACACCAAAACCCCTTCTCTATATCCAGGGAAATCAGCAACCACAATCTTTAAGAGGCTGACCTTCAAACTTTTGCAGAACCTGGAGTGGGCACTATCAAACCTAAGACTGTGACATAGTCTTAGTGACAAGTCTGGAAGCTGTGGAAGATACTTTGGGGAAGAGGAAAGTGGGAGAGGCTTTCCCCTATCCCCTGCCCACTTCCAGGATATAGTCTATGTTTTTGTGCTCTTTTCTAAATGCAGAGAAAACCCTGAGGGCTTCTTGAAAGGTGGGAGAAGTGATGGTGGTTCTTGATGCTGGCAACCACCAGCCAGAAAAAGACCGCTAGAGGTGGCCACCTGGGGCCAACCTCCCCATACCCAGTTGTGGAGCAGTATCACTCAAGAAGCCTACAGTAAATGCAGGCACCATCCACACTCAAGCAGGTTCTCAAGGTGGGGGCCCCAGGGAGGTTCTGATGGAGCCCAGAGCCAGGGGAACCCCAGAGTCAAGGGACCAGTAGGGACTGTGGAGTCTGAGAAGACTTGGCTCATCGGGAGATGTTAGGTATAAAATGGGTGCGAATGGCACCTGCCTCTGACTGCCGCAAGGATTACATGAGCTGAGGGGTTCAGGATCCATCTGTCAATAATGCCAGTTTTCCTTTTTCCTTCCATTGGACAGGAAGTCCTAGGCTGTGGGGAACCTCAGGTCTGGCAGCATGAGAACTGCCTGGCTCACCTGGAAAACACACCTGGTGCTGGTTTAAGAATGCCGCAGAGAGAGCTTGTCAAGGAAGACTCTAACCAAGGGTGGACATGAGCCAGGGGTTAATGATGATTTGCATGGGAATCATCCTGGGTTGTCTCTGAGCATCCATCCACAGTCCCAGTCACCCTTGGAGAGGAACATCTACCCTGAGGCTGTGCTGCTTGAATCTGGGAGAAATTGTGAGGAGAATTCCTCCACTCTGGCTTCGTCATTGCCAATTCCCAGGCTAAGCTGCCCTAAACCACTCTCTTGTCACTTCTCTTCAGTCCAAGAGACCCTAATGGCTCCCTGTTGCCTCCAGAGCCTGGCATTTATTTTTCCACCCCAGGCTGGGCACTTAAAGCTTAAGAGAGGCCCTGCCCTTTCCTAGCCACACTCTCCACACCCAAATCAGCAAGACTATTCCCAGAGTCATGCTGTGCCCTCTCTGCTTTGACCTTCCACATTCCTTCCAAACCCACCTCAAGTCCCAAGGCCAAGCAAAACTACCACTCTCCTCTCATGATCTCCACAGCCCTGATTCTCTGAAAGACATCCTTATGCCGTAGAGCCTATAGGCAGTGGCCGCATTTCCAGCCGGAGAGTAGGGACTTCAACTCAGCCAGGCCATGGCATCCAACATTTCCACAGCCCCACTCCAACCACAGAATGCACCCAAGAAATCCCTGTTTGTGTCCAGCCTTTGGGCAGTTGTAGTCCTGAGAGTTGTAGGCAGGGGGACACCAGTAGCCAGCCCAGAAGCCAGGGCTCTCAGGCTTGAAGGGCCTCTGGGTTCCAGCAGAACATGCATGGGATGGGGTCTGAAAAACCCTCTTCAGGCCTCCAGGCTCTCTAGGCCCCAGTAATTCAGCACTAGTCTCCCTGCACATCTGCACTTCTCTCCATGCTATGGGCAGAGCTCATTACACTGATCCCAGTGCCAAATACTGATGGTCTTTTCACTCAAAGCCTTTTGAAAGGAGGCCTAAGGAAGCCTAATTAAGAGCTATGGATGCCACAAAAACAGTCACTGATACAGTCCCCTTCAGGAATAAGCAAAAATGGAAAACAGCTCTACAGGAGAAGGTGAGAGCCAGAAAGACCTGAGAGAGAACTTTAAGACCAGGGAAGGCAAGGTGGCCCAGCCAGTGGTCAGGGGGCTGCAATGTTGGGTGAGATAGTTGAAGCTGGGTAGCTGGCTTCTGAGTCTCAGTTTTCTCATTTATAAAATGAAAATCAAATAGTACTTTCCAGCTCTGACCGTCTTGAAGTCTATTTAGAACTGCCTGTCCATTCCAGCTCTCAAGCTGTTTCTGAACCATGCCTGTGTCAACTTTCATTTTTCCTGGATCCACTTCCATCCTTGGAGGACTGGGTTTGGCCAGTCCAAGAGGACAAACATGGAGGCAAGAAACTGCAGAGGCCGAAGAGGTACCATCTTTTTCTAAGGGTAATCATACTCTAAGGAGGAATCATCACAAGTCCTGAAGCTAGAACCGCAAGCTCTTTTTTTTTTTTTGAGACGGAGTCTCGCTCTGTTGCCCAGGCTGGAGTGCAGTGGCTGGATCTCGGCTCACTGCAAGCTCCGCCTCCCGGGTTTACGCCATTCTCCTGCCTCAGCCTCCCAAGTAGCTGGGACTACAGGCTCCCGCCACCTCACCCGGCTAGTTTTTTTTTTTTTATTTTTTTAGTAGAGAGGGGTTTCACCGTGTTAGCCAGGATAGTCTCGATCTCCTGACCTCGTGATCCGCCCGTCTCGGCCTCCCAAAGTGCTGGGATTACAGGCTTGAGCCACCGCGCCCGGCCAACTGCAAGCTCTTCTAAGTCCCTCCAGTCCCGATGCCCTCTTCCTCTGCCCTTATGATTCAGACCATCTCCAGGGAGCCTTCTTTTGTTCGTAGATCCAGCTACTAACCTTCTGGGCAACCTTGGACAATTCAGCTGACCTCTGACTATCATCTCTCCAGAGTGTGGAAACTGGCTGTCTGCTCCTTCCCTAAACCCCCTTTCACACTTGCACGGCATCCTAACCTCCTCCAGGCAGCCCTCCCAGCTTCAGGTGGGAAGTATTTATTCCATGGAACTAACTCTTTCAGAAACCCACCTGACTTCCAGAGCAACAGAAGGAAGAAAACCTTCTCAGGGCAGGCTGGGAAAGGTGGCCATAGGAGGAAGATGGCTGTCCCAGGAAGAACACCTTGGGATCTCCTCATCCCTTGGCAGTGCTCCTAGCCCAGGCCCCTAACCTGCACTGACTCATGGGCTAGAGGGAGGAGGGGCTTGTCTCTTGCTTGCTGAGATTAGAGTGTGTGACTATTGCTGAAAATCTCTGCTCACCTCTACTCCAGGATCTCCCTCCCAAGCATTCATATAACTGTGATAAGATCAAGCCTAGTTACAGGAGCTCAGTAGCAGGAATCCACCTCTCTCTTCCAGGCCCAAAGGGCAGAGCCCTATCTCCATGTAATCTATCTCCAGAGGTGAGTTGTATCTTATTGCATCTTGGTGTGAAAACAGGCACAGCCACTGGCTTTGCTGATGTTAACAGCCCCAGTGAGCTGTGCATCCACAGTTTTGTGGGTTTAATTTATTGCCAGCAATTAGATATCAAAGCCATCTTAGGAGCTGGTGTTCCATCTGTAAAGTCAAGGGCCAGGTGGGGGCTGATTCACATCTGGCCAACCCATCCTGAGCCCTGGACTCATTCTGTTCTGGGTGGTCAGTGGCAGAATCTAGAGAAAGATGCCTCCAAAAAGCTTGACTTCCTTGGGTCCCATAAGAATGCCCACATGCTCACTTCTGTCCGAAGGAGGCTAGACGAGACCAGCGCTCTCTATATTGTGCTCTTTTCTGCTCCTCAGAATCTCAAAGGCTGTTTCCACTATAAGGCCTTTGCGCTTGCTATTCTCTCTTCCTGGGATGCCCTTCTTTTCTTTTTTTCTTTTTTTTTTTTTTTTTTTTGAGACGGAGTTTCGCCCTTTCATCCAGGCTGGGGTGCAGTGGTACGATCTCGACTCACTGCAACCTTGCCTCCCAGGTTCAAGCAATTCTCCTGCCTCAGCCTCCCAAGTAGCTGGGATTATAGGCGCATGCCACCACACCTGGCTAATTTTTATATTTTTAGTAGAAATAGGGTTTCACCATGTTGGCCAGGCTGGTCTTGAACTCCTGACCTCAGGTGATCTGCCCACCTCAGCCTCCCAAGGTGCTGGGATTACAGGCATGAGACACCATGCCCGACCTCTCTTTTCTTTTTTTTTTTTTTTTTTTTTTTTTTGAGGCGGAGTCTCGCTCTGTCGCCCAGGCTGGAGTGCAGTGGCCAGATCTCGGCTCACTGCAAGCTCCGCCTCCCGGATTTACACCATTCTCCTGCCTCAGCCTCCGAGTAGCTGGGACTACAGGCGCCCGCCACCACGCCCGGCTAGTTTTTTGTATTTTTTAGTAGAGACGGGGTTTCACTGTGTTAGCCAGGATGGTCTCGATCTCCTGACCTCATGATCCGCCTGTCTTGGCCTCCCAAAGTGCTGGGATTACAGGCTTGAGCCACCGCGCCCGGCCTCGACCTCTCTTTTCTTATAATCAACTTCTTGTCATTCATCCTTGGCTGAGTGTCCCCTTCTCAGAGACACCCCCCACCCCCGACCCTTCTGTCCCTCTCTGTCACTCCACTGTTTGGCTGTTGGCTCCATCATTGTAGAAGGAGTCCTGTCTGCTTAACTTGACTCAGCCAACAGCACAGAGACACCTGCCCAAAGGAGGCACGCTGGGCCAGTCCATCCCGTCACTAGCTGGTACGATGCCTCACAGTCTCTGGCTCCCTTCCTGACCTTGTAAGGAGGGGTTCTCTGTACCTGCCTGATGCCACTGGGCAGAGCCTCACCTGCTTCACCTGTATTTCACAGCAGCCCTGGCCAGTCCCACTGCGCAGCCTACTAGGGCCTGGCCTGGCAGGAACCGAGAGAGAGAGAGAGACCGACCCAGACCTCAAGGGCAGGTGGGCGGCTCAGTTAGACAGGAGCTCTGACTGCAGCTTCTCCCAGGAAGTCAGCCTCCTTTCTGAAGGCTTTAACCTGTGACTCAATACTTCCTTAAACACCGTCCCACCCCACGCGGTCTCATGTGAGGTGAATTTTTTCAGGACTGTGACATGCTGGTAGCGCAGCAAACTGTCGTGCCTGACCTCTCCCAGTCTCACAGTCTGGGGGGCAGGCATTGCTATCCATGTGTTCTAATGAGGAAATGGGCTCAGAGAGATTAAGGGAGTTGTCCAAGGTCGCAGAGTGGAGTCAGAAGGGGATCCCAAGCTGTGTGACTCAGACCCAACATCTGTCTCCTCTGCAGGGAAGCACTCTGACTTTAAAGCATCCCGAGAGGTGCCAGGCACTCTTTGCCCAAGTTCAGGGACCAGAGGCCATAGAAGGGCACCCCCAAGAATCCTTCCTCTGGCATCCAGGGGCATAGAAGTTCAGGGCACAGGAGGAATGGGTTTGTGACGTCTTCTCCAGCTAGACCAGATCAGGGAAGGGGTCAGATGACATTGGAACTCTTTGGGCAGGGATAGCCTTCCCATTAGGAAGGGGATTGTGAAGCTCCATGCCTCTAGCTTCAGACCCTGGTCCTACCACACACCACTCATAGGAACCTAGGAAGTTTCTTCTGCTACTATTCAAGTTTCCATGACTTCATCTGCAAAATGGGCATGATCTCTGCCTGGGAGGGCTACTAGAAGAACAGAAAAGTAAACAAAGTCAAGTATGAGATATGTCGGGCACACACTATGTGCTAAAACATGAGCTCCAAGGCATGACTCAAACAGGCCCAGAGCTAAGAGCCCAGCCCCTCACCCCCCTGGGCCTTTTCAGGGGGCCCTGAGACCCTCCATCCAGCCCATGTTTCCCATGGGGGAAACATGACCCATGAGTGAAGGTACTGTCACCTGGAAGGGAGGCTGGGGTGGGGAGAGTCCCTGCACGGGGGACACTGCTTCAAGAGGTGGCTGAGGGGCCTGCCTCATTCCCACACAGGGCATCTCTGCCAGGTTTGAGGGTTGATTACTCCCTGGCTTGCTGTGAACACAGATCAAGGTCAGGAATGGGAATGGGGGTGTCATCTGCTTTATCTACACAGCCTCTACACTGGGGCAGGGTTTATAGGCTAAGGCAGGCTTCCCAGTGCCTCCCCTGCTGCCTCAGTCCCACCACCCACTCTCTGCCCCAACTGTCTCTGTCCAGAGTGAACTCTCCAGAAAGGAGAAAGCAAGCCTGCCTAAGACAGCCATGACCACCCAGTCATCTCTGCTCCCCTTGTCAGCACCACTGATGCCCCACCAGACAATGTCGGCAGGTGCCTGTGCCCATGAAGTATGGACTCTCTGAGGGCAGGAACCATGGGAGAAAGGACAATCTTGTAACCATTTTGCCACATCAGAGCCCTGCCTCTTGTCCTCACCAGCCATGAACCTCTGCAAGCCACTTAGTTACTCCAAGCCTTGGTTTCTCATCTGTAAAATGGAGATCTTAATGCCTGACTTGCAAAATTTGAGATCAGTTTTGTTAATGTCTAGTTCAGTGTTCCATAAACTTTTTTAACGCGTGTAAACTTGTTCAAATTAAATCTCAGGACACCAATCTATAAAATAGCTGTGTTGGAAGGAAAAGTGGAGGGCCCTAGGACTCCTTCACCAAATCCTGGGGAGTTCAGGGAGTCCAATGTGAAAAGATCTGGCCCCAACTCTAACAGCCAACTCTGAAATCAACCAGAAATGCTAGAGCAGTAAGAGGGGATGGATAGATTGTCTGACACATTGGCTGGGTCTATCTCCAGAGGAGCCAGAGGTGCACATGTGGAGGGGGAATGCACCACCCATGGGAGAACCCTGGGGGCTCTAAGAAAGAGGAGCTGTTACCAGGGGCCCATTGTCTCATCCCTGAGCACCCCATTCTGACTTCCTACAGGTGGGACAGGCAAATGAGAGACCCCTGTGCCACAGCTGCCTCTCGCCCAGTAAATAGACTTGTTCTCCATTCTTCACACAAAATGCCTTGCCTCCCCGTGTACCTGCCAGCTAAGTCCCTAAATGTTTGTCTATCCAAATCTGGCTTTCCCTTTGAGTTCATATTGTCACCACCTTTTGGAAGTCTTCTGTGACTGCCCCTAGCCAAAAATAGCATTTCCTTCCTTTGACCTCCTCTAGCACAGAGAGCAGCAGCTAAGAGCTTGGGACTCAGTTTCTCTATTTGTAAGATGAGAATGTGAGGACTGAGATGATCCATATAAAGCTTTAGTACAGTCCCGGCACACAGTAAGCACTCAATAAATGTCAGCTATTCATTATGGTGCTGTGGTCTCTCCCCTGCCCCACAGCTCCTTCAGGCTGTGGCACACAGTAGGTGCCCACTGAATGCTTATCCAGGTGACCAGCAGGTGGCCCCACACCCCAATTAACCTCTCTACCAGCTCCTCTGAGCCCCAGAGAACTTGTTCCCTTGAGTCAACAGCTGCCTTCTCCTGGTCAGGGGACACAGAGAGGGTAGAACTGGCAGAGTGCTGCGCAGCTTAGTGCATCACCTAGCAGACGCTTGGGCTGTGCTGGTGACCAAGGCCTTTGGGCTGAGCCATCCCTCTCCCTGTCTTCATTGCAGCCCTGCCCCATCCTTGTGAGAATTATGCTAACAAATAAGAAAACTGAGGCTTGGAAAAATGCATGATCTGCTTGAACATAGAGCATTCCTCACAATCCATCAACTGGTAGTGATATGTCTGTCAAGGGTGCTGGAATAATCTGGTCCTGTTGATTCAGTCTCTCACTTTACTGATGGACAACCTCAAAAATAAGAACTGCCTTGCTCAAGGCCTCATGTAAACCAAAGCTCAGGTCTCCTGGCTCTAGACAACCCCACTCCATCCCACACACAGCAGGGGAGGTGGGCTTGCCAGACCCTTCCCTGCCTGCTGGTTAAGCATGCTGGCTGCTCAGTATGACAAAACGAAGAATTTTACCCTGCTGGGTTTGTGGGCAGCCATGAGGACCCACGACGGATGCAAAGGCTCAGCCCAAAGCAGCCAGGCCCAAGGCGGCCAGGTCTGGTGACAGCCACACACAGCCTGCCCTCCCCCGTTCCCCATGCCGGCCAGAAAGAAAGTTTCAAGCAGGCTTGGAAGCATGGAGACCCCTGCAGAGGCTGTAGCAGGCTGCATTTTGAGGCTCAATTCTGACACTGTAGTGAAGGGGCTGAATTGAGGGCAGAGAGGGGCTGGTGTAGAATAGCAATGAGCCAGGCTATTGGAAGCCAGCCAGCATCAGGTTTGGAGGACAGAATCAGGGCGGTTGGCCAGGTCAGGGGAAACATCACTGGGAAGAGATGTCACACACGCACGCATGCACGTGCACACGTGTGTATATATGTTTTATGGCCTTTTTTTTTTTTTTTTTTGAGACAGAGTCTGGCTCTGTTGCCCAGGCTGGAGTGCAGTGGCGGGATCTCGGCTCACTACAAGCTCCGCCTCCCAGGTTCACACCGTTCTCCTGCCTCAGCCTCCTGAGTAGCTGGGACTACAGGCGCCCGCCACCACACCCGGCTAATTTTTCGTATTTTTAGTAGAGACGGGGTTTCACCATGTTAGCCAGGATGGTCTCAATCTCCTGACCTCATGATCCACCCGCCTCAGCCTCCCAAAGTGCTGAGATTACAGGCATGAGCCACCGTGCACTGCCATTTTTTTTTTTTTTTTTTGAGAGACAGAGTCTCGCTCTGTTGCCCAGGCTGGAATGCAGTGGCACAATCATGGCTCACTATAACTTCAAGCTCCTGGGTTCAAGCTCCTGGGTTCAAGCTATCCTCCTGCCTCAGCCTTCCAAGTAGCTTCTTATGGAATTCCTTACCGAAAGCTGCCAGGGAAGCTATCATAGAGCCCATGCAAATGCCTGTGCGTCTGGACTCGCTGATGAGAACAAGTGGCCACTTGGCTTCTTAGCTCACCTAATACTAGCTGATTGTCAGAGATTTGCGCCCATTTCATGGACAGCCACACTGAGGCCCAAAAAGGAGTATGACTTGGCCAGGCATCCAGCCTCCCGGTCCTGGCTTGTAAGAGCAACACCTGATGCTGGAGATCACGGAGCCAGGCCCTGGGCTGGGCTAGCAGCTGGATCAGGATCCTCATGGGCTCCTGGAAGTGGCCAAAAAGATGTGGGAGATAATGAGGCAACCCTTCCATCTGCTCCTCTGCTAACCGCCTCTAGGGCACCCCTCCCCACCTAGTTACAGGAGGGGCCCTACCCTCTCCCCAACAACAGCAAGGGGCCAAATGTGACCAATAAGAACCCTCCCCTGAAACTGACATGTGGACACCTGAGCAGATGACCTCCCCAGCTAGGACTTCTGCAGCTCTGGTTTTGCCAGAGCTGTGGAGGTTAAAAAAAAAAAAAAAAAAATGGCTGGGCACGGTGGCTCATGCCTGTAATCCCAGCACTTTGGGAGGCCGAGGCGGGCAGATCACGAGGTCAAGAGTTCGAGACCAGCCTGACCAATATAGTGAAACCCCATCTCTACTAAAAATACAAAAATTAGCTGGGTGTAGTGGCGCGCACCTGTAATCCCAGCTACTTGGGAGGCTGGGGCAGCAGAATCGCTTGAACCCGGGAGGCGGAGGTTGCAGTGAACCAAGATGGCACCACTGCATTCCTGGGCGACAGGGCGAGACTCTGTCTCAAAAAACAAAGAACAAAACAACACAAAACAAAAAAAACCACTAGTGCAGGCAGAGGATCAAGGCCAGCCCCAGGGAGAAGCACAGACTGGCAGAGAGGAGTGGCAGACAGAAGTCCTAGAACAGGAAGTCCCTCTGTCCCTGAGGCCCTGGTCCCTGCACTTCTGCCTGTAACCCTGTATCCTATCAGGCACCTAGGTACCTTTCCCAGCACTGGGATGCATACATTCTCTCTTTGGCTCAAACTGTCCCATGACACCTCCTTCTCCTGGAGCCATGTTCTTCCATCACAGACCATATCAAGACCTTGATTAAACTTTTTTTTTTTTTGAAATGGACTCTTGCTCTGTCACCAGGTTGGAGTGCAGTGGCGTGACCTCGGCTCACCACAACCTGTGCCTCCCGGGTTCAAGTGTTTCTCGTGCCTTAGCCTCCCAAGTAGCTGGGATTACAGGCACCTGCCACAACGCCTGGCTAACTTTTTGTATTTTAGTAGAGACAGGGTTTCACCACATTGGCCAGGATGGTCTTGATCTCCTGACTCCATGATCTGCCAGCCTTGGCCTCCCAAAGTGCTGGGATTATAGGCGTGAGTCACCACGCCCGGCCAATTTAACATTTTCAACATGTGATGTTTTCACCTTCTCCCACATGAATGTAAACACCTTGAGGTAAGCCCCCTGTCCGAAGTTCTCACTGCAGCCTTCCTTGCACCCAGCACAGCATCTCAGGTACACTGGATGCTTGGTAGCCAAGCGAGGGAGGCCATCTGTGCCTCCACAGCTTTGTGACTAGATGGACTACGTCTACCTTTGCATCTGGCCAGCATTCCTCCAGATGTAGAGTACACTAGGAACGCTGGGCTGAACCACAGGCTCCATGAGGTCTCTTGAACTTATCTGGCCACCCTCCTGGAAGCCCAGTACTGGAACCAAAGCCCAGGAGGCCCACATGATGCTGCTCTGGAAATAAAACCCCATGGGTGAGGAAGGCCTGATTGTCTGGATAGAAGGTAGAAGTCTACCTTCTACCTTCTACCTTCTGAGGTAGAAGTCTAGAGACTTCTAGATACTCTAGATATAACTCTAGATATTCTCTCCTTCCTGAGGTAGATTTGGGGCTGCTTTTTCTTCTAGAGACTTCTAGATACTCTAGATGTAACTCTAGATACTTCCTTCCTTCCTGACGACTAAGGATGTTAGAGTAGCTAATGACTGTGGGGCATAAGCCACGCACCTGGCACCTCACTAAGTACTTCACACACATCATCTGCTCAAATCCCCCACACAACTCCATGAGATGGGCACTATCATCACCAGGACACAGCTGAGGAAACTGAGGCCAAGAAAGCTGCCCAAGGTCACCAGGCTGGGAAGCAGCAGAACATCTCAGGCGTGTTTGCCTGTCCCCTGCTTTCCAGCAGCTCTGCACCCTCCCCCACGCCCTGAAGGAAGCGGGGTGGAGGAGCGAGCGCTGCAGGCAGCAGATGAGCTCTTGAAAAACTGGGAGTTTCAAGATAGGAGCTGGGAGAGAAATGCCACAGTTAGAGCCCTCCTTGAGGCTGCCCGCAAGGGCTCCTGAGGGGTGAGAGTGCTCTGTTACTGGAGTAGTCAAAAGACAGTCTTGCAGCACGCCGCCCCCTCCCCTCCTCGATATTCTCACTGCCAAATGAAATCTGGCAGTTTCTGAAAATAGCTCAGCGCTGCAGCAGGCACTCTGCCCGCCCTTCAGCAGGCTGGCACGCAGCTGGGGGTGGCCACTGTGGGCAGACACTGGCACACACAGGACCGGAGGTAAGTGTCACACACACTGCACAGGGGCGGCACAGAGCTGGGGGCATGTGGCAGCTGCCATCCCTCAGCTCTTCTGACCTTTCTACGCCTAGCGAGGACTCAGTGGCCTTGGAGTTAGCATGGCATGCTTATCAGGCCTGAGGCACCCCCTCCAGCTGGGGTGAAATCACTACTGGGTCTGAGAAGCTGCCCTTGGGCCACTTTTGTCCACCCCTGTAGACAAAAAGTAAACCTAGGAGCCAGGAGAAAATGATGAAATGGTGTTTATTACTATCTGGATGTAAAACCCAGCAGTGTTGTCCTATCTGACATGGTCTAGGGTTTTCCAGCCAGTGAGAGAGGGGCCAGGAAGGAACTAGGCTGGGTGTCAGGCACTTGTCAGGCAGCACCAGGGACTCGGCACCCTGAGGCTACCATGGTGGGGTGGGGCTGGTAAGTCCTGATCAGCCAGGAAAGGCCCTCTCTGCCCCACTCAGGCCCAAGCCAGGACCAGATGTTCTGAGCATGGCTCGGTCGCCTTCCCCAACCTCAGGTCTGACCCAGAGTAAAGAAAGAGACCTCAGGTTAATGGGAAGCCTCTTGGCCCTGCTCCCAACCAGCCACTTTCACATAAGTACACCAAAAGATAGCCCCCTCACATCAACAGAGAGGGGCTTTCCTGCCTGAGATCTGGTGAGCAGATGGGTGCAGGGAAAGTATACTGGCTTTTCTCACAGTGACATTTTCCAAAGTGGAAAAAGGTTAAAAATATCCCCCACCTTAAGTTCAGATGAAAAGCCACCATTTGGGTAGGGAGTAGTGAGGGGATAGCTAGGCCCAGGGACTCCCTCAGGGGAGAGTGCTGTGTTCCCTCTGGGCTGGGCTGCAGCAAGGCAGGGCTGGACTGCACAGGGAGGCAGGCAGACCGGATCCAGCAGCCTCCGGGAGCCCAAGGAGGAGTGAGACTGAGAAGACCAGCCAGTGTGCGAGAAATCAGCCTCCCCAAGAAGGCAGAGGTGAACCCTTAGTTGCCCCTCCTCCCTTACTCGCTCACTCAGCATTCACAGGCAGCAATGTGGTCCCTGGTCACCATGGCAACCAATGGCCAATGCCTTTCTCAAGGCCAGGCCCATCTGCCCACCCTGCAGGGGGATGTCTCTGTGGAAGACGTGGAAGATGGGAAGACCAGCCACAACTCCCAGTGGCCTAGAAAGCTAAGGCCATGCACCAGGGCAGGACAGCATGGAGGCCTCACTCAGGCCATCCTGGCTAAAGGTGCTGCTATGGCAGCAGGCAGCTCCCAGCCCCTAGGCCCTGTCCGTCTCTAGGGCTTGAGCCTGGGCCAGAGATCTGAAGGAGGTTTAGGGTCAGGGTCCTCCATCCTGAAGTTCCAAGTGACAAATTAAAACACAACAAAATAATCCTTTTGTTAAAAGAATGACCCTGGGCCCTCCTGGCCAGGGCCTCAGCACATTCCAGTCTGTCATGCAGGCTGACAGGCCAGGCTCCTCCAAGGTCCCATGAGCTACTGGTTGTTGCAGCCCTGAGAGGCAGAGGAGCTGCCTGCCTGCTTTTTTCTCCTCTTGTTGAGGAGCCGGTTGTTAGAGGTCTTCAGGTCCTTGATCTTCACCTGATCGTAGTCCACCCGCATAGTGGCCAAGGCACTGGTCATCTCCTCCTGGGGACAGACAGGATGGGGGGCACTAAGAGGTCAGGATGTACTGACGTTAGGAACTATCACCCCCTGCCTGGGCAGCCCCTTAACAGTGTCAGTGACAGCCTGTGCTGCTTCTGTGCCCACTGTGTGCCCAGCACTGGGCCAAGCCCTTTGCATCACATGAGGGACCTCACTACAGTCCTCTGTGGCAGACACTGAGCTTCTTCACAAAGGCACAAAAAGAGAGTTATTCCCTGGGACCACACCAAGGGTAAGTGGGATAGTGAACTAAACCACTTCTACCACAGAACCACAAGACCTTCAGAGAATGCCATCTCGCTGGGCAACCAGCACACTGGGGCCTGGAGTTTGTGCCACTGGAGCTGCTACCCCATATATTCAAATGTGGCCTCTGCTGGGTCTAAACCAGGCTGACCACCCTCCCAAATGTTGTTGGTTATAAGAGAGGTCATCATCCAAGCTTGGTACCAAAGCCCTGTTTCACTGAGGAAGTAAGCCAAGAGCACCACACTGAATGGGGTAGTGAGGCCCAATCCTTGGAGTACCATGGTTGGACCACTGTGACAGTCACTGACATCCTGTCCTCCAGGCATAGAAAGGGGCCAAAGACCCCAGACTCTGGGTAACCACCCCCCTGAAGTCCCTTTTGCCCAAATCCTGGCACCTGTAGTGAGACTGAGGCAGAGCCCACCGACCTTGACTTCGTCCCAGTGGTCTTTGTCTTCCTGCAGCACTCGGGCCGTGTGGAGTGGGGTCTGTGGCACCACCATCGATTGCTGGAAGGAGCCCCATGCCCATGGATTAGAAACTAGAGGCACCTGGGACAGCACTGGTTCCCCCAACTCCATCCCCTTCTCCCAGTCTCAGATGGGAAAACTAAGGCTTGGGGTGGGTAAGGAGCCTCAATGGGGCAGTGGCAAAGCCAGGTTGTAGGTGAGGCCCTACTATCTACCTGTGCGCATGGGCCCATTCCAACCCTGTACTGGGGCCTCAAAGCAGAGCCACCACCCTCCTGCCCGGCAGTCCCACTCCAGCTGGACACCCTGCCTGCCATGGGAGGAGGAGGGGCTCACGTTGATCCAGGGGTGGTTCATAAACTGAGTGATGGTCAGCCTCTCTGTGGGGTCCGTCTTCAACAGGAGGCGGATCAGCTGCTTGGCTAGGGAGGCCAGGGAAGAGAGGGGAGAGGTGAGGTTGCAGAGTTCCTCAGAACCAGCCCCTCCACCCTTCCCCATAGACCACAAGCTCTGCTGAGGCAGGGGCTGCATGTGCTCCCAAATTCCCAACCCACAGAAAGAGTGAGCTAACAACTATTTCTTGTTTTGAAGCACTAAGTGTCCAGGATAACTGGTTAAGCAGCAGTAGATAACTCATACAGGGCAGCCTTGTTTGTGGTCCTCAGAAGGGAAAATATGAATGAGGAATAGGAGTTAGAGGGAGTTTTGAGGAAGCAAGTTTTGAGCCTGTTTGACAGATGTAGAAACTGAGGCTCAAGAAGGTTAGGGGACTTGCCTAGGATCCCATAGCTGGGAAGAGGGGGAGCCAAGATTTGAACACAGGTCAGTTTGACACCAAAGTGATGTTTCCCAGAATGAAAGCTGCAGGGGCCAGGCTGGGACAGAGAGGTTCACTCACCATCCTCAGAGACCTCTGACCACTCAGGATTGGGGAAGCCATACTGGCCCAGGCGGATCCTTCTCTTCATCCCTGGGGAGATGGCCTGGCCCGTGTTGGAGTAGAAAGGTGGGAAGCCACAAAGGCTGGGGGAAGGGGTGAGTCATTTGGCATAGGGTGGGACCAGTGCCAGGGTAGACCCATTTCCCCTCAAAAGTCCCTGACTGGGGAGACAGGCAACCAGACACCATGGCAATAATACCAGCCCTCCGGACTCCCAGGCATATCCCAGGAATGCCATCAGCCCTTGGCATGGGGAGACCCTCAGGCACCTGAAGGAGTGGTGTCCCATGACCAAAAGGGAAGGGCAGCCTGCATGAGGAGTGACACACACAAGCCCCTCACCAAAGACATGGGGGTAGGGGGACAGAAGTGGTCCTGAGGGCTCACAGTGGGGGTGAGGGCAGGAGATGGAGGCAGGGGGTGGGGAAGGTACTCACAGGATGTACATGATGACACCCAGGGACCACATGTCACATGACTTGTCATACTTCTCTGGACCCAGGACCTCAGGGGCTGCCAGGGCAGAGGGACAGCAGGGCTCTCAGACCCAAGGGTCTTAAAGCCCAGGCAGAAGCCTGAAGCCTGGGCGAGGTGGGGAGCAGGTACCTGGGCTGGGAGGTAGGGCGGAGCAGACTGGCGTCTGGCACCTTTTGGAAAGGCAGCACGTGTGTGAAGCTGGGGGAGGAGAAAGCTCCCGGAAAAAAATCAACCACTTTCAGACATACCCCTAGCTCCCTTGGGCCTGGGCCCCTCTGCCAGTCTCAACCTTGGTGAAATAAGAGAAGGCCAGTCTGGGGCTTGGTGGGAAACTGTCGTAGGTGAGAGGGTCTTGGCCTGCCAGCTGTCCTGTGTCCCTTGCCTCCCAGAATGCACAGCCTAGGTCACAGGCAAGGAGGAACCAGGGGCAAGGCTCTGCATTCCATCATCAGCTTGGCTACCAATCCATGGGGCCTGTCTTCCCTGTGCAATGAGGTGGGTAGGCTAGAAGATTTCTAAGTTAAAATACTGCAAAACACATCCTAGTTAACAGAGTGCCATTTCAACTATCTCAGGGAGCTTCCCACCCCTTCAGCAGCCCTCCAGGAAGACCTCTTCTGAGGAAGAAAAGCCCTCTGTCATCGGCCCACTCTCAGGTTAGGGGGCAGTTTTGGCAAGGAGCATTTTCAGATCTGGGGGTTGCCCACTTGCAGAAGGGCAAGGAACTTTTCCAGGAAACATGAGTATGTGCACACCTCCAAGCCCTGGCTTTAGTGACTCTCTCCCACAAGGCAGGTGACTGGTACCCTTTGTCCCTCCAGGTTAGGAGGAAATGCCTGCCCGCTTTCTGAATATGAATCCCAGGAAGACAAAAACTAGAGAAAAACAACCGCGGTTGGGCTCCGTCCCGAGCTGATGGCAGCCTTTTATCACATATATATTTAGAGCTGCTGTGATGTCATTCAGCTCACAGGCCACAGCCAGAATTTTCCTGGATCTATTTTCAAAAGCAGAAGCTGAAGTTTGGGAGAATATTTTTGCAGCCTCCGGCCCCCCACGTCACCCGCCTCCATGCAGACAGAATTCTCCCCCTCCCTCCTTGCTGGGCTTTAACTCTTTGTTTTCTGCAACCCACCGGCTACCCTACAATACAGCTGTATAAGTTGGGGTGAGGAGTTACAAATCATGTCCCAAGGACTCACCCACATAATAGGGAGTATAGCAGGGTGTCTGCAGGGCATTTTGGGTGGTCTCCTTAGCAAAGCCAAAATCGGTGAGCTTAAGCACTGCGTCTTTCTCCTTAGATGTGTAGAGCAGGTTTTCAGGCTGGGCCAGAAAGAGAAAACATTGGTTTGGAGTTAGGAACCAGGCAGGAGCAGAGCCCCAAGGTGATCTTCAGCCAGACTCCCCGACTCCATCCCAGTGCAGAAGGAGCCAGGTCCATTTATAAAAAGACCTGGGCCTTGCCCACCAACATGGGTCAAATACAGAGACATCCAAGGTGCTACCTGCATTCACAAAAGGGGAAGCAAGGCAGGTGTTCAACCAAGGCTGTGAATGACCAAGTGCCATAGAAAGTCTTGGGGCAGGAACTTCTGATCCTGAGTTGGTGACATTGCCATGAAATGCTACAGCAAGGGTGCTAGGGGAAGGCAGGCTGCTCATAAGTCAGTGTTGCCAAGCACATGTCCCATACCCAGCCCAGAGTGAATCCTACAGGGCTAGAAGGACAGCCCCAACTGAGGTTGCTCAGAGGAGAAGGCCCTGGTTGCTCAGACCCCAGGAGCTGCACAGGGGCAATCTTCCTGTGTCCCAGGAGTAGCCAGGGGCCTGGCAGATGAGGGCAGTGGGGAGGTCTGTCCCTGAAACTGGTTTTTAATGAATGGGTAGGATATAGGCCCATGGAGAGGAGCAGAAGAGACCCCCAAGCAGAGCTGGGGTAGAAGGATGGGGTGTTGGTAGAAGGATGGGGTGGTGGTTTAGAACCAATGGATGCTATTTCTCAGGTTCTGTTTGAGAAGATCTGACCTTCTCAATTGTGATAAAAATTGTGATAAAAACAGAAAAGCAGTTTTAGTCTATTCAAGGGAATTTCCTCTGCAGAAGGCTTTTCTCTCTTTGGGAAAAAAAAGAAGCCAGGGTCCAAGTAAAGCAAGGATTTACAGGTTGTGGTGCTCAGCCAGAGGGAGGACCTGATGCAGCAACTGGAACCTCAGCTCGCCTCTGCCCAGTCTGAGGAGGAAATAAGCCAAGGAAGGTAATGTTCTAGGCTTGGGGCAGAGGGTCCAGGAGAAGCAGACTCTGCTCTGATAGTGCTCACACATGCTTATGTGTGCACGTGCATGTGTGTGCTGTACATGCAGAGTGCCTTGGTTTGCATTTCATCCATCTGATCCAGATGACCTCTAAGACCCAGTTCTCCCAGGATAGAAAATTTGGAGAGCTGAGCTTCCAGCCTCAAGACTGGAAGGTGGCCCAACAACTGGCACTATCTCTGTTCCTTCCTCCAGTGCTCAGCAAATGGCTTCTTTCCCTTAAAATGCTGGTATCAGAGGGCCTGGTCTATCAAAGCTATGGCTGTGACTTCACAAAAGCCCCAACAGGGCTAGGTGCAGTGGCTCACACCTGTAATCCCAGCACTTTGTGAGGCCGAGGCAAGTGGATCACCTGCGGTCAGGAGTTCAAGACCAGCCTGGCCAACATGGTGAAACCCCGTCTCTACGAAAAATACAAAAATTAGCCAGGCGTGGTGACGGGCGCCTGTAGTCCCAGCTACTTGGGAGGCTGAGGCAGGAGAATCGCTTGAACCCGGGAAGCAGAAGCTGCAGTGAGCCGAGATCGTGCCACTGCACTCCAGCCTGGGTGACAGAGTGAGACTCTGTCTCAAAAAAACAGAACAGAACAAAACAAAAAACCCCAATAGCATCAGGCAGCCCCTTCCTGAGGTTGCATGCACACAAAATTTCTTGCTGAACAAGTGAACAAATGAATGAATGAATCCCAGTGCAGCAATTACACAGCCCTGGGCATGTCACTTAATCTTTCTCTGAGCCTTGTTTTCCTCATCTGTAAAATGGGTAATGGCACTTGTCTCACAAGGCTGGGTGAGAATGAAATTAGATTGCTTGTCAGGGCCTGCTAGCTTCAGGCAGGCACTCGGTTATTCTTATTACTATTGGGATTACTCAGTGTTTGAAAGAAACAAGGGGACCCATCTGGTGAGAACAGAATGAGTATGCTGAAACCAGAGAAGAGGCTGAGAAGAGCAGTCTGGGACACAGAGCGGACGCTTTGAATGTGACTATGGAATATGGCCTCCACCCAGTGGGTCCTGGATGCCATCAGGGATTGTGGAGTGTGACAATATCCTCTTCCCTGGGTCCCCAACCTGAATCCTAGAGCCTCACCTTGACATCTCGGTGGGCGATGTTATGGCTATGTAGAAACTGGATGGCAGTGCCGATATCCCGCATTATCTCTGCAGCTTCTGCAGAAACAGAAGAGGAGGGGGTCAGTGATGCCAAAGGTCAAGCTCCCACCCTATCATCCCTCCTGGACACAGTCTAGCTGGCCAGCACAAGACAAGAAGACAGTGACAGCACTCCTGCTATCCAGGTTCTCTATCCCGGGATGTCTACCCCACCCCAGACACCCCAGTTTCCTCCGAGGATACCCCCAACCCATCTAAACTTCTTTCCTCAGTCCTGAACTACCTCTCCCCAGCTCAACTGCAAGGCAGCACCAAGAGGCTTTGAGGCCTCCATCCCAAAGCCATAGAGAGTCCATCTTCGACAAAGTGTCTCAGACTCAGAGAGTCCCTTGTGGGGTTGGACACTGAGTCCCACCCTTTCTTATTCAGATGGGAAGACTGAGGCACAGAGAGGAACAGGGTCTTGCCCAGCATCACACACAACTCTCTGGTCCATACCTCTTACCCTGAATCCTCCTGCTGGTCCAGCTACATGCACATACCTCTCTCAGTGAAAGCCTGGTCGCCACGCTCCTGAATCCTGCTGAACAACTCACCACCTTCCATGCTGTAAAAGAGGTGACTATAAGCAGAGAGGGGGAAACTGCACATCATTGTACCCTTGCCCCTGCCCCAAATCACAGGCCCAGGCTTCAAGCCCTAACACTCCGCTCCTCCCCTACTGAACAGCCACTGTCACCCTCCCTGTCCCTTGCAGAACCTGGTGCATGGTGGGTTGTCAGCTTGGGTGGGTTGAACTGAACTCTTGGAACTAGAAGAGGGTGGTGGGCTCTGATCCCTGCCAAGAAGCCTGTGTGTTCCCAGTGGCACGGCCCCTACCTGACTGTGAGGGCTTGGGTACTCCCAACCCTATTCAAGTCTCTGTTTCCCCAAATGTGGGATGAGATGTTAATTATCATCATATGACCACTGTTCTCTGGGCACCTACTATGTGCCATGCCCTGGGATCCACGTTTCATGAGTGCTGTTGTGTGATCCTGGGCTGGTTCTTTCACCTCTCTGTGCCTCAGCTGTCTCTTTTGTATAATAGGGATGACAGCACCAACCCCATAGTCATGCAGATTGAATATGCAATACACATGGGCCACGTAGAATGGAGTCAATCACAGGGAGGGCCTGTGGCTGCCTGCTCCATTGCCCCTCAAGGGCTACAGTGGCACCCAGATCTGCTACCTGGAAATCACAGCTACATTAAGATCTTCCCCACATCTTACATCTGAGTTACAGAGATTCAGAGAGGTTAAGAGCTGCCCATGGTCACACAGCTAGTGGGTAGCAGAGGCAGGATCTGAACCCCAAATCTGAAGAACTGGCTAACCGGTACAGGAAGGGGGGACTTGACAGGCAGACAGGGAGGAGCTGGGGACCCAGAGTCTAAGGACAGCTGGTGCTGAGCCACAGTGTTACAGGAAGAAGCCCAGGGTGGAGAAGGCTGCTGGCTCCTGGTTCTAGGCCCCAAGCACCCAATTCCTGGTGGGACCATGTGAGCACATATCCAGGTCAAAAGGAGAGAAAGTTGAGGGAACTGTGTGGGTCCTGTTCTTCCCCAAATCCCCCATCCATCCATATTCAGGGATTGGGAGGCTTCTCTGACAGCTCTTCTAGTCCTCCTCACAGAGTAGAAATCACACTCAGGGAGGCCATATTAACCCCTATGGTTTCTTGTCCACCCTTGAGAGAATGTCCTTATGGCCAACTCCATAGATCCACAGGCAGGGCCTGTGGCTGCCTGCTCCATTGCCCCTCAGGGGCTACAGTGGCACCCAGATCTGCTACCTGGAAAACAAAGAAAGTCTCTAGAAGCATGGCAGGGAGCCTGGGGGCCACAGGGATGCCGAGGGGGTATGGAGATAGGGCAGGCCAGCATACCATTCCATGATGATGAGGAGACAGCGCTTGCCATGGTGCATGTTCTCATACACATCCAGGATGCGGACAATGTGGGGACCGCCAGAAGCCTGCCAGTGATGGTCTACCTCCTGCCGGGCCTTGGGGCTGTCATATAGGAGCTGTGGGTGGGTGGGCATAGAAAGCATCAGGCTCAGGGCCCTCTACCATCACTTTGCAGACAAAAACATATAAGCTCAGAGGCCTGTGACCTGCCCTAGGTCACACAGCTTATAAGGAGCAGAATGAGAATTTGAATCCAGGTTTCTCTGACTTGTGGTCCAATGAGCCTCTGGACTTGAGGGTCAGTCCTGGGCTCAAGCAGCTTGGCAGGTAGTTCAAGGAGTCTCTGGGAGGTGGCTGACTGCTTCGAGGGGCTCAGAGGCCAAAGAAGCCCTTGCCTCCCTTCTCAGGGACTGCAAATAAGATGGAAATTGAGTGGGTTTTATAACCCCACTCTAATCACACAGCAGCCATGGGACCTCAAGCCAGGGGCCACACATCCCTTGAGCCTCATTTTTACAATGAGGATGACACAGTTGTTCCATTTCCTAGGCTAGGGTTGGAAATTGTACATGTAAATTGAACAGGATAGCACCTGGCACATAGTAGGCCCTTGGTGCCTCCCTTGTGATTCTCACCCAGCACATCTATGAGAAACATAAGTGTAGATGTAGAAGGTGCTGGGGAAAGGCTGGGGAGGGGAGAGGGTGCACTAACACACAAATCTGCCCTACAGGCCGCAGCATGATCAGGAGAGTGCTGGAGTGGGAAGGAAGACTTCCTGCAGGAGAGGTTAAGGCCTGTGTCTGTCAATCTATCTCCCACAAAGAAACTGGCCCAGAGTGGAGTGAGACAAGACCACACTCCTGTAGGGGTAAAAGTAATTAAGACTTCAAATTCTCCAGGAGTGGGAGCGAGAACAAAACTGTCACTACCAAGTAAAGTGCTTCTAAAATGAGTTGCTTGGTCATGACCACCCAGTCAGTCCCCAGCTCCCAAGGTAACTTTGTAGCCTGCCTGGGAGCTGCTATACAATACCAGGGCAACAATGTCATCCTGCTGTGAGAGAGGTGGGGCCATCTCAAGGTGACCTAGCTGCCTAGCCTCCACCCTCATCCCATGCTTACAGATCTCCGGTGAGGACCTAGAGGTATAGACTTGGGGCAGAGAGGACCCTAGTTGAAGGAGATGACAGCTGAGTGGAGTGAGATGTGGGTTTGGGATTGAATTCCTCCGATGACTCGGTGTGACCTCAGGCAAACATTCACAGCTCCAAGCTGCAGCCCACAACTCTGTAAAATGGAGTAATAGCAGAGTCATTCCCACAGGGTGCATCCCAGCAAGGCAAGCATCCGGTGGGCGGGCATCAGGATCCTTGCTCGGGTTAACTCAGCCCTGGACTGTGGCTGCCAACCAGCACCAGAAATGAACAAGGTCTCACAGTGGCCCTGCTGTAGGGGGAGAAGAAGTCAGCATGCATGAGGAGATGGCCCAGAATAGGGACAGCAGGGACAAGCCACTCCCCAAAAGGGTTGCTCACTCAAGGACCAGCCATGACACTGTGTTTCCTAATGGAGGAGGGCTGGGGACCAGGGCTGATGCTCAAGACTGGGGCTCGGATCAGCACTGCTCAGCATCCGTAGGACCCTGGGCTGCCCCAGCCTTAATTTCCTCCTCTGCAGGATGCGGACAGCCAGGCCACTTTACACAGGGCACTGTTGGGGGCAGGCTCTGGGACCACGCACGCTCTCTAGGTAAAGACAAACTGGGGGAGGGCAGTGTCCCAGAGAGGGGAGAGGCAGGCAATGGTTTCTCGAGCCTGCTGCCCCTTGGCTGTCCCTCCTTTTCTGGAGCTACTCCCGTCAACTCTAGCCTGGGAATACAGGCAGTGCAAGGAATATAGAGAGCCAGGGTCTGGACAAGCCCTCCAGCAACTCTGTGCCCCTGCTCCATTACCCAGAGCAGGCTGGGGGTATGTGTCAAGGCTGCTGTGGGCAGACACTCCTGCCTGGACACTGGATCCTTGCTTATGCTGCCTTTGCCTTCCAGAACACCCCTCAGGTTGGTGTCCGCACAATTCCCAATCACCAGCTTCTTCCTCAGCGCTGGGACCAGAAAGCTCAGTGCCCCCAACTCGCCTCCACCATGTCCTGGGGTGGCTCTAGCTGGGGGTACCCCAATCCTCAGCCATAGGAGCCAAGAGGCACCATCCTCCCTCCCTGCACCTGGTTCCTTCTTTGCCTCCTCCCCTTCCCCCTGCCTGATCCCCTCCTCCCCAGCCTGAGCTAACCATCTCCTCTCAGGCCTAGCAGGCTGGCTCCCACACTCCCTCCTCACTCCCCGTCTTGTGGCATCTCACTCCCACATCAGAATCCTCCTCTTCTCTCTTAAAAGCCCAAGCTCACAGCTGGAATGCTTTCAGTAGGGTCCTCAGCCCTGCCTCTCCCTTTATGACTGTAATCCACCTGTGGCCACAGACACTTCCTCACATCTTCCAAATAAATGTCCTCCCCCAGCACGCAGGGCTTACCTTCCTTTCCCACCTCACTTCCTGCTACCTCTGGGCCAAAACCACCTTGTTCTGGCCAGAAAAATACATGTGCTGTTCCCAAACAGGCCTTACTCTCCCAGGCCTCTGTGTCTAGGCCTGTGCTGGTCCCTGTCATGTGCATTCTTGCCTCATCTTCTCTGTTGGGTCAACTCCCTCTTTTTGAGGAATCTTCAGGGCTCAATTCAGATCGATCAATCAATCTCTCCCTCTCTCTCTCTCTCTCTCTCTCTCTCTCTGTGGAAAATCCTCCCAGTACCTTTCTTACTGGTTTTGCCTCTGTTCCTCCTATCAGCCTGGGAGCAGCTTGAGGACAGAGGCAGGTAAAATTCACCTGGGGGTCCCTGGCTGGAGCCTGGCAGGAAACACTGGGCTCCTGAGCAAACAAAGGATGGGAGGATGGGCCCAGGACTGGAGGGAGAGAGGGAGAGAGGGAGGGCGATCGATGGCCAAGGAGCCGCCAGAGAGCCTTCCAGCCTGGGCCTGTAGCCTGTGCTTTGCTGAGGTAGAGGAGCAGGTGGAGCTGCCCTGAGCTGGAGCCTCTCGAGGCTTCCTGCCCCACTGAGTCCATATTTAGGAACCCATTTCCCACATGGATTAAAATAGTCCTTCTACAAGTGCCAAAGCCCTGAAAATAGGCACAGGGGCAGGGGAGAGGGCTGTTTCCGGAAAATATAATAAATGCCCCACTGGACTCTCTACAGAGCACATCACAGGAGACAGACCCCTCAGCCTGGGCCCAGGTCCAGCTGCCAAGAAATCTCCTAAGCTGTCTCTCCTGATCCCTTGAGTTGAACCTGAGCATAGCCCAAAACCTCCTAGAGCCTCAGTTTTCTCATATTCCTTCCCCTTAGCCAGAGCCTTCTCCTCCTCCAGGTCTCCCCTCAGTGTGGTCCACCTCAATGTCATCTCATCTCAGAAGCCCTCCCTCTTCATCCTTTGTTTTTCTTTCTTTCAATACATGCTTCGTTTATTGAGGTGTAATTGACATATAGTAGAATGCACAGGTCTCAAGGGTCCAATTCAATGAGTTCTGACGATTGCACACACCCTTGGGACCCAAACTTCCATCAAGATTGGAAAACATTCCTAGCTCCCCAGAAAGCTCTCACATCATTGCCCTTTTTACTTCCTGCACAGCACTTGCTCACAACCTGCAATTAGCTTGTTCCTTTGATAACTCTTTAAGCAAACACACACACACAGATATTGTACTTTCAATGTGCCTGGCTCTGTTTGGGGTACTTTATAAACATTAGGAGGAAAGGACTTCATTATCGCCACTTTTTGGATGAGGAATTGAGGCACAGAGAGAGAAAGTAATTGGCCCCAAATCACATGGCTGATCCCTCATCAGACTGTGGGCCCACAGGGCAGGGTCAGTCTGCCTGGCCACCTCTAGGTCCCAGTACTGGGATACAGGGCCTGACACAGAGCACTAACTCAGGTAATAGTTGTAGATTTCTTTTTGAGACAGAATCTTGCTCTGTCATCCAGGCTGGAGTGCAGTGACACAATCATAGCTCACTGCAGCCTCGATCTCCTGGGCTCAATGATTCTCCAACCTCAGCCTCCCAAGTAGCTGGGACCACAGGTGTATGCCACCACGCATGGCTAATTTTTTTTTTTTTTTTTTTTTTTGTAGAGACGGGGTTTTATCATGTTGCCCAGGCTGGTCTCGAACTCCTAGGCTCAAGTGATCCTCCTGCCTTGGCTTCCGAAGCAATGAGATTATAGGCATGAGCCACTGCACCTGTTAATATTGGTAGATTTAATAAATCTATAGAGTAAGGATGAGGGGAAAAACCTCTCACAACCTATCATGAGGACAAGATAAGATTAAATTGGCCGCGCGTGGTGGCTGACGCCTGTAATCCCACCATTTTGGGAGGCCGAGGCAGGTGGATCACGAGGTCAGGAGTTCGAGACCAGCCTGACCAACATGGTGAAACCTCGTCTCTACTAAAAAATACAAAAATTAGCCAGTGTGGTGATGTGCACCTGTAACCCTAGCTACTCAGGAGGCTGAGGCAGGAGAATCACTTGAACCTGGGAGGTGGAGGTTGCAGTGAGCTGAGATCGTGCCACTGCACTCTAGCCTAGACGACAGATTGAGACTCCGTCTCAAAAAAAAAAAAGATTAAATTGAGGAGGCCCCAGTGAGGCTCAATAAATGGGAGACATGACAACCTGGCCAAACTTTCTCCCTGCTGCCCAAGGGCAGCCTGTACCTCACCTACCCGCTCTGTTGAACCAGGCTTTACCTCCTCTTCCAGGGAGCCCATCATGACTGCTCCATTCCACAAGGCATTGCTGCAAGTTGGCCTCCTTCACATAGGTACATGACTCCACACTACTCTTCACAAAAGAGGTCCCAAAGTAAGAGCTCCATCTTCCCAGGTATGAGAATGAGCACAGAGCCAGGACACAGGAGGCCCAGGTTTTATCCCTATTCTCAGTATGACCTTAGGCCAATCCCTTTTCCTCTCTGGGCCTCTGTTTCCCCAGTGTTAAGCTGTAGGACTTGGGCTACATAGGGTGGGGGAGAGAAGTGGGTAACAAGGCGGACTTCTAGACAGGGGTTCCTTGCAAAGTACCTACCATAGTACCACTCCCACATCATTGCCCCCATGGAGCAGCCTCTGGGTCCCCATGGCCTCCACACCACATGCCTGAGCCCACTGGGGGCTACCTGGAATGGGCAATGATGTCATGGTTCCCAGTCACAGCTGGGAAGACAAGAAGATAGGAGGGGGCTAAGCACGGTGGCTCACGCCTGTAATCCCAACACTTTGGGAGGCCGAGGCGGGAGGATCACCTGAGGTCGGAAGTTTGAGACCAACCTGGCCAACATGGTGAAACCCCATCTCTACTAAAATACAAAAAATTAGCTGGGTGTGGTGGCACACACCTGTAATCCCAGCTACTTGGAAGGCTGAGGCAGGAGAATGGCTTGAATCTGGGAGGTAGAGATTGCAGTGAGCCGAGATTGCACCATTGCACTCCAGCCTGGGAGAGAGAATGAGACTTCGTCTCAAAAAAAAAAAAAAAAGAAGAAGAAGAAGATAGGAGGGGACTTCTGACAACCCAACAGGCCCCTACCCTTGCCTCACTCCTCTCCTATGTTCCCTGAGCTCCCCAGCGGTCCATCAGAACTGGAGGGTCTGTGATGGCACTTGGGCAGCTCCACAGCTCTAGCTAGTGCCCAGTAGGTACACACAGACACACACACTCACCACACACACACAGACATACACACACATACACCCCTGTGAGGTGGAAACTGCGCTTCTTCCTGAAGAAGGGGATTCCTGGCCATGCACCTGAGGTGTGGGTCCCCACTGAAGCTCAATGAGCATTGAATTTGAGATGACATTTCCTTTAGCGAGTGACCGCAGGCCTCAGGCTTTGATGTACTGGTTTTCACTTCCCCCTTCTCCCCTCATCCTGCTTTGCCAGATTCTCTTTCTTGCCCCCAGAGCCAGCAGCTAGAGGCCAAGACCCCTACTGACTTCACCAGCTAGTGAGTCCCAGCAAAATTTGAGAGCAGAAGGGCCAGTGCCCCTCTAGCATCACCAGGTGGAATGTGGGGGCCTCAAAACAGGCCAGGCCCCTATCACCCCACTATGTCCCTTCCCACCCTTGCAAGGACACGGTTTACTTGTGGGTGGAGGAATTCTTGAGTTCCATAGCTGGGAAAACTACAGCACCATTTGCCTGTTTGGAAAACAATTTGCAGTTTACAAAACACTCTGCTGTCCCTTATCTCATGGAAATCCTTGGCGCCACCCTGTGAGGCAAGCAGGGTGGGAACCATTAGCCCCAATTTACAAATTGAGGAAACACAGGCTCAGGAGGATGAAGTCATTGCCCTGGGGCCACCTGGCTACAGGATGGCAAGGCTGGAGAAGGAAGGAGAACAGGACTTTTGAGAGAGCACCCAGACAACCCCTCCCTGAGGGGAGATGAGAGGAGGGGGTGGCCCCAAGTTGGAGAGGCACTGGTCAAATCCACAGCTTGCACAAGACTGGGGAAGCTTGTTCCGAAATAAATGTGTGCATCAGTGAGTGGGTGTGTGCATATGTAGGGGTATGAGGAGGGTATGTGGGGGCATGTGTGTGCGTGGGAACATGAGTGTGTACATGCATGTGTACATCCATGTATAGGGGTGTGTGCATGGGTGTGTGGGGCATATGGGAGTGGGTGTGTGGGCCCATGGGCATATGTGTGTCTCCAGTCTCTGCAATGTTGACTTTGAACTCACAGAGAACAGGATTTATCCATCTGTCCATTTGTTCATCTAGTATTTTCTACTTCTCCAAAGTACCTAGCAAAGAACCGGCCACAGAGAGGTGCCCAAGAAACATTGGGGGGTCTTATTGCTACAACTCAACCTAGGACAGCCTGTGCAAGAAGGTGACCAAGAGATGGGCGGATCACGAGGTCAGGAGATCAAGACCATCCTGGCTAACACGGTGAAACCCCATCTCTACTAAAAATACAAAAAAAAAAAAAAAATTAGCCGGGCGTGGTGGCGGGCGCCTGTAGTCCCAGCTACACAGGAGGCTGAGGCAGGAGAATGGCGTGAACCCAGGAAGTGGAGCTTGCAGTGAGGGGAGATCACACCACTGCACTCTAGCCTGGGCGACAGAGCAAGATTCTGTCTCAAAAAAAAAAAAAACAGAAGGTGACCAAGCCCAGATGCCTCCATTCAGCATTCAGACCTCCTCTCCCACTGGGACCCCATCTCCATGGCAGGGCCTAACACTTCTTTTTGCCCAGAACTGGAAAACCACTCTGTCTGTCTTCTTAGAGATCGAACAAAGCTGGGATGTCTGCAGTGACTCTTGGGAACCAGTCCCCAACACCCTCCTCCAGCCACCTCCTTTCCCAGGGAGGGCCCCCTATCCAGGTCCACCCACCCACACATGGGTATCCCCATCCAGCTCACCCCAGTGCTGGGCTCTTCTCAAGTAAAAGTGCCCACAGTATCTCCGTCTCTCACATACAGGAAGCGCCCAGGCTACCAGCTTGGAAAAGCAGTTTCCCCAACACCCCCTGCAGCCACACCCCAACCTCCATACCCCTGGCCAATTAACCTGCAGCCCCGGCCAGGCTGCTATATGTATGGTCTCTGCCAGAACACCCACTCTTTCCGGGGGAAGACAGCTGACTTATCTCTCCCATCAACAAAGCAGTAATAAATTAAGAAGCTGAAGCTATGGATTTTGTGACAACTCACAATATGAGAGACATCAGCCCTACAGCAAAGGGAACTTCCTCCTGGAGGCCAGGGTTCTAGTTCCTCTCACCACCCCTTGAGGCCCTCCAAGCCCCATTATTTCTGCAAGCCCTGCTTATTAACAACAGTATTTCAGACATTTTATAATTCTAAAATAAGACAAAAGCCAAACCAAACAAAAACAGCAGGTTGTCTTTAGAATGAAGAAAAAGATAAAATGCACCAGAAACCCATGCAAGTTCAAAACTATAAATGAGGACAAATTTTAATTCTGAGCTTCCTGGAAGTCTTGGCAAAGAAGGAAACCAGTTAGGCTCTGCTGCTTTTATTACCCCATGAAGAGGAGCATAGACATTCACTGAACATTTTCTAAGACAAAATTCTAAAAAGGATTTCACATCAAACCTTATATGGGAGAAAACCTTCTGACAACACCTTCAACAGCAATTTTGCAAAAGATATAGACTCAAATGAACATATCAAATATGGATTCCCCTATGAAGACTGACGCCAGCACATGGGCCTCAGCTATTGCCTGGCATGTGGGCCAGGAGTGCTGAGATAACATCACCAGACCTTCATTTTCTTGGGATTCCAGCTTTGTTTTGTGCCGGAGGGCAGGGAGGAGAGGAGCAGCAGGGACCATCATGGCCTCCAACACCTTCTGTCCCACCTAAGGGTCTCGTCCCAGCCTCAGGCAAAGGCAGGCCAGGATGCTGAAGATTAAATCTCAGCACACGTGCTCAACACTAAATCTCAGGCAGCAAAACTGTGGAGAATGTTGTAGGGAAATTTAGGTTTCATTGTTGGGAACCCCTATTCTTACAGAGACAAGCCATGAATAAGACAAAGCACTTTGAACCTACCATACTTCCTCCTTGACAAGTCTTCGACTCAGCCATCTCTAAGATCTCTCCCAGCTCCCAGTTGTATGATTATTTGTGATTGTTTCCCATGAGGATCACATCTCAAATGATGTAAGAGACACCACTGGAATAGCAGAATTCATTTTACAGCCAGTTGTTGAAACCCCTGCCAGCAGTGCTGGCACCTGTGCGGGTAATGAACACACTCGGCCCTGCCAGCCAGTGTGACCCTTGCGGGCTGCTTTGCCCATTCAGAGAATGGGTCACAGCCTCAGCCTCTGCTCTGTGGGGAAGATGTCAGGATGGGACTGACCCTGAATTTAGAGTTCAGAGGCAGGCTTTTCCTTCTTAAGGCTTCAGCATCTTCCTTGTAATGCCAGAGCCCCGCTCCTGCCCCCCGTGTCCTCCTTCTCCCTCCCACCAAGGGCACCGGTGCTATTTGGAGAGCTGGAAGTAGTGTCATATCTAACTTTTTAGCCAGTTTCAAATCAGAGCTGCAGACCTGTGCCATTATTCTCTCACACACTCATTTTCCCAGCTTTTGTATCTCATTAAAGGAGCTAATGGAACCAATTTTGCAGCTATGGATAAGTTGGCCTCCTGACAGATGAGACCTCACTTCATTAAGTTCTGACCACATCCTGTCCTCTGTCTCACCCTGCCCACTGACCTCTCCTCCTCAGAGGCTCAGTTCCAAGGAGGGCAGCTCACGTGATACTACTGACCCCAAACGTCCAGGCCCCAGGTGGGTGCTGAGGGAATGATGGAGTCAGGTAGGATTAGCTCTCGCTACATGACAACAGTCTGTCCCTGGTGCTGGGCCAGTACTGTGCTGAGGCCACCTCATACAGTGCTCACCATAACCCAACGAGCATCAGCAGTGCCCTTCTACCTGTAGGGAAATGTCCCTCTGGAAGGTTAAGTGACTTGCCCAAAGTCACACAGCTGGGCAGTGAGAGTCAAGACTTGAACCTGGACCTGTGCCCTGCACTGGGAACCATGTACAGCTGCTTCACCCCTTTTCCATGCAGCTTCAAGGCTTGGAGCAGGCACTCATCCCCACAACACCAGCCTGGGGAAAACAAACAGAGAAGGCCCTGCCACTCCTTCCGAGAGCTTGGCCCACGCCCCTGGTCTGGACCAGGCCCTGCTGCTTGGTGGCTGTTACAATAATGGCAGATGTTCACGGAGCCCTGCCCTGTACCAGGCATGTCACACCCATTAGCTCTTGCCCTTCAACAACTCCATTGTTAGCCACCATTTTCAGATGAGGAAACTGAGGGTCAGGGAGGCTTTGTGGATTCTCTGGGTCACATGGTTTGCACATGGCCACCTCTGAGTCAGAGTTCTTTGGGAAGCAGGATTCAACTTTCATCCCCAAGGAGGCCTGCCCATGTACAGATCCCCTCCCAATTCCTGCAAACATGTACTGGCCCTGTCTGGGGGCTAGGTGGGCTGGGACTGGGAATGCTGCCATGGGCACTCTGTCCTCAAGGATTCAGGGGTCTATGGATGAGTCACTGCCAATTGGGATGCTTGATGATGACACATACACCTGGGAAACTGGTCCTGGCTCCTTCCCTTCCCTTCTCCTTTCTTTCCAGAACCAGAACCTGGCAGAACAGGCGAGATGGGGAAGGCCAACCCCTCCTGAGGGAACTCACAAGAAAGGAAGATGCCTGAACAACCACTCCCCTTCTAGGCCAAGGCCAGGACACCTGATGGGGGCAGGGGGCAGCTTGACAGGCTGGGAACCTCCACCTGACCACTTCCCACTAGAGTTCTTGGGGGGACAGGGAGTAGCTGAGGTTCCAAACCTAGTGTCTTCTCAGGAAGCTCTGCTGACAGGACAGCCAACACAAATTTTGAAATCATCAAGTCTTAGGCCAGGCGCGGTGGCTCACGCCTGTAATCCCAGCACTTTGGGAGGCTGAGGTGGGCGGATCACCAGGTCAGGAGATTGAGACCATCCTGGCCAACACAGTGAAACCCTGTGTCTACTAAAAATACAAAAAAATTAGCCAGGCATGGTGGTGTCAGGTGCCTGTAGTCCCAGCTACTTGGGAGGCTGAGGCAGGAGAATAGTGTGAACCCAGGAGGTGGAGCTTGCAGTGAGTGGAGATCGCACCACTGCACTCCAGCCTGGGCAACAAAGCGAGACTCCATCTCACATTAAAAAAAGAAAAAAAAAAAAAAAGAAATCCTCAAGTCTTAGGAAGACAAGATTCCTCCAATTTACTAAATTTTGATGGCCTTAGTTGGTCTGCTTCCCACCAGCCCCAGACAACCTGGAAACAAAGGCTGAAATGCTAAGTCTGGGGGATGGGAAGAGTGGAGGGAAATGCTTCTAGAAAGAGGGACCTGAGGGAGGCTCCCAGGAAGGAAGAGGGAAGAACAGTGGGAATGTGAGTGCTAGGGGGTCCCAGTGCCCCAGACCAGGGACCATGCACAGCAGGACTAGCTGCAGTCACAGGGGTCCAGGTCTGTCCCCAACTCCCCTGTGGCCTTAAGCAGGCCATTCAGCCTCTCTGAGCCTCACGGGCCCAATCTGGAAAGTGGAGATGGTGCTAATACTACTGTTCCCAGGGAGCCATGAGGAGGGAATGAGAGCACACGCAAAGAGCTCAGATGAACTCGGTGTCGGGTGTACACTGAAGGAATTGAGGGGCCATGATGGTACAGGTGAAAACAGCTTCCGGGTTTGCTTAGGGACTCCTGGCTTCAGGATTCCCCTGGGTCTTCCTGAAATGGCCTTACACTCCTCCCCTCCTTGTTTCCCAGAACTCAGGGAAAGCGAGGTGCAGCCTTGGGGACCTGGGGGAGGCAGAACCCCTCCAATCCAGCAGGTCACAGGAAATGGTCTCATATCCTCAGAGGTGCACGGCCAGACTGGGCTCTTCAAAGATGGACCAAGAACCTTGAGTCCATGAATCCTGTTTAGCTGTGAAAGGCTCAATAAGAAAGGGGAAGACCCTCCAGGGTGGAGAGGGTGGCTGATCTCAGGGGAGGGACCCTGGGGAATGGGAACCAAGACTGAAAGGATGGAGACCCCCAACAGGGAACTCACCCAGCTTTCAAGCTTGGTCAACTACAGGAGGGGGCCCATCTTCACTTCTGTGTGGAAGCCCCCTACTCTCCCAGGTAGCAGACACCTTTACACCCCTCGATAACTCCTCGCATCCTTTTGAACAATATCCCTTCTGCAAAGTGTGTGACCATGGCCAGTCCTTTTACCTTCCTAAACCCCAGCTTGCATCTGTGAACTGGGTACCCACTCTCCTCCCACATGGCACCTGTGTTACAGGTGGGGAGAGACCCAGAGACAGCTATGGCCTCCTCCCCTCCCCTAGAGGTTCTACAGTGAGAAAGTGGCAGGATCAGAACTCCCTCTGCCCTTGACGGGTGTGGAATCCCAGCATTCTGCCCACGGCCTTCCCACAGAGGGCTGGGGGAGGCCGCAGAGACCACTTGTGAGCCCCCTGAGTACATACTCAGATCTAGGTTCTGGTATCTTCCTTTAACTTCAAAGAGGAAAAGGGGATTTTTCTATCAAAATCAGCTACATAATCTGTGAAACTTTACCCTGGTTCTATTTCTTCTATGACAGTGTAAAAATAGGACATTTTCATCATAAGACTGGAACATTTTAGCAAACACAAGTGTTTTGTTGTAATCTCAGAAACAATGTCCCATCAGCGGTCTCTCTTCATGAAGAGACTCCACAGCAGCTATGAAATATGTGCCCCCAACTGGCCAGTTGTGTGGCAGTGATGCCCACATAGCTGCCACAGGGTTACAAATGGCCATAGAACCCACCCTAACAGGGGTGGCCAGGGCAAGTGAGGTCATGCCTAGGTGACCCATGCTGAAGCACTCAGCAGCTCAGGCCTCTGGTCAGCTCTGGAGAGAGGGGACCCAACACCCTCCAGCTTTCAGAAGAATGACAGCTGGTCTCCCTCACCCGGAGGAGATGTCACAGAGATGACAAAGGAATCAGAAGTGGGCGTGAGGAGATGCACTGGCTCACCCCCAGAGGCATGGCACAGAGGCCCTAGGGAACCTTCCATCCCCACCCCCGACACCGACCTTCTATCTCATATCTGCTCAGCATCTCTCCCTCATCCTTTGGCTTCATTCACGTCTCTGCAGCTCGCCACACAGGCCTGGGTGAGCACAGGCAGCCATCGCTCTCCTCAGGCTCCTCCCAGGGGTAACAGGAGCACTGGCCATCCAGGCTTCCAGTCTCCCTTGGTCCCTGGCCCCTCTCCCCTCCTGCTCATGCTCAACCAAGGCATTGACACCCAGCTGGCTCCCAGAAGGCTTTCCTAGTCTCTGATCACACCATGGAGCCATAGCTAAGAGGAAGAGGGGGAGGCCCTGCCCTCTAGGGGACCAGGGTGGTGGCCTGGCAGCTCTGAGGGACACTGCCTGTTCCTGCCATGAGACTAGGTGGCAGTGACTCACTCCCCCTCCTGGGCCTGCCTAGGGTAAGGACACACCCTGGTACTGGTTCAGCCTGACTCAAGCACTTAATTAGGCCATGAAGTACAGCAGAAGGGGTCCCCAAACCTGAGTCATAACCCCCAGAGCTCCTGAGCCTGGCAGAATATAGCCCTTGCTGGTGGCATCACCATAGACAAATGTTCCTCCTGACAACACCATTTGCTGACTGGTGTGGGAGAGGCATCCTGGGGCACTCTCTGACCAGTCTCTATGCTGTCTATCTACTTGCAAGATCAGCCCCAGCAGTGGGCAAGGCAGGCCCCCCTGACCTGCCTGCTTCCCTGGTACTGCCGATGATCATTGCCCACCTAACATGTCTTCACAACCAAAATGGAGGCCTTTGCCAAGCAGAGCACCCAGGCCCTCATTTTTTTTTTTTTTTTTTTTTTTTTTTTTGAGATGGAGTTTCACTCTTGTCGCCCAGGCTAGAGTGCAATGGCGCAATCTCAGCTCACTGCAACCTCCACCTCCCAGGTTCAGGTGATTCTCCTGCCTCAGCCTCTCAAGTAGCTGGTATTAAAGGCGTGTGCCACCTCATCCAGCTAATTTTTCTATTTTTAGTAGAGACGGGGTTTCACCAGGCTGATCTCGAACTCCTGACTTCAGGTGATCCACCCGGCTCAGCCTCCCAAAGTGCTGGGATTACAGGTGTAAGCCAGCGCACCCGGCCCAGGCTCTCATTTTGCAGATGAGCAGACTGTGGCTCCCGATTCCCAGAGGAGCACACACGCAGGGAGGAATGGCTGAGCGCCAGGCCTGGGTTCCAGCACAGGGCCATGTCCATACTACGTGACCCTGGGTGAGTTACTCTGCTTTTCTGAACCTGTCTGCATCCATGGCATGGGGGTGATAATCCATTCTGATTCTGCCATGTTTGCGCCTGGCATGTAGGAGACACTCAGCAAGTGGGCACCCTTATTGCCATCCCCCAGCCCCCTGTGCCACTGCCTGCCAGAAAGCATGGAGAGGCCAATTCTTCTGCCACATCCTGAGAAGGGGGCTGTTAATGTTGGGTGAGCATCTTTGGATGAGCTATGGGTCTCTTGTGGAGGCTGAACCCTTACGAATGGGGCAATGAGTGTAGCAGCTCAAGGTCCTGGTCCCACAGGCCCCTGAATGTAGCCTCTGAGCCTTAGCAGGGCGAGGGCGGTCAGGTGCAGGGTGCCAGCTAGAGATTCTTGAGTGTTCACCCCAGCTAGTGCAGGTGTAGCTCACACTCAGTTATGCCCTCTGTAAAAATGGAAGCAGGTTGTACCTCACACCTTCAGCCCTCCCAGACTCCCACCAGCTCCTCTGGCTGGCTCTAAGGCTCTGACTCAGGTCAGATCTCAGCCCCATCTATACCTGACTGTGGCCAGGGAACCCTTGGGGGTCGTACTGTGCCTAGTCCCACACAATTGTCCCAAGCAGAAGTCTCAGACCATTGGGCCGTAAAAGGAGACCCAACAGTAGAGACTGCAGCTGAAGCTGACTTCACACAAGCCATGGGGGGGTGGCAGGGGACCTCCTCAGGTTACAGCTCAGCCCAAGAACTCCTGACTCCACTGTTCTGACTGCCAAGGCTGCTGACACCTGGTCAAGGCGGGTAGCAGGAGGGGACACTGTGAGTGGCATGGGTACAGCAGTCACTCCTTCCTTCCCCACCCCCACCCTCCCCTGGGGTGGGGGTGGGGGAGTGAGCTGCCTGCTGACCAGGATGAGTTCTCAGCACCTGACCTGGCCCTGCTCTGTCCTCCGCCTGCCCTCAGCCTGCTGGGCTGCAGAAAAGAGGCCATCAGGCCTGAAACACATGAGACAGGCAAACTGGCAAGGCCCAGGAGAGTGGGGACAGAGCAATAGCAGGAGAAACAGGTGGAAAAGGAGAAATGAGAGGGACGAGGAGGCAGAGAACAGAAAGATCGCTAGTGCCATGAGAAGGCAGCAAAGACAAAGCCCTATCCAAAGAAAAAGGCAACCCTAATCCCAAACTCGCCTCAAAAACAAAAGCAATCTTTCCGCATCTCTGGCCTGTCTAGTGCTGAAAGGGCCTCCTGAGGCTCCTTGTTCCCCAAACAGGAGCCTCGTGTTCCTGCTCTAAGCAAAACCTCCACGGTTCCCACACAGCAGGATTTTAATCACAATTGCACAGGGCCTAATCCACTTAGTTCCAAAAGGGCAGGAGGGTGGGGAAGAGACCAGGACCCAGAGCTCCCTTCACACCATTCTTTCCTGTCCCTCAAGGGGCTGGCTTCCCCAGATGCAGGGTGAACCCTCAAAAAAACCAATAATGTTTCACCAGCAAATGCACCCAGGCCACCCCAAATGAGAGCCCTGCCTTCTGAGAGTGTCTGCTGGCCTATGTTGTCTCATAGCATGAATGCAGGGATAGTAACAGTCACCGAGACTGGATCCTATTCCCCACCACATATTCAAACCCAGGGTTCAACTGCACCACAAAGATGACGGTTTTGCAAAAGATTATGAAACCGCGTTTAGTCCAAAGTCACTTAGAGAGAATGTCGCAGAAAACATTTTAAGCTGAGAGCACTGTTCCTCTCTCAACCCCAGGTGGGGCCTTTCATCTGGGACCACACAAGATGTCCAACAGATGGAGGGAGGGCAGTAGAACTAATGTTCTCCAGGGAAAACACCAGCGCTCACAGGAGCCATGGTCTCACTGCCCTGAGAGCAGCAGAGCCAGCTCTCCAGGAAGCGCTTGGTACACACTCTCACGGCACAGGTATGCTTGGAATGTCTCTCACCTAGGGATGTCCTCAGCTCTTGCCTGTGGGCCTTCACTATTAGACATGGCAGCCTGGAGCCAAGGGAGGCTGCGGGCTTACAGAGCCAGATGTTCCAACTGCTGCCTCCACCCAGGGGTCTTCCATGATAATGTCCCCAGTAGAGAAAGATGAGGGATCTAACTCCACCTCCCCAGGTGTGAAGCTCAGAAGAGATATAACAGACCTCTGTTGTAATGAAAACTGAGTCCTTCCCACATAGTCTGAACAACAGCCCAGGTGAGCCAGGAGTCCCTGCAGCACCCTCAGCAATGGTGCTCTACCCTTTAAAGCCCTACACAAATGCCTCTTCCTCCACAGATTCCTCTGGTCCTCCCTCAGCTTCCCAGGCTTTGTCAGGACTTTGACACCGGCCTGCTGAGGTCAACCACATCCTGCCAGAACACAGACCTGCGAGTGGGAAACTGGTACTCCACAGCAGGTACTGAATGTCTAAACCAGGCATGTTGTGACACACACGCACACACACATACACATACACACACACCCGTGCACACGCGCACACACGCACACAGGCACACACATACACCCTGTGCCTTCCTCTGTCATCCACATCCTTCTCAAACCAGAGGTCTGGATTAAACTGGCAACCTCTTCCAGGAAGCCTCTCCTAGCTGGCCCAGCCCAGATACAGTTTCCACTCGCCCACTCACCAGTCTGACTTCCTGCCCGTAGTGCTCTGGGCTCTGCTCAGCTCCACTTGTCTGAGACTCACAAGGCCTGGGAAAAGGCACATGACCTTTCTGAGGTAGCCTCCACAGTCATCATGGTCCTTGTGTGCTGGCCTCACGGGACTGCCACCTGTCCAATCACTGGCATAGAGTTCCATACAGTGAGGAGGACTGGGCAGATGTAGGCAGACACTGGCAGCAACACTCAGGGCCCAGCTGGGGCTGCCAGGGATCCCAGTGGAGCAGAGAGGACAATGCCAGCATCCCTCCAAGGGCCAAGTCTCAGAGACCCTCCTGTGTTCCCACAGACTTGCATAAGGAGTGAGATGATTTAGATGGTAGGACTCTGGCATCAAACTGCCTAGGCTCACAGCTCAGCCCTGCTACCCACTAGTTGTGCACTTTGGGCAAGTTGCTGACCTCTGAACCTCATCCATATAATGGGAGTGATAAGAGTTAGGTAAGATAACTCATGCTGTGCATCGTTGTGCACTGTGGACAGGACCTGCTGGGCAGAATGCTGTGAAAAACTGTTAGCCGTTTATGGGGGTATCAGAATCCACAGCACCAAGGCCTGAATCCTGGAGAGCTGGCATCAGCTCCTAGATGGGATGGGGAAAGATCCTAGAAGCCCCAGCAGAGGTGACCCTCAGAGTAGGCCGGTAGCACAGCTTCGAAAACAGTAAGCAAGGCCAGCCAGGCACGGTATGAACCATCTCAGAACAATCAACCTCTGCCTAAAATTCCACTATTTGCATTTTGTAGGGTTTGATGCCCTCCCCAGGATCTTCATGAAAAAGCAAATTGCCCATCCCTGGCAGTTAACACTCTGGCTCCTCAGATTCTTTCCTTCCAGGTAAGGAGCAGCGTTGGGAGAACGCAGGAGGCAGTGAAACTATTTTAAGGGACTCTGTTGTACAGGGCTGCCAGGCCCTCCATGTGCCTCCTGATTTGTTGACTCTAATGAGTGGCCCTGCAGAGGCTGATCTGACCGGTCTGGAGATGGTAGGTGAGGGATTGGTGGCTGCCAAATGAAGAAGGGCCTGGCTTGCCTGGAAGCTTCACCTGGCTTCAAATCCAGCTCAACAGCACTAGCCCCAACAGGCCAGCCTCACCCATGGAGCAGTGGGCACCATCCCCCCAGGAAGAGTGAGGCATCCAGGGTACTGGGCTCTGGATCCACTGCTTCCCAGTCTCTGCATCCATCATGTTCTATCTTCCTTTCGGCATTCTGGTTATACCCTCTGTCTACTCAGAGGTGCAGCCTGGACAGCAGGCAGTAGGCAGAAACGGCCTCATGAATGGGCATTTCCTTTCTCCCAGGAATTCCCCATGAGGTCTGTTGAGGCAGTGGAACTGTTAGATTCCAATAACAATGTGAATTCTCAGACTTTAGGAGAGGAGAAATAACATTTCTCTGTGGCTTATCTCTGAGCTGCAATCCAAGAACCCCTCTCCTGTGGAGAAGGTGTAACCTGGAAAAAGTCCAGCTCCTGATGCTCCTTCCAAAGCTCAGAGGGGCCAGAGCCTGGTTATTTTCATAAGCACTCATGAGTCCCTGATACATGCCAGGCCTTGGGCCCAGGTGCTATAAAGGTGCTTTGAGTCAAAGGGGAGTATTATGGCTTTAGGGGTCAAACAAAGAAGGTTCCATTGCCCCAAAGCCAGGAACTCTGGGCAGCTTCCTGGAAGAGGTGGCACTGGGGCTGAATCTTGACAGATGGGAAGAAAGTCTTCAGTGCTGGAGAAGGAAAGATGTCACCTAAGGTAGAAAAGGGAGGTGGGTTGGACTGCAGAGGCTTTGAATGCCACAATTAGAGGCTCAGAACATATACAGCCAAGTCCCCAAATCCCTGTGTAATCTCAAATCCCTGTGAGATCTCCTCCTGGTTTCCAGAGCTTAGTTTCCTGTCTGTCAGGAGAAATATGCCCTCTTCTGTGTTGTGCTTTGGGACATCACTGAGATCCCACATGCAGAGCAGCCTGGCTCACGGAAGCCAACTGGCATCAAGGGGAAGGAAACTATCCCAGAGAAGGCAGCTCCAGCAACCTCCCCAGATCCTGGGAACCAGAAGGAAGATGCCTGCTACAGAGACTTGACCCAGAGGACTCTGCAGGGGTCTCCTGGACATGTGGATCCACCACCCCACCACTCTACTCTCCTTAACAAAGAAGGGAAGAGGGCACTGGGAGCCCAGAAGAGCTTCCAACATGTTTTAGGGGTCAGAGGGGAAGAGCCCCCAGCCCCACAGTCCAGAACACAGGGGCAGGAAAGAAGACCCCACCATTATGTCTCTGTAAGGCCTTTTATTGCTTTTCTTTCTTTCAATTTTTGAGACAGGTCTCACTCTGTCACCCGGACTGGAGTACAGTGGCATGACCACAGCTCACTGCAGCCTCAAACCCCTAGGCTCAAGCAATCTTCCCACCTCAGCCTCTTGAGTAGCTGGGACTACAGGTGTGTGCCACCACACCTGGCTAATTTTTTTTTTTTTTTTTTCTGAGACACAGCCTCACTCTCTCACCCAGGCTAGAGTGTAGTGGCGTGATCTCGGCTCACAGCAACCTACGCCTCCCAGGTTCAAGCGATTCTCCTGCCTCAGCCTCCCCAGCAGCTGGGATTACAGGCGCTAGTCACTGTGTTCAGCTAATTTTTGTATTTTTAGTAGAGACACGGTTTCGCCAGGTTGGCCACGCTGGTCTCGAACTCTGGACTTCAAGTGATCCTCCCACCTTGGCCTCCCAAAGTGCTGGGATTACAGACATAAGCCATCATACCCAGCCCTAATTTTTTAATTTTGTATAGAGATAGGGGTCTTACTATGTTGCCAGGACTGGTCTTAAACTCCTGGACTCAAGTAATTCTCCTGCCTCAGCCTCCCAAAGTGCTGGGATTATAGGCACGAGCCACTGCACCCAGCCTATTGCTTTTATTTAGAGATACTAAGTGCCATGGTCACTTCTGCCTGCCAAGAGGCCAAAAACCACAAGAGGGCTGGGCAGGAAATCAGGAGGGGAGAAAATTATGGCCTCTGCTACACCCCCCACTTCAAGCCATGTGACTCACTTTGGGTCCCAATTTTCACATATACGATAAAGTTTGAGGGACTGGGTCTTGGATGTGGTGGGGTAACTGATTTGTGATAAATCTGCAGGGCTGTGCCCAGTTAAAGGGAAAGCTGAAGGGTACTAATTAACTAGTTAAGCCTGGGAGAGGGCACAAGCAAGAGGTCAGGAGAAACAGACACTGGAGGACTGCCTGGCCCATACACCCTCTCCAAGAAAGGCAGTCCTCCAGTTCCTGCCAAGAGGATAGCAATGAGTGCTCGGAGTAGAATGGAGTAGAATGGCTGCACTGGCAGCAGAAGGTAGCCTTGGGAGGGAGCCACTGAGTATGACTGAGGCCAAGATGAACCTAGCAGGTGGTCAGGGGCTAAGGGAAAGCAGAAGAGGCCCAGCTCCCTGGGAGGGAGGGACCTGTTCCTCTAGGGCCTCCACAGAATAGCAACAGTTACAGGGACAGTGGCCACAGCTCTTCCTGTTTCATGAGTATTTGCTGAGTTTCAGGCTTCCTGTTAAGCACTATCTGCCATCTTGCTGCAACAGAGTCAAGAGAATGAGCATGAGACAAATGGGCAGAGATGGCCTGAACAAGTTCAGGTTATAAAACAAGGACAGGCCAGCCTGGTAACCTGGGGCACATCACCAGGGAGGCAGAAAGACACAGAGCCCATAACTGTTGCCTACGCTGAGCTGGGGCAACTGGGGGGAGAGGGCTAGGCAGATGTAAGGAAAGGACTGTGATCCATCACGAGCTGGCTAAGTTCCCTGGGCCCAGGCCTGCCCATGTACTGAGGTCCCCAGGTCCTGGCCCTCCTGGGCAATGGGCAGAAGCTATAAGTGGGGAAGTGCCACCTTCCTCCTCATGGCCACAGCTACCACTCACAAGACAGGTAAAATGACTGTACCAGAGGTTGTGCTTAGCCCAATATTGGGAGATAGTAAATGCCTACTTAGCTGGGTAGTGACTTCTAGGCTTGGTCACTAGGGATACCAAGAACAGGAAGGTCCTGGAGTGGGAGCCACATCTAATCTATGTCCCCTTTGAGCGCCAATTTAGGGCCAGATCCTGAAGGTCCCACGCTAGTAGCCCCAGCCATGCTCACCCATAAAGGGGTACAGAGGGAAACTCACTCCAGGCCTGACCCAATTCCCAGTCCAGAACAAGGAGAGCACTGATGAGGTGCTATGGAAGTTCTTGCAGTCAGAAGTTACCCCAAGTAACTCATCAGACATAGCATCTATGGGGAAGGGGTTAAGTCCAGCCTTACTTATAACTGGCACTGTGTGGGCCTACAAATTCTCATCTCCCACCCCAACCCTGACTCACCCACAGCATCTGGACACCACAGGGGCTGGTCAGAGCTCAGTCTTGGCCCACAGGGCCAAAGCCTTGGTATTAAGAAGTGGGTCTCTGGCCTCAATCCCTCACCACCCAGACTGCCCTCAATCATAGCACAGGTGGAAGGGCTAAATGGTGCCCAGAGGGGGATGAAAACTCTCATTCCTCATCCCCTTATCCCCGTCTGCCCTCAGAATCCCCGTCTGCCCTCAGAAGAGTCACTTTTTCCCTAAAAGACTCAGAGAATCCCATTCCTGAGACTCTGAAAATCTCCCGCACCCCATTCGACTGCTGGGTTAGTGGGCAAAGAAGCTATACCTGGGGCCCAGCCCCACCAGCCCAACCCTGATCCTCTCCTAGAACCATCCGCATGATCCCCTCAAAGGCAATCTCGGAGACAACCTCCTCTGTTGGCCCTAGTGGTCCTGGGAAAGACACAGAGAGCTGGGCCCAGCTCCCTGCTCAGATGCTTTAAGATCCTGTGCTTTAAATAAGTCCTGTAACCTCTCCAGACCTGTATCAGGTCCTGTACCAAGTGCTTTAAACGTATAATCTCATTTCATCTTCACAACAACTCCTTATCTTTCCCCATGAATAGATGCAGAAACCTGGCTTCAAGAGTCTGGGATATCATCCAAGGTCATGAAACTGGCAAACACAGGATACCTATTAGCCATATCTAGAGGACTCTGCACTTGGACTCATAATTAAAAGTTGTGTAAAGGCCAGGTGCAGTGGCTCACACCTATAATCCCAGCACTTTGGGAGGCCGAGGCAGACAGATCACGAGGTCAAGAGATCGAGACCATTCTGGCCAATATGGTGAAACCCTGTCTCTATTAAAAATACAAAAAATTAGCTGGGCATGGTGGCACACACCTGCAGTACCAGCTACTTGGGAGGCTGAGGCAGGAAAATCACTTGAACCTGGGAGGTAGAGGTTGCAGTGAGCCAAGATCGTGCCACTGCACTCTAGCCTGGCAACAGAGCCAGAGACGGAGCTCCAGAGAGAGACGGAGTCTCAAAAAAAAAAACAACAAAAAAAAAATCTTGTAAAATGAGAAGGGCTGGCCGGGCATGGTGGCTCAGCCTGTAATCCCAGCACTTTGGGAGGCCGAGGCAGGCGGATCACAAGGTCAGGAGATCGAGACCACGGTGAAACCCCGTCTCTATTAAAAATACAAAAAATTAGCCGGGCGCTGTGGCGGGTGCCTGTAGTCCCAGCTACTCAGGAGGCTGAGGCAGGAGAATGGCGTGAACCCGGGAGGCGGAGCTTGCAGTGAGCCAAGATTGCGCCACTGCACTCCAGCTTGGGCGACAGAGCGAGACTCTGTCTCAAAAAAAAAAAAAAAAAAAATTGAGAAGGGCCTTTGCTGTACTTCTAGCCTCCAGGAGTCACTATCCCTGCCATGCTCTACCTATCTATTGGCACAAGCTACCGATGAGTAAAGACCCCAGAGATGACAGATTCAAGGGATTCTGGGTATGGGGTGTGGCCCAAGGCCCAGATGTATGCCTTAAGCTAGAACTAGGTACCCAACCCCCGCATCCCCCTGATCCCCACCATGCCACCTATATCAGCATGCCAGGTCTCCAGGGAGCCTATAGTCTGAGGTGGTTAGACGGCTGACCCGCCCTCTGCCCAGGAACCAGGGGTGGGTTGGACCAGGGCCTGTCCCTTTCAACATGGGACCAGTGACTCAACAGGAGTCCATCAGCAGCCTCTTGAGACTCCACAGGTGCAGTGGGCATCAGCCTTGTCTTCTGGCCAGCCCTGGGAGGCTCACACCACTCCAACCCAGACAGGCAGGGGCCACAGGGAAGAAGCAGCCCCACCCAAGCCTTGGTGAGGGCTCAGCTTCCAGCAAAGGGAAACAGATCCATTCCAGTCAGAGGAGCTTCACATGGAAGGGGCAGCCAAGCTGAACAAGAGACCCCCTTTGGGCCTGAACACATGGGTCCAGCCAGAACCCCAGAGTCAGGAGTCACCCCTTCCCTGCTTCCGGGTACAGCAGCTCTAGCCATACTGGCTCCACCCCTTGCTCACTGGGACACCCAAAGCTTAGCTAGACTACACTTCAGTTTCCCCATCTGTAAAGTAGGGAGGACCACGAGCCTGACCCTACAGGAGAGTATGAGGATGAAACATGTTGCTGAGCATAGGAAGCTTAGCAGGGGCGCTAGACATAGCTTCACCCACAGGCTTCCGCTGTGGACCCTCCAGGATAGCCCAGGCCTCAGTGAGGGCTCACTGACCTTCAGGGCACACTTCTGCCCAGTGCGCCGATGGAAGCACTCCAGCACCTTGCCGTTCACACCCAGGCCCAGCACCTGCTTGGACAACTGGTAGTCGTCGGTCACTGCGTACTTCTTGGGCTCCCGCCGCCCCCCCGGAGCACCGCCCAAGCCGGGTCCGCCGGGTGCAACTGACGGGGGCACAGGGCCCCCCTGCTCATCTGCTGTTTCACCATCCATGGCCCCCGCGGGGCGCTCAGAGGCGGCCCCAGCCTGGCGCTTCTATTGGCACCTGGGGGAAAGGGGAAGAGTGAGTCCAGCCCAGACTTTTCCAACACACCCCAGCTTTGGAGCCTCTGAACTGGGCTGGGCTGCTAGCCCGGGGCAAGCTGGGAGTGAGGGACGAACGGCCAGAGAGTACAGACTTGCCTCAGGGGGCGGTGGTCGCGCGGCCGGGTACAAGCGAGCGCCGCCCGGGCACGTGTCAAGAAGGGAAGGGGCCGGGCGCCTAATGGCCGCGAGGTCCCCGGAGGAGGCCGCAGAGGGGACCCAGGAAGGCGTACCTGGCGAGGGCGTACCTGGCGGCAACGCACCTTGCTGAGGCACCAGCGAGGGGCAGGGGCGGCGGTCGCGGGAGCTGGCGGCCGCGGAGCGCCCAGGGCCGAGAGTCGCGCTGCCGGCGCCCACGTGACCTCCCCCGCCCTCCACCCCCAGCTCCCTGCGCGTCATCCCAACTTGGGGCCCCGCTAGGTCAGCCTTAAAGGGCCAGGCGGGCCTCGACTGGGTCCCGCCCCCGAGCCGGAACAAAATAGGAGGCGTGGTTTCCCGAGGGGGCGGTAACTTCCTCGGTTTCCAGGGATACCCAGGGAGGCTCCTGCACTGGCAGTCCGCTACTGTGCGGGTCCCGGGTTTTATTCGCGACCTAGAACGTGACAGCGCAGGACGTCTTCTTTCTCTTGAAAGCTCTCCTTGAGTCAGGTGTTTGCTCTGCACGCTGCCAAGTGGCCCTCCAGTATGGCTTGCTAGGCTTCCGACTTGCCTAGTGGTGGCCAACCCTCAGAGTACTCAACTTTTTAATTTTTGCCAACATGCTGAGGGAAGTGGCATCTCGTCGTTGTTGAATTCGCCACTCTTTAGCCTCTGGTGGCTCTGGGCGTCTCCAGCACTGGCGACTGCCCCCTTTTGTGCAGCTCCCGCTTGACTCGTTGCTTCCCTTTGGTATATACAGCGTCCTGGGGACCAGAAATCCGAGTTGCCATTTAGTCAGATCCGCCAACCTTTCACCTTATGGTTTGGGCTTTTGGCGTCGTGTTTAAAAAGTCTCTGCCCCGCATCCGAGTGACAGATATTCTCCATTAGCTTTCTAGTTTTGCCTTGCACATTTAAGTCTCTGTTAAGCCCATCTTAGACCACATTACGTATTTTGAGCCAGTTTTCCCAATACCGGCTGTTAAACAGCTCTCATTTCACAGATGAGGAAACTGGGGCCCCTGGGGAGAAAACAACTTGTCTAGAGCCATAGGGAGGGTGGCTGTGGCTGTCTCCTGGGACAGATCTGAGCTACTCGCGCACAGCACATCACTCCCCCAATCCGGAAGCTGAGGGACCTGAGCGAGCTGGTTCACTTGGGACTGGGAAGGTTGCGGCTCGGGGCAGGGGCTCTGCGTGGGCCTCTGCTGTCATCTACAGGCCATCTACAGGACTGCAGGTACCAGGACCTCCGTCCCACTCAGAGGCATCTCCCAGCCATCCTACTCCTGGCGTCGGAATTTAGGCCTAGTGAGCGCCTACCCCTCAGCCCCACTGGTTAACACACACACACTCACGGACCCCTGGGCTGCATGTCCAGCCTCATCAGAGAAGTAGCTCTTGGAAAGATGCTCGTCCTGTGAATGAATGAGTGAATGAGTGACTGAAAGGATGCTACAACTTATTCGTGGGTACCCACTGTGTGCAGATGTTGAGTGGAGACGGGTTTGGGGGCTCTGCCCCTATTTCTTTCAGGCGACCTTCAGGCTAGCAGTATTCAGTGAAGCAGGAGGCTCCAGACAATAGCCTCAGCTGGCCATAGTGAACACTTCTTGTAGACCAGATGCTGGGTAGGTGCTCTCCCTGGAACCCCCTGACCTTACAGAGACTGGAGGAGGTCACACTATCCCTCCCGCCCCACACTACAGACACACAGGACAGAAAAGCCCAGAGAGGTTAGGTGACCTGTCTGAGGTCAGCAGCTGTCATGACAGAGCCCCCATTCCAACTCCAAAGCACAACCTCAGGGCTAGGCTCTTATCCTCAAACCATGGCCTCCTCTCCTAGTCCTTTCTGGCTCCTCGCACAGCCACATGTACAAACATACTCTCACACATGTACATATGCAGTCACACCTTTACACATGTGCATACACATGCATATAATATACATGTGTAAATACACATTCATATAACACACATGCACACAGATACACATGCACATGTGTACACACACACGCATTTATGCCCAGCTGGACCCAGGACTGATGTCCCTGAGCCCAACCTAAGAATCTGATTCAAGATCTCAGAGCCTCTTAGAAAGCCCTATGATCTGGAAGCTTCTACTGCTGGGGGCACCGAAGAAGGCTCTGCTCTGTAAAGGCAACTAGTTTGAGCCTGGTGAACCTGAGGCTGAGCAAGATGTCATTCTGGATGAGTAGAAGGCTAGGCAGCTGAGGGTGGAGGCTGGCTCCTTGCCTCAGCCAAAGGCATCTCACTGAATGTTATGTGAAGATGTCTCGTTTCTTTAAAATGGAGTTAGAGTATAATTGCTCTAAAAATTTTATAATTGTATTTTTAAGCTTGTCTCTTTTTATTAAAATTTTAAATTGCATAAGTAAAACTTGCTCATTGTCATTAATTCAAATTATACAGAAGTATGAAAAGTAAGCAAAGGTGCTGCTTCTCCCCTCCCAGTCCCTATAACCAGTGTCCACGCTTCCATAGGCACACGCATTCCCCACATGGGTCCATCAGAGAGATGACTTGCAACTACTCACTTAGCCCAGGAAAGTCAGAATATGTGGTTTTCCCTTAGTGCTCATGTTCCAGCAACCACCTGCCACATCCCCTCCACTATGATGGGAGGATTTGGCATGTGGGATGGCTAGGCCTGGTCAGGAGTGGGTTCATGGTGGCAGACTCTGCCACATAGCCCTTCATATAGCTGTGTGTCCAAGGGGACAGAGACTTTGGAATAGCTTAAAGTGAAGGTGGCTAAATCCTACACACACACACACACACACACACATTATGTCCTTCCTGGAGAGGGGAGGCTGCACATGATGAAAGGATAGAGGACAAATGAGGGAGACTTTGGGGAAGGCACTGCTGTGTATTCTTGTGACTCATCTTGTGATTGTTCTGGGTAGGGAGGGGCAGGGGAATCTTGCAGTAAGGTCAATCCCTGGAGTGCAGGGGAAGGTATCCTAGAAGGGAGGAATCCATGGAGATTTGGCTAGTGAGGGCATGAGAGGTGGCACCGCTAGGTGGCAGTGTGGGCCCAGCAATCAGAGCCAGGGCTTCTAGGGAGCAGCCAGGGCAGGAGAATTAAGTACTAAGTTGGCCAGAGGGACCCACAATGCCTGAGGCAGGCACTTGGGGCAGAACAGGGGCACATCACTATTCCCAGCATGCAGGTGAGGTGCGCAGTGCTGTCATAGTCACGCACGCACAAAACTAGTTGGAAGGCCAAAACCCTTGGGACCCTTTGGTTTACACATAGACCGCATAATCACTGACCTCTGTAGGAGATGCTTTCAAAGGGACACCCATGGTGCTCTCACATTGACAGGCCTGGGGGCAGAGAAGCTTCACTGAGGACCTTAAAGCTGGATGTCTAGGAGTCGGCAGATCACCAGCACCCACAGAGGAAGTAGGAGGAAGTGTGTAGGCTCCTGACTTCAACCATTACTTGCCAGTTGGGAGATCTAGGGTATATTGTAACCTCTCCATGCCTCAGTTTCCACACCTGTAAAGAGGAGATAATATGTGGTAGTTGTGACAATGACATGAGGCTGCAAATTGCTGAGAGTGCTTGGCACATAGTAAGTGTTCAGTTGAATAGTCATGGTGAGGGATAAGAAGTATAGTTTTGGTAGAGAGCCTGGGATTTGGCCCCATAAGAGACCCAAGTTCAAAATTGTAACTCTGTTGCCTGGCAGCTGTAAAGTCCTTTTGTCTTCATAGTAATGAGACAGTGGACAGTTCCTACTGCCAAGTCAGTGGTCCACACAGGGGCCCCATACCAGGCTATCCAGGTATCCCACCCCTCAAGGTGGGTTATAAGGTATCCATCCCCTCTACCCCCATTCCAAGAAACTGGCTTCTGACCAACTCAGAAGGGGGCTGGCAGAGTTGCACTGATGAAGCCTGGCTTCCCTTTAGGAAAGCTGCAGAGAAGTTACTGCCCTGAAGTCTGAAACTTAAACCATTTTTCCCCCAGTTTCATAGGGTTTTGCTTTCAGGTCTCTTGCCTTCTGCCATTCTGGGCAGAGCAAGCTGAGCTCTGTCTTCCCTAGATGCTATCGTTCAGGCCCTTCAACACAGCCAGGGGTCTGTCATCCCTGCCCAGGATCTCAAAGCTAGCCTCCTTTCTGAGGACCCTGGTGCACACACTGGGTAGGGGTGGGGAGTAGGGAGTGGACCTGCGACCTCTCCAAATCCCACAGTTCTTCTGGCCCAAGGATTTGGAGGAGAGTCACACAGACCCCACATAGATGCTCCACAGTGAATCCAGTGAACTGAAACAGGTGGAGAGGGTCCTGGTAGGAGTGTGGGCTTCTGATTCAGAGCTGGGATCAAGCTCTTACCCTGCCATTTCCTAGCGTTTGTTCCCTGGGACTGTCTTCCGTCTGCATAACGGGAGCAACACGAGTTGTAGAGGATCACATGCAGCAAGTACTCCCTGTAGATAAGAGTGAGTGTTACTACTCTGCCCTGCCACCCTGACCCAACCTCTACTACCCTGCTCCCAGATTATCTCCCAATGTTTTGAGCTGCAGGACTCTCTCTCTCTCAGCATTTTTTTTTTGGGGGGGGGGGGGGCGGCACCAACCCAGAGTCCGGGCCATCTGGGGCTGTCTCTGCTTGCTTCCTTCAATCTGTAGTCTCTTCTCCCCTGACTGGCCGGGCCGGCCAGAATTTGAAAAGTTGGGATGTGCTTTCTCCTTCAACTCTCAAAGAAAACGTTCTTGTCTGGATCTTTCTGGCTGTGGTGACCGCCAGCTTGACCCCAGTGGACCCACTCATTTCTGGAACCGTCCTCTGCACCCCACTCTGCCCTAAGTCCCGCTCCAGACCTCACCCCATGCCACCCAATCCGACACCCGACACACAGAGTCCTAGGGTCCAGGAGCGGCCGTCCCAACACCGGGCGTTTGCCCACGCCGACAGACCTCCTAGGAGGAGTCGCTAGCAGGGAGGACGAGGCCGGGACTCCGCCCCCCGCCCTGCCAGGAGTTCCACGGCGAGATAAGAGGGCCCTTCTCCAACGACGCAGAATGCCAGAGGCAATCTGGGCGCGGGTTGCTGAGCCCGGGCCCCTCCTTAACTTTCCCCACCCGGTCTTTCCCTACTGATCTCTCCGTCCTACCCCGCTGGGTAGCGTCAGCCCCGGGTCCACGCGCTGCTATTGGCCCTCCCCGACCGCTCGGCTCCACCTTCAGCGTCGCGATTGGTCGGCTCGCAGGGCCCCGCCCCGTTTTCCTGGAAAGTTCTTGGAAATCTGTCAAAGTATTTCCTTTCACTGCCCAGGGCCCCAGACCCGGCGACTGCGCCCGCGCACCCCGCCCGGGCCCCACCACTCAGCCTGCGGTTCTAGGAAGACGCCGCTTCCGGGAAGGGCTGGGACGCGGCAGACAAAGGATTAGGCAGCAGCTCGCCCCGCCCCGCTCGTCCGGCCCGCCCCACCTTGCCCTCGCAGGCGGTCCGCGCCACTGCCTCTCAGTCCCTGCCCTGCGCCCGCGCGCCCCGGGAGCCTACCCTGCACGCGCTCCGCGCCCACTGGTTCCCTCCCGCCGCCGCCGTCCAGCCGAGTCCCTACTCCGGAGTCGCCGCTGCCGCGGGGACATGGTCCTCTGCGTTCAGGGGTAAGCGCGGCTCTCTGCCCCCGCCCGGCCACCAAGAGGGGCGCACGGGAGAACAGGGGCCATGTGCTAGCTGCCGGGCATTGGGAGGGCTTGACGGGCCAGAGGTGACTGAACGCGGACAGACCTCGGGAGCGAGGCTCTGTGTGGGGCTGTGACACTCCTACTCCCCACCCCCACACACTCACCTCAATTCCCACTGTGGATTGGGAAACCGGGGGCTGGCCGGCTACAGGAGGAACTTACGGGGTGGGTCTCAGCCTGGGCTCTCACTGGAGCAGATGGACGCCAACGGCAGGGCGTCCACCAAGATGTGGCCAACAATCCCAGATCTTCTTCTGGGCCCAGAGCACTCTACACTAGCCTGCCGGCTGCCCTGCCTGCTAGTAACCTTGGACCAGCCCCTGGCCCCCTCTGTCCTGGTGTCCCCTCTCCTGCCCTAGGCTAGCAAATAGGCTCTTGTTGGGAAGACAGCCCGAGATCCTTGCCTTTCCTCAGGCTGGCACCTGATGGTCAGCAACTCTTGGGAGCAACCCTTTCAACCAAAGGGTCTGATGCTGGCCATGGTGATCTGACAGGAGCTCAGGGAGCTCCAAGGAGAGAAGAAGAAGGTATAAATGGGTGTTCTGCACTCAGGGAGAACTGGGTGGCTGTGCTTATCACAACTGGCCTGGTGCCAAGTGAGGGAGGGTGGAAGGTGAGGCCAGGGAAGAGGACATGAAGGTGCTGGGAAGACTACTTCTCCCTTGCTGTCTCCAGCAAGTTCCTTCCTCCTGTCTGCATTCGGGGACTCCTGAACACCTGCCCCACCACTATCTTCCTCCCCAGAAGCCTCCCCCTGCATTCTGGGGTCCTATAGGCTCTTTCACTTTTTACCCTAGCTAAGCACCCCCTTATAAGCTCAGGGCCAGTGTTGGGTGTCGGGGAACAAAGTTTTTAACAGACTGCTGGGCTCCAAAGCAGGCACACACATGTACCTAGAATACACCAGCCACTGTCCCCACCATGATGACACAGCCATGGACACACCCCTGCCCAGGTACACAGTCACTCACCAGGAGCTTGTGGTGATCAACACAGCTATTCATACACCCAGCTACCACGTCAGCCCCAGAGGTGCCCACACCCACAGGTGGAATCTGTCTGAGGACCGGCTAAGCTATCTGGACATGGCCACCCACAGAGGTTCCAGCCTGACTGTCTAGCCACCAACCATGCCCCTGGGAAGGTAACTCTGGGCCCCAGCAGGCAGGTCATCTCAAAATTTGGCCTCCAGTTCTCCAAGAGGGATTTCCGAGCTCCCACAGTACAGCCAGGGTAGGTGTGGAACAGTTTTTAGCAGTCTGTGGTGTGCCAGAGTTGTGTGGCCCTTTCTCACTGTGAGTGGTCATAGGGCCATGATTTATTAGAACCTAGGGGGTCACCTATAACCTACACAGGAGGCAGGTCTGGCTCCTGCTACCGGCTCCTGCCTACCCCTCCCTGCCTCATAAGCAATACTGGCGCTGTTTGCCCATGCTGTCCTCTCTGCCTGAGGTCCCTTCCCTCAGCTCCTTTCTTTGTCCTGGAAGACTCAGCTCAGGAGCAAGCAGACCCTGACTCCCCCACAACACCTGCAGTTTTATGACTTTGCATTATAATTACTCTTAGTGCCATCTTCCCCAGCCAGTCTGGTTGTCCTTGAGGGCAAGGCCATGGTTTCATTATCTCAGTGTCCTGAGGCCCAGCCAGGGACTAGACCCAGAACTGAGGCTTGGAGATGTATTTTGCAAGGAGTGAGGGAGGAGCAGCAGTCTTCTTGGGGAAGTAGAGCCAGTCCCTGCTGCTTTCCCAAGGAGGAAGCCCCTAGTATCACCATGCTGGGTGGGCTTCCCCTAGGAGAAATCCCCCTACTCAGAATTTGGTCGGTTTAGTTCCCTCAACCCCAGCCATCCAAGAATATGGTGTTACTGAACCTCTCAGTGTATGGGTTCGTGGGACCCTTTATTTTGGGAAAGAGAAACTGAAGCCCAGTGAAGAGCAAGCTTTGTACAAGATCATAGAGCCTGATAGGGCTGGCTTGCCACGGTGGGATCTGGAGTGTGGGCTAGGTCCCTGCTATTTGGTGGAAGCTCATACTGACAGGAGGTGAGACTTGCCAGTGCCTTTAGAGGCCACTGTCCACCCCACACCCTCCACTGGGAGAAGCAGAGGCCAGGATAGGCTGACTTGTATGGGTAGGGGATTATTTCAGTCTCTATGTCCTGGCCATTGTGGACCTAGGTCCCTCTGAGAGACACTCCTATCCATGGGGAGGTAGCATGTGACCTCAGGCAGCCTACCATAATCCTGGGACTTCTCTGGAGGACCCCACATAGATCTATTGTAGGATAAATCTACCTGTCTATCGTAGATCTATCGCTCAACTAGGACTGTTCATCAGTGGGCCACTTAGTCAGCCCACCTCAGCCAGGAGGGCACAAACGTGAAGCTACTTTGCACTGAATCCTATCAGTGTGGCAAGAACATTAGAAATGCCTATAGGGAATGATCTGTGTTTTTGGTTGATGTAAAATAGAGAGCGATTAATTACTGTTTAGTAAGTGCAGGGCAGTGGAAAAGAATCTTTCAAAAGAGGAAAATCTTTCCCCACATGGAAACAAGGGGGCTTTTGTGATGACAAGTGGGGAATGAGATACTGGACTAACTGAGCCCATGGCTGGGTAGAGGGGAAGCTGAGGCTTATAGTGAGATGGGCCAGCCAGAGGTCATGCAACTAGTCTGGGGCATAGGGGGGTCTCTGGAGATGGGAGAAGCATGGGTCCTCCACTCACTGCTCATCCACTGCTTTCTAGACCTCGTCCTTTGCTGGCTGTGGAGCGGACTGGGCAGCGGCCCCTGTGGGCCCAGTCCCTGGAACTGCTCGAGACAGTCATGCAGCCCTTGCCTGCTGGGGCCTTCCTGGAGGAGGTGGCAGAGGGGACCCCAGCCCAGATAGAGAGTGAGCCAAAGGTGCTGGACCCCGAGGAGGATCTGCTGTGCATAGCCAAGACCTTCTCCTACCTTCGGGAATCTGGTGAGTCTGAGGGGGGAGGCAGGCCTTTTCCTGGGTGGTCTGGTAGAAGAAGCTGAGTTCTGCCATTGAGTCTGATTTGCAATGCATAGCCCTGCCCAGGGGAGTCTGATGGGAGAGGCACAGCCCTCTCCAGGGAAGTGTGAAGCGAGAGGCACTGCCTTGATTTACCCTGGATTGGTACCCCCAGCTAATTTCCACTATGTCCCTTGTCCCCCTCTGCACTTGCCTAGGCTGGTATTGGGGTTCCATTACGGCCAGCGAGGCCCGGCAACACCTGCAGAAGATGCCAGAGGGCACGTTCCTAGTACGTGACAGCACCCACCCCAGCTACCTGTTCACACTGTCAGTGAAAACTGCTCGTGGCCCCACCAATGTGCGCATTGAGTATGCTGACTCCAGCTTCCGTCTGGACTCCAACTGCTTGTCCAGGCCACGCATCCTGGCCTTTCCGGATGTGGTCAGCCTTGTGCAGCACTATGTGGCCTCCTGCGCTGCTGACACCCGAAGCGACAGCCCCGATCCTGCTCCCACCCCGGCCCTGCCTATGCCTAAGGAAGATGCGTCTAATGATCCAGCACTGCCTGCTCCTCCACCAGCCACTGCTGTACACCTAAAATTGGTGCAGCCCTTTGTACGCAGAAGCAGTGCCCGCAGCCTGCAACACCTGTGCCGCCTTGTCATCAACCGTCTGGTGACCGACGTGGACTGCCTGCCACTGCCCCGGCGCATGGCCGACTACCTCCGACAGTACCCCTTCCAGCTCTGACTGGGCCAGGCACCCTGCCCAGCCTCACCCAGTCGCACCCTGGAGGGGACATCAGCCCCAGCTGGACTTGGGCTCCCACTGTCCCTCCTCCAGGCATCCTGGTGCCTGCATACCTCTGGCAGCTGGCCCAGGAAGAGCCAGCAAGAACAAAGCATGGGAGAGGGGAGGTGTCACACAACCTGGAGGTAAATGCCCCCAGGCCCCATGTGGCTTCATTACACTGAACCATGTGTCAGAGGATGGGGAGACAGGCAGGACCTTGTCTCACCTGTGGGCTGGGCCCAAACCTCCACTCGCTTGCCTGCCCTGGCCACCTGAACTGTATGGGCACTCTCAGACCTGGTTTTTCAATCCCCAGGGTCGGGTAGGACTCCTACCGGCAGCCAGCCTCCATTTCTGGGAGGATGACAGGCAGAGGAACTGAGGTCAACCATGACTAGTGACCCCTTGTTGAGGGGTAAGCCAGGCTAGGGGACTGCACAATTATATACTATTTATTTATTTATTCTCCTTGGGGTTGGTGTCAGGGGTGAACCAAGCCCACCTCTATGCCCTGAGCCCTGGTAGTCCAGAGACCCTAACTCTGCCCTGGCTTCTCTGGTTCTTCCCTGAGACATGTTGCTGGAACCAAGGCAATCCTGGATGTCCTGGCACTGACCCACCTGTCTGTGAATGTGTTCACTCTCTTCTGCCCCCAGCCATACTTGGGGAGGATGGACAACTACAATAGATAAGAAAATGCAGCCAGAGCCTTAGTCCCCAGCAGAGCCTGTGTCTCACCCCCTCACAGGACAGAGCTGTGTCTGCATAGAGCTGGTCTCACTGTGGCACAGGCCCCGGGGAAATGCCTGTGCTGTCAGGAAGAGGGGGTGCTGGTTTGAGGGCCGCCGCTGCAGTTCTGCTGGGTCTGCTTCCTGCCCAGGAGGGTGCCTGCACATGAGAGAAGGAGAGAAATACACATCTGATAAGACTTCATGAAATAATAATTATAACAAAGAACAGCTTGGTGGTCTTTTCTTTTCCACTGATATTTCTGTAATGACATTATACCTTTATTACCTCTTTATTTTATTACCTCTATAATAAAATGATACCTTTCATGTATGGAGCCTTCAATGGGGCCACTTTTGAGTTGTGTACACAATGTATCCCCTTTGATCTTGTTATCATTAGCCCCCATTTGATATCTGAGCTAGTGGAGAGGCCCGGAAACCCTATGTGGCTGAGCAGTCCCGGCTGGGGACTCACTGAGGAGTGGAAGAGGCAGGGAGCAGCCTCTCCTGTCGTCTCCCCTGGGTCCCCTTGGGAAATGGGAGCTAGGAGACGAAGGCCAGTTAGACTGCCTGCAGGGTGATTGTCCTGGCCACTACCAGGCGGGGGCTGGGGGGAGGTTGGCAGAGGGGCACCAGCCCTGAGAGATGTGTAAACAAGAAATGCCAACTCCAAATCACAAGTGGAGAATATCCAGGGGGAGAGAGCTGTGGACCACTCCTGGAGTCAGTGTCTTGAGATGAGGAAGCCAATAGTCAGATTAGGGCTGGTTCTCCCAGAAGAAGGTACAGTGAGTGCAAAGGCACCGAGGCATGACTGGGAGGCCCGTGTTCCTGACACAGAGACCTGAGGAGGGCTTGCTCTGCAGTGGGGCAGGGCAACTGAATCAGGGTAGGGGCCAGTGAGCTGGCGGAGTCTGGCCTGGGGCGGGGTTGTCTGGATTCTGGTCCACACTGGTTGGAATTGGGGCATCCTTTCTTCTCTCTCAGGGTTCAGCACACCAGAAGTGTGTGGAAGAGCAATTACAATGAAAACACCATCCTTTACCAGACAGTCTGACTTTGGAACACTATCTGTTGCAATCTCCCTATGTCCTGAAGTTTTCTGCACCTTTGCTTGAGGGCCCCACAGGAAAGCTTCTCTAAAGCTTTCTAACCTTTATTCTGGAAACAATCCTAACCTTCCTGTCGTCTCAGCCCTCAAGCAATTAGAAGTCTTAGAGTAGAAGAGACACTTGTTGGCAAGTTGAGAGCAAGAAGGGGTGAGGAGTGACAGGCTGATGACAGGGAGGGGTGAGGACGAGGATAGACAGCAAGAACAATGGAGTTCACACAGGACCCTGGGGACATGGAGTCTGTCATGGCAAAGAATAGGCCTGACGTTTGGTGAGAGTGGGCAAGAGCTGGGTGATGGAGGGAGGGCTGTCTTTCCTGAATGTGGCGCCCAGACCCAGGTGGCCAGCCACGTGCCTTCCCTGTTGCTGGCGGCGGCCTGGGCACTTGGCTGTCTGTAGGGCCAGATGGCACACTTCCTTCAGGTCACCATGACCCAGCCAGGGGTATTTGCAGTTCCTCATTCCTTCAGTCTGAATTTCAGCTGCTTCATTGCTTCCAGAATACCTGAGGTAACCCCTCTGTCTGCTTCACCCCAGATTTGTCACCTAGTGGACGGGTAGTGGACACAGAGGGGCCAGTGTCAAGCTCTTCCTCACCTGGTGCTGCAGCCTGGACAGAAAGCTGCTGTGGTGAGAGGAAGCACAGAAAACTGCTTTGTCCACAGAGAGAAAAGTCTCAAGGTGCCTGCCAGGTGCTGGGCATGGGCCGAGGGCTTGCACCTCATACAGCACTCACCACAACTGTGGGAGTCAAGTCCAAATATTACCCACGCTCCACAGATGAGGAAACCGAGGCACACAGCGGGGAAGGGGCTGACCAAGGCCACTCAGCAAGTGGGGCTCAGAGCAGAGCCAACCCTTGGGGGTCCTGACTGACCTTTTGTCCTCTGGATTACTACATGAGATGGGGAGAACAGGGATGGCGGCTTCCAGGCAAGTTGCTCTTGGATGCTGTTTTCTATCTCCTGGTCTCCCTGCCTACTGAGAGCTCTTGGCCACTGGCCTGGCCACCAAGGTCCTGTTCTCTTCACCCTGGCCTCAGCTCAAGCCAGGGCCCAGCTCCTATCTGGGGAGGGGCTGCCAGCTACTTCTGACTCCCAACATGTTCCAGGTTCCATCTTTTCTTGTTTCCCTACCAGGGTAGCGAATGATGCCTGCCCAGACCCCAATCAGAGATTCAGCCTAACAGATACTGAAGATCCGCTGGCCAACATGATCACCACTGGGTGGTCCTGGCCTAGAAAAAGGGGCACACATGTTGACACTAGCCAGGAACAAAGGGATGAGCTTTCTGGTGGGTGCGAGGACCCCGCACAACATACAAACAGTAACGAAGGTCACACTTTACCATTAAGTCCTCCACCAGCACACCTGCTCCAAAGGTACCAACTGGGCCAGACTCCATCTAGGTCCTGGGGACAGCAGGGAACAAGACAGACACGGTCCCCACCCTCATGGGGCTCATGGGCTAGTGGGAGAGACAGAGAGTGAACTAGTGAACAAATGGGTGCACAGGACAAGCTTTGAGAGTATAAAGACAGAAAAGCAGGGGGGTGCAGGGAGAGTAACTTTGGGTACAGGGACACCCTACAGCTGGGAGGGCGTTGGGGATAGCTCTGCAACTTTGGGTGGCACTGAGCCTGGAGACCCAAGCAAAGAGCAGGAGCTGGTCATGCAGACAACGTGCAGAAGGGATGTCCCAGGTGAAAGGAACTACAAGTGCAGTGGCCCTGAGGCAGAAACCTAGAGCCCAGAATGGCTGCCCAGAAGGGGCGGGAAGGGCAAAGGAAGCAGAGGATGGCGAAGCACCTCTTCAGAGCCTAGCAGGGGAGTGCTGTGATCTGAACCTCATTTCTAAGGGAGGTATCTGTACTCATGAGGGCTTGGAGGCAGGAGGCCAGAAAGAAGGATCTGAAGGGTAGAGTGTGGGAGCAGGGGCAGGAAGAGGTGAGGGCAGCAATTCTGTGACTCTGGATGGGGTTCCTGCTCCACTAGCAGAGGCTGTCCTCATCTACAGCTGGAGAGGGAAGGCTCAGAGAGGGATGGTGAGAGGCAGAGCCAGAGTTCACATCCTGATTCCAGACCTTGTTTATGTAACCACTGCTCTATTCTGCCTCCAAGGGGCTGGCTTGCTAAAGCCTAGGCACCCACAGGTTCAGAAGGCATGCAGAAGGGTGAGGAGATTCAGGAGGGTTTTCTAGAAGAGTTGGTCTAGGGGCTGGGCCCTAGAGGATTCTGTCTCCAGGTGGGAAATGGGTTTGGAGATTGATTCTGTGTGGTGTCCCTCCCTGGATTCACAAGCCTCCCTCTGGAATGACCTTGGGACAGAGATGCTACTAAGCCATCCAGGTATTTCTTGTTGCCCCCAAGGAGTATTTGCTGGATACCAGCCACCTTCAAGCCACGCCACTGGGGTATCATTGGTGCCAGTGTATACATCTCACCAGGTCCCTGCACCTACACCTAGGCTGGACTTTTAATCTACTGACTGAGCAAATCTCTCCTGGCCAAGTCTGAACACACATCTGAGTGGGGCTGGGGGCCATGACTAGGCCCACCTCACTCTCAGATGGGGACCCTCCCATCCTGCACGGTTGCCCACAGTGAAGTGGAAGGTGAGGGGCCGGGTGCCTAAAGGCCTAGAGGCCTGACTATGAAGGCAGGAAGACTCAGGGTCTGTGCACAGGACATGCCAGACTTCCTGGGCTCTCATAAAGGCCCTCTTCCTCCAGGAGAAGTAGGCCCTCTGCAAGCCTGGGCAGCCTTTGACACCAACCTGCTAGACCAGTTTTAATATAAAGTAGGCTTGAGCTTTGCCAGAAATTCAACAGCCTCTCATGGTGGATGCGTCCTCCCTACCCCTCCCTGGCTCACGTGGAACACCCAAGGGGTCACTCCAAGAGTCACTCAGGCAGCAGGCTGGAGTTCCCACATCTGAGACTCAAGCTAGAGGAGGTCCCTGGAGGTTTAATTTTGGTCAGAATGCAGACCTCAGAGTGGTTGGAGAGTGGCTGGGCCTCGATGCTGGAGAATGGAGAGTGAATGGAAACTGATGCTCTGAGCAGGAGGAGACACAGCAGGCCCAGGGCAGGGGAGTTTTGTGATGTGGTCAAAGCTTCCTGCTCAGTGGAAAGACAGTTGCTTCCATGACCCGGGCCTCATTAAAGCAGGCAGGGCCTCTGAGGGCTACAGGAACCTAGGACTGCCATGACTCCTCCAGGCAGCCCTCCAGGACTGTCTCACCCACACAGACCCTACTAGTGAGATGCTTGTGCTGGCACCGATGATGCCCTGATGGCATGCTTGATGGGAGGGTGGTATCCGGCAAATGCTCCTCAGGGCAGAGTCCTGCTCCAGGGACTCTCCCCACGCCCAGCACCCATGAGCCAGATGGAGCCCTTCCTGTCACCGGAGCTGGGCTCCTCCACCTGAGGTGGGGGTTGCACTCATAGTCCAGATTGGGCCAAAGCTCTGTTCTTCAAAGTACCTCCCAACCCTCAGCCTCCTCCCAGGAAGCACTTCACTGCTCCCACCCCTACCAGCCTCATGTCAGCGACATCATATGTGTGTGTGTGTGTGTGTATGTGCGCACGCGCGCGTATGTGCGTGTGCTGACCTTTCCACTTGGCCAACATGCCTTTGTTTTTCTCAGCTCCTTCAAGTGGATGGCTGTGGGAGGAGGAGCTGCTAGGAGAGTAGGTTCTCAGGAAACATTTCCCCCAAAGCCCCAGAGACACGGAGCTCACGAGACATGAGAAAATGAGGCTTAACCAGAAGGAGAGGTGTTCCAAGGGCAGTTCGAGGGGTGTGGGTGAGAGACAAGGAGAGACCCCTGGCAGAGATCACTGTTAACCCTGGTGTGTGAGTGCCTGAGGGGCATGCTCCCGGGCATCCTTGCCAGATCAGCACCATCAGCCTGGCACCTAGTGGGCAGGCTGAGCTTATAAGGGCAGCCAAAGCTGGGTGGCCCTAGGCAAGTTGCTGCATCTTGCCGGGACATATATGGCTCAGAGTAGGCCAGGGTCCTGGGTTTGCTGTTGTGGGATCAGTTCACTCTCTCTCCTGCCCAGAGACGCCTGGTTGGGAGCTGTGGACTTTGGGGGCAGAAGCAGCCCCTCCCAGCACCTTGACAATCACCCCCTTTCTCTTCTGAGTCTCAGTGAGTAACTGGGGTGGATGCTAGCTTCCAGAGGATCCCTGGGCCTTGCGGAGGGCAGAGAAGGCCTGACGTGGGCACCCCCCACCCCCAGCCTGGGTGAGGTGTTTTCACCAGAATTGCAGCAGCTGCGGCTGGAGGCCTCTTCCCAGGAAGAGCAGAGCGCCTCTTCCAAGAACTCAGAGGAGGCCGCAGGCGGGAGGGGAAGCGGGGGAGTTAATTTTAAACCACACTGCCTTCAACGCTTCTCAGGAACTGGTTGCTCAACGTGATCTGGCAGGTCCCAGGCGGCTGGGCAGGCCTGGTGCCAGCTCAGAGGTGGCGGGTGGAGGACACACCCCAGGGGAAGGCCCAGTGACCTTGAGGGAAGTTGGGGCCTGTCCTTGACCACTTATCAGGGCCTGTCCCCCATTCACCTGACCCAACTTGCTGGGGGGTGTGAGGTGGGGTGATTTACGCAGTTCTAACCAGGCAAGGTAAAACCATAACAGGATTAATAACACAATTGTCATGGCCTTCCAAGGGCCCCAAGACTGACGATCCCATCCCCTTTCCCTGCTCAGAACCTGCCTGTCCTGCACCCTGGCCTGTCCTCTGGAGGTTATCTGATGAGAGCCTATTCTGAGGGTAAGACCTGTGCTGATTCTGTATGGGACCCTGGTACCAGGCTAGCGGGGGGAGGAGAGATGGGGGCGTGGAGGGTGACATGTGGCAAGCTGGTGGAAGTTCTGGACCTAGGGAGTGAGCCTCCTTTTTGTGCAGGGAGAACTCATGGGCCCGCACCCCATGGTTGACTGGAGTCAAAGCACCCGCATTTCACCGACCTCCTGTCTCCCACCCTAGTGTGGCCAACCACTCCTGGCTGACAGCCTAGGTCCACCTCCCAGTGTCTGGTCCATGGGATGTTCTCCCTGCAGAGACATGTCCCAGGGCACCCCCTTCCCCCACTACCCCCACTGGCTGCCCTCTGAGACCCCAGCAGTCTGGGCAGAGCAAGCCTTGAATTCTAGGAAAGGATCCTAAGCAAATGCTGCCAAGAGCTGCAGTTCTTGGAACCAGCACTGCAGGGCGAGGGGACACTTCCTGGAACCTGCTGGCCCTTCCAGGGAGTGAGGCTCAGAGGACAGCCAATGACCTGGGGTAAGTGGGGGGAGAGGGTGCTGAGCCCTTAGCTTGAGTCTCTGCCTCCAGGAAGCCCTCCCTGACTGCAGGTGCCTCCTTAGACTCCTCCATGTCTGTGCTGGATCTGGCATGACCTCTGAAGTGCCCAGTGTCCAGCCTGGCAGAGTGGATGACGAGAAACAGGTGTTAGCAGAGAAAAAAAGGGCATGTATACCTGTGGAGGTAGCATGTGGGTGTGGGTCCACAGTGAAAGCAGGAGGTTAGACAGGAGTGTCCTGCCTAGGCCAGTGGGCAGCCGGGGGTGTGAAGTTCCAAGGGAGAGTAGGAGGGAAAGCAAGGTGGGGTCAGCAGTGCCAGGCCCTGCTCACTGAGCCCTCTTTGCTGGTGGGCAGGCAGCCTCTGGCTCTAGTCACTCCAGGCCAACCTTGTCTTACCCACAGTTCCCCGTCCCACAGCTAGGCCCCAGCTTCAGCATCAAGCCACCCAGGATATGCATCCAGCCTGTTGGAGAATGGCCTGGAGAATGCGGAGGAGAGGCTGCAGTGGGTGGGCACCGACACCTGTCTGGGACTGGGTGGAAGTCTGGCCACATTTCAAGGGAATGGCCATGAGTGTTCCCATCACAGGATCCCAAGGGCAGCATTGTCAGAGCAGCGGACTGGAAGTCTGGCTGAGGGTGCTGAATGAGCAGGTTAGGGTCGCATAGCTGGGAGGCACTAGGACAACCTTTTAACCACTCGTGACCCATTTACCTTCAGAATGGAGAACCTCCCCTGGCCAAGGCTGGACAGGGGTGTCAGCAAGAACTTGCCTCTCCCCTCCCACCCTCAGGTCACTCTTTGGCCCTCACCGAGCACAGCGCCAAGCTTGCTACCCACCCACCCCAATGTCACAGAGAAGGCAGGGACGATGCTGGGGTTAAGAAGGGCTAGGACCCAGTGGGTGGGTGGCAGCTGTGAGGTGGGGCTATGGCAGAGAGGTCCTCCCACCCCTGTAGGAGGGCAGTGGGGCAACCCAAGGACACAGGTCATTGCTGTGCTTGTACTTTGCAGCGGCCAGTTCTCAAAGGCTACCTGGGGCAGCTGGCAGTGGGCGGGAATGCTGCATTCTCTGTCACTTAGAGGCCTTGGTGCCTGCACCCAGGTCAGGCTGGCTGTGGCTGGAAAGAACCTGCTGTGGATGAAACTGACCTGGGGACCATCTGACCTGAGTGAAAAGAGCTATAGGTTTGCAGAGGACTCTGGTGCCCTGCTGCACGTGGTTCTAGAACTAGGTATCCTGCGTCGTGACTTGAGCAAGTCATGAACCCACTCTGAGCCTCAGTTTCTCACTCTGCTTTTGGTGTTTTGTTTGGTTTGGTTTGGTTTTGAGACAGGGTCTCACCCTCTTGCCCAGGCTGGAGTCCAGTGGCACAATCTTGGCTCACTGCAGCCTCTACTACCTGAGCTCAACCAATCCTCCTACCTCAGTCTCCCAAGTAGCTGGGACTACAGGTGTGTGCCACCACACACTACCAATTTTTTGTACAGATCTAGTTTCACCATGTTGCCCAGGCTGGTCTGAACTCCTGGGTTCAAGCAATTCTCCTGCCTCAGTCTCCCAAAGCACTAGGATTACAGATGTGAGCTACTGCACCGGGCCTCCACCTCTGTTTTGGGGACAATGTTATCAAGTGATATTCCTTATGGAATCTTTGTAAGAAGGAAATGTGTAGACTTGGTGATTTTTGTTTCTCCTTGGAGTCTTCCCCTGGATCCCACCTCACCCCTCCAGCTCCCGCTTCACCATGAGCCCATGGAGACATGAGCCCCAGGACAGCTCTTTCTCTGGTCTCTCTTGCAGCGAGAAGTACCTGTGGGCACACTGGAGCACGGGCCTTGATGTTTGCAGTGCTCCAGGCAAAAGGACAAATGGAGGCCCATATACCAGAGTCTAAATATTAAACAACCATAAATCAAGCTGCTAATAAAATGTGTTCTATCCTCCTACTGAACAAATAAGCTTTCATAGCAGTAAAAACATCTGTAAATCTATGGTTTTTATGTCTGAAAGTCAGCAGATATCCAAAATGATGGAACTTAATAATTATCACTCATGTCCAGGTGTTCAGTGACCTAAGGTTTTTTTTTGTTTTTTTTTTTTTTTTTTTTTTTTTTGAGCCACCGCGCCCGGCCGACCTGAGGTTTAAGTGAGAGAATGAAGACTTGCCTAATGCCTAAGACATTCTGTATTTATTCTGTAACATTGATTCTCCTCATCTTTATTCTAGTAAAACGATTGATTATGTTGTTACAGTCAAGACTCCTACACTATTACTGTTCTTTTCGTGGTAATGATTCAAAAGATTAGAATAAGGCTGGACATGGTGGCTCACACTGTAATCCCAGCGCTTTGAGAAACCAAAGTGACAGGATTGCTTGAGGCCAGCAGTTCAAGTTTATAGTGAGCTATGACTATACTACTGCACTCCAGACTAGGCAACAGAGCAAGACTCTGTCTACAAAAAAAATAATAATAATTTTTAAAAAGACTAAAATAAAATATTGGCCAGATGTAGTGGCTCACACCTGTAATCCCAGCACTTTGGGAGTCCAAGGTGGGTGGATCACCTGAGGTCAGGAGTTCAAGACCAGCCTAGCCAACATGGTAAAACCTCATCTCTACTAAAAATACAAAAATTAGCCAGGCATGGTGGTGCACACCTGTAATCCCAGCTACTTGGGAGGCTGAGGCAGGAGAATTTCTTGAACCCAGGAGGCAGAGGCTGCAGTGAGCCGAGATTGCACCACTGCACTCCAGCCTGAGTGACAAGAGTGAAACTCCATCTCAAACAAATAAATAAAATAATGAAATAAAATATTACATTCAAATAACATAAAAATATGTTAAATGAGATATAGCAAAATTTCAAAATATGTTATAGTCCAAAAAGTTATTTTTATTTTTAAATTAATTTAATTATTATCATTATTTTTTGAGACAGGGTCTCACTCTTTTGCCCAGACTGGAGTGCAGTGGTGCAATCTTGGCTCACTGCAGCCTTGACCTCCTAGGCTTAAGTGATCCACCCACCTTAGCCTCCCAAGTAGCTGGTACTACAGGTGTGTGCCACCACATCCTGCTAATTTTTTTGTATTTTTTGTACAGATGGAGTTTTGCCATGTTTCCCAGGCTACTCTCAAACTCCTGGGCTCAAGGGATTCTCCCGCCTCGGCCTCCCAAAGCTTTGGGACTTCAGACATAAGCCACTATGCCTGGCCTTAATTGTAATTATTTTTTGAGGGGGTGGTCTTGCTCTGTCACCCAGGCTGGAGCACAGTAGTGTGATCATAGCTCACTGACACCTCAAACTCCTGGGCTCAAGGGGTCCTCCCACCTCGGCCTCCCTGAGTAGCTGAGACTACAGGCACCCGCCACCACACCTGGCTAATTTTTGTATAGAGACAGGGTTTTTTATAGAGACAGGGTTTTGCCACATTGCTCAGGCTGGTCTTGAACTCCTGAGCTCAAGCGATCCACCCACTTCAGCCTCCCAAAGTGCTGAGATTACAGGCATTAGCCACCACACCCAGCCTAAAAAGTTATTTTTTAAATAATCAAAATCACCTAGTAAAATTGAGGCAAAACAAACTATAAGTTATAATTGTATTAAAATTTAAATTAAGAAGATTTCAAACTAAAATTTTACTTAACTTTTTGAAATTGTTATTGAATATTGCTAAATGTTTTTATAAAAAGAAACCTTAGCAGAGTGCAGTGGCTCACACTTGTAATCCCAGCACTTTGGGAGGCCAAAGCAGGAGGATCGCTTGAGTCCATGAGTCCAAGACCAACCTGGACAACATAGTGAGACCTTTTCTCTCCAAAAAATATTTTAAAAATTAGCCAAACATGGCAGGGCACGTCTGCAGTTCAGCTACTTGGGAGGCTGAGGCCAAAGGATCACTTGAGCCCAGGATTTCGAGGCTGCAGTGAGCCATGATTATACCACTACACTCCAGCCTGGCTGACAGAGCAAAACTCTTCTCAAAAAGAAAGAGAGAGAAGAAATCTTCAGTATTCACAGTCAAATTCTCTGTGAAGGCTGAAGTAGTGTTTGCTCTGCAGTTAGCCAAAGCACAACCTCCATGCGTTGCCCTAGAACGCATGTTATCATGAGTGTGTGTGTTTGGGTTTGTCTCACACTGCACCAGCACTGAGTGTCAAATCCCAGTGATGGGAATGCACATGAATTCTTTAATCAATTTATTTGAAATTGATCACTTGTATGTTTGTGATACACTCTAAGGAACAGGCTACAGGCAGATTAGAAGAGAGTGGTAAGAGACTAAGCACAATTTCCAGTCAGTGATACTGGAGCAACTTGGAGGGAAAAAAAGTGCAATGTCTACCTCACACTTTCCACCATAAATTCTAGATGGACCAAATATTAAACATTAAAAATGAAATTCTAAGAGTCCTTTAGAGCACCTGCCCTGAAGTCCCAGCAGTATCAATCCTAGGTGTGGAAACCTCTTCCTTTGTGTGGCTCCCCTGCGATGTTTGCAGGACAAGTCTGGAGGAAAGAGAGTCACCCCAGAAATACACCGATGCTTATATAGTGTTATCTCTCCATCTTGGGTTTTTCCCCCCAGAAACGACTCTGAGACAAGCATCCAAATGCAAATAAATTATTTGGGAAGTAATGCCAAGAAGCACCAGTAAGGTATTGAGAGACAGTTCCCCATGGTTCTCTCCTATTTCTGCACATTTGCCAGTAGAGGCACTGGTTGCCCTTGTTCTAAACTATCTTTACAAGGGTGATTATTATAGTGAGTAGCGTTAGAAGATAGAGGTAGTATCTCCCTCCAGGGCAAAAGGCAGATTTGTTTATTGTCCCATATACTAAAGATAACATCTCCCACCTGGGCAGGTTTGCTTGCAGCTTATTATACAAGATGTGGGTCCCCTAAATTCAGCATACAGTTTCTCCACTGTAATGCAACCCAATGCATATGCAGGCATCACCGGGCCATCAACACATCACTCTGTGGGAACTGGGGTTCAAGGAAGTGGTGCAAGAAAATGATTTTACTCTGTCTACTGCCGTTACTGTAAACAATAATCTGTTGTCTGTTTCTGAACCAGGAGTTCTGTGCCTTCTGCCATGATCCTTGAGAATATGACAGACTAACTTGTTTGCTTGAAAGTCGGATAAGCCTGGTGAGGTGGCTCATGCCTGTAATCCCAGCACTTTGGGAGGCCAAGGTAGGCAGATCATGAGGTCAAGAGATTGAGACCATCCTGGCTAACATGGTGAAACCACGTTTCTACTAAAAATGCAAAATAGGCCAGGCACGGTGGCTCACACCTGTAATCCCAGCACTTTGGGAGACCGAGGCAGATGGATCACAAGGTCAGGAGATTGAGACCATCCTGGCTAACACGGTGAAACCCCGTCTCTACTAATAATACAAAAAATTAGCCGGGCGCAGTGGCGGGTGCCTGTAGTCCCAGTTACACGGGAGGCTGAGGCAGGAGAATGGCGTGAACCCGGGAGGCAGAGCTTGCAGTGAGTCAAGATCATGCCACTGCACTCCAGCCTGGGCGACAGAGTGAGACTCTGTCTCAAAAAAAAAAAAAAAAAAAAAATACAAAATAGCTGGGCGTGGTGGCCTGTGCCTGTAGTTTCAGTACTGGGGAGGCTAAGGCAGGAGAATCGCTTGAACCTGGGAGGCAGAGGTTGCACTCCAGCCTGGCAACAGAGTGTGACTCTGTCTCAAAAAAAAAAAAAGAAAGTTGGATAAAATCTCAGCCTTCACACTTACTGATGTAAAACGGGAGAGGGGGTGAGACAGGGAAGGAAAGGCAGTCAAAGGAGATAGGTGGGTTAATGAGTGGGTTCCTTCTGTAGGCAACTGAGGCTCAGTCTTCAGTTGAGAGCTGGCAGAAAACACAAGCCATGGTTGTCCCATGCAAGGGGTGAGGGAGCTGGGCATGTGTCTACCAACTCTCTCTCTTCCTTGGTTTCAGGCTGCTCCGGGGGATTAGCTCTTGGGCACTTTTGTTTACTTACCCACCTGGCCTCTGCAGCAGAGAAAACCTCAGCTCACCATTGCAACTACTCTGTGGGAACTTGAGTGAGAGGGGATGTGAGCTGCTTAGACCCCATCAGACTGTGATGGGGGCCTGTCTGAATAGTGCCCATTCCTGGTGCCTGGCACATTGCCAGCAGATGGTGATTGAATGCACGCCCCATGGCCTAAGGATAAGGAACTATTTGCCTGCCTCTATCTATCCTCCACCAGGCCATGAACTCCTTTTGAGTAGGGACCATGTCAATTTTTCTTTGGTACCACAGTATGACAGTGTAGTCTTGGCAATCAGCTCACTGAAGGTCTGTTGCATGAATGAAAGATGAAAAAAAAAAAAAAAAAAGTCTCTAAAACAAAAATCAGAGTCAGCCAGAACTAGACTGAACCATTAAGTAGAAAAGGGCCATCTATCCAAAATTAATAGCAAATGCACTCGACAGGGAGGGACCAGAGGCACCCCAAGGGAGAAACAATATACAAATGCTCTAGCTGTCACTGTTTTTCAACATTGTATTGAAGGTTTCAGCCAAACTATTAAACAAGAAAAATAAATAAGAGCCATAAGTATTAGAAAGGAAAAGACAGGCCAGATATGGTGGCTCACGCCTGTAATCCCAGCACTTTGGGAGGCCGAGGTGGGCAGATCACTTGAGGTCAGGAGTTCGAGACCAGCCTGGCCAACATGGCAAAACCCCATCTCTACTAAAAATACAAAAAATAAATTAGCCTGGCATGGTGGTGGATGCCTGTAATCCCAGTTACTCGGGAGGCTGAGCCAAGAGAATCGCTTGAACCTGGGAGTCGGAGGTTGCAGTGCGTGGAGATCACACCACTGCACTCCAGTCTGGGCAACAGAGTGGGAATCCGTCTCAAAAAAAAAAAGAAAAGAAAGAAAGGAAAAGACAAATTTGTCATTATTTTCAGTGGTAAAATGTCAATGTAGAAAATCCAAGAGAAGCAACAACCAGCACATCTTGTAAGAGAAACCAAAAAGCTGTCCAGTTATAAGATAAACCCCTGTAAATTAATGACTTGACCTTGCAGCAGCAAGAACCAGTTAGGCCATCTCTCTGTGTAATACATAACAAGAAAAACTGTAACACCTGAGACTAGATAAGCAGGAAAGCGAACCTTCCATGAGGGGCATGGCCCTGGTGCAGCCAGGGTAAAACGAAATGAGAAGCGGGGAGCTGAAAGCCACCTTCTGCTTGGCTGAGAGTTGTATTCTCCTGCCCACCCTTAGCCCACTAAATCTTCTCTGGGGCCCCTGAGTCAGGTGCACGGGCAGGTTCCTAATGTCCTTCCCTAAACTAGCCCCTCTGCACTAGGGACTGGACGCAAGCTGGCTGTCCTAGAGTGTGGAGTGGCTGTGTTCTTTCCCTATAGCAAAGCCAAGGACATCAGTACAGCTATGGGCAGGGTTCCTAAGCCGGGCCTGAGGCTCCCATCGGGAGTGGGAGTGGGTAGTGAGAGAATGAGGGGACAGCCAGATAGTGAGAGGGTTCAGAGCTCATGGGGTAAAGGCAGCCTCTCTGGCCTCTCCTCAAGACCAAGTGGAAGGGAAGAGCTCTGCAAACTGGCAGAGAACTTGGTCTGGGGCCATGTAGTGGAGGGGCAACACCCCAAAGACCTGAGGCTTCTCTACAATTTGTCTGGCCCCCACCCCTCACCCTGCCAAATACAGGCACAGGCCTGACACCCAGTTAATGGTGCTCAGGGTACAGAGGAGTAAATAAAAGCTGGAATAGCAAACTCCTCGGGCCCAGTGCTCCAGGTCTCCTCCCACAGCCAGCAGCCTCCTCTGCCCTTGGAGGGCACACAGGACCTTGTTGGGCCTTCGGAGGAGAAGCAGGGTTGAGGGCAGGTGGTGACTCTGGTGGAGGCTGTTTCCTCTTTCAGCTCCAGGGCCCACCCCACTGTGACTGGCAAGAGTCTGAAGGGCTGGGCTGTTCTGGGTGTGGTCCCAGCTAAGAAGATCCTCCACCCAGAGTCTCGGGCTCTAGGGGTCAATTTTTGGCCTTTGTGGGGAAGTAAACAGGAGGTAAGAATGAGGGGACAGATGCTGGAGGGAGGCTGGCGACAGGGGAAAGTTCCAGGGTGTCAGAGAAAGTAGAAGCATTTGAGTAAAATTTGGAAGGCTGAATCTTATTCAAGGAATCAGGAAGGGAGGGTGGCAGGGAGAATGAGTTTCAGGTGCCCAGCACAGCTAAGCAAAGCACTGGTGTTGGAAATCCTGGGGTTGGTTAGTGAAGGCTGGGAGGAGCCTGTGGTTAGTTCCCAGGTGGGTTTGCTGGGAGAATCACCAGTCTCCATTTCCCAGAGGTCAATGGAGTGTGGTTCGCAGGGGGTGCCAAGCTCCAAGCATGAAGCAAAAAGGTCAGGGATGTGGATAAGGTCTGGTTCATTTCCCTCCCAGACTGGCCCCACCTTGCTGTGTGACACTGGGCAAGTCATGGGCCCTCTCTGAGCTTTGGCCCTGTTTTCTATGACATGGGGCAGTGTTTGAGCTCACATGGGCTCTGCACTCCCATGACTTGGAGGCAGTGGTTGGGCCTCTGAGGCAGAGTGACACGACACCACACACACACACACACACACACGTGTGTGTGCATGCAGCCCTGACCTGGTTTCCAGAGCCTGGAGCTCCCCGATCCAAGGGAGGCCCTGCGTGGACACCTGTGATTATGGACATGGACCCAGTTGGCCAGGTGCAGTGGCTCACGGGATCCAGTGCTCAAGGCCCACGCCCATGAACATACATGTACATGTGGCTGCCTGTGCAGGGGCGTGTGAGTCTCTGTGCTATGTACATGCGATGTGGCTTGGCTTCCCCAGAGCCTAGTGCCTCCCATGGCTCCCCATTGCTCACCAGAAAACTCATAAAGACCCAGCCACTCATGAGGGGCCTGTCAGGAGGACTCTATGTGCAAGTCCATAAGTTCTGCAAGGACAGGGTCCCACCTGAACCATCCAACCTCCTGGGCCTGGCTTACAGTTGGTGCCTAATAAATGACTATGCAGGAATGATTGGCCTGCAAGTAGGAGGTGAGACAGGTCAGATGAGAACCTCAGTTACCCCTTTCCCAACTTTGGGAAGGCAGTCTCAGCCCTCAGCAATCCCAGGACCCCTCACGGAGGCTGTTGGCAGGAAAGGAGGACTCGTCCCAGATGCTGTGTCCTGGCCTGACCTTGAATTCTGCCCCACCCAGTGGCCCTAAGGGAGGCTCAGATACTGAGCTCTTGGCTGTGACTAAGCGGAAGGAAGAAAGGAGGGGTGATACTGGGGCCCTAGGGTTTTGCTTCTCATTTCTCTCTTTCCAAAGCACAGTCAGTTCCCAGAAATGAAGGTACCCAGAACCAGTGAAACTCTGGGCTTTCAGGGGCACAAGGTTCCCCAGTCTTTCCACCCTTGGAGGCACCACCAAGGGCCTGGGGAAGTCCCTAGCCCATGTCTACTGCTCGGGGCTTTCTTCCCTGCCCCAGATCAGGGATGGAGTACTTGGAGCATCCACACTGGAACCAGGTGGGGCTCCCAGGACCTTTCAGGAGCGTGTGGCCCAGATTCATTTGCTGTGACAGATGCTGGGTGGGAGGCGCTGGGAGCCTCAGGCTATGGGGGCTGGAGCAGTTGGGGCAGACCTCCAGGAAGGGAATGGTCACGTGGGGCATCAAGTGCCCCAGATGCCCCACCCCACAGGAGTTCCTTTTCTTTCTTTTCTTCTTCCTTTCTCAGATCACTGCAACCTCCGCCTTCTGGGTTCAAGAGATTCTCCTGCCTCAGCCTCTCAAGTAGCTGGGATTACAGGCATGAGCCACCACGTCTGGCTAATTTTTGTATTTTTAGTAGAGACAGGGTTTCAACATGTTGGCCAGGCTGGTCTTGAACTCCTGACCTCAGTTGATCTGCCCGCCTCAGTCTCCCAAAATACTGGGATTACAGGCGTGAGCCACTGTGTGCAGTCCCTTTCTCTCTTTCTTGCTTCCTCCTCCCTTCTTCCTTTTCTTTCATTTTTTTTTTTTTTTTTTTTTTTTTTTTTTTTTTTTTTTTTGAGATGGAGTCTCGCTCTGCCGCCCAGTCTGGAGTGCAGTGGCCGGATCTCAGCTCACTGCAAGCTCCGCCTCCCGGGTTCATGCCATTCTCCTGCCTCAGCCTCCCGAGTAGCTGGGACTACAGGCGCCCGCCACCTCGCCCGGCTAGTTTTTTGTATTTTTTAGTAGAGACGGGGTTTCACCGTGTCAGCCAGGATGGTCTCGATCTCCTGACCTCGTGATCCGCCCATCTCGGCCTCCCAAAGTGCTGGGATTACAGGCTTGAGCCACCGTGCCCAGCCCCTTTTCTTTCATTTTTAAAACATTTTTTAAAATTACTATAATTTTTAAATTTTATTTATTTTTTTGAGACGGAGTCTAGCTCTGTCGCCCAGGTTGGAGTGCAGTGATGTGATCTCGGCTCACTGCAACCTCTGCCTCCCAGGTTCAAGCGATTCTGCTTTAGCCTTCTGAGTAGCTGTGGTTATGGGAGCCCGCCACCAGGCCCAGCTAATTTTTTTTTTTTTTTTTTTTTGAGATAGAGTCTGGCTCTGTTGCCCAGGCTAGAGTGCAGTGGCCAGATCTCAGCTCACTGCAAGCTCCGCCTCCCGGGTTCAGCCATTCTCCTGCCTCAGCCTCCGGAGTAGCTGGGACTACAGGCACCCGCCACCTCGCCCGGCTAGTTTTTTGTATTTTTCAGTAGAGACGGGGTTTCACCGTGTTAGCCAGGATGGTCTCGATCTCCTGACCTCGTGATCCGCCTGCCTCGGCCTCCCAAAGTGCTGGGATTACAGGCGTGAGCCACCGTGCCCGGCCAATTTTTGTATTTTTAGTAGATGGGGTTTCACTGCATTGGCCAGACTGGTCTCAAACTCCTGACCTTGTGATCCCTGGCCTCCCAAAGTGCTGGGATTAGAAATGTGAGCTACTACGCCCGGCCTATTATTATTATTTTTGAGACAGAGTTTCGCTCTTGTTGCCTGGGTGGGAGTGCAATGGCGTGATCTTGGCTCACTGCAACCTCTGCCTCTCAGTTTCAAGCGATTCTCCTGCCCCAGCCTCTCGAGTAGCTGGGATTACAGGCGTGAGCCACCACACCTGGCTAATTTTTGTATTTTTAGTACAGACGGGTTTTCACCAGGTTGGCCAGCCTGGCCTTGAACTCCTGACCTCAAGTGATCTGCCTGCCTCAGCCTCCCAAAGTGCTGGGATTACAGGCATGAGCCACCGTGCCCAGTCTAAAATTATTTTTTTAGAGACAGGGTCTGTCTCTGATGTCCAGGCTGGAGTGCAGTGGTACAATTATAGCTCATTGCTGTCTTAAACTCTTGGGCTCAGGTAATCCTCTTGCCTCAGCCTCCCAAGTAGGTGGGACCACAGGAATGTGCCACCATGCCCAGCTCATATTTTTAATTATTGAAAAAAAATCCAATTTTTAAAACCACGCACAGACTCAAATGGGCACAGCACCAAATTATGACACATTAAAATCCTTCCCATGTACTCAGAGAACAGGGTTTGTGCTGAGCTTGAAATAAGGCTTCTCTTGCTGTCCCTGTCAATCAAAGAGACTGCAAGGTGGGCTTCAGACATAGTGCTAGCATTTGTAAACACTTATTTGTGAGAATCAGCGGTCACTTCATCCTGTGCTACCAAAATCAAACACTGAAAGAAACTGGACATTGAGACCAACATAAGACTACAACTACCATCCCAGCCCCCAGTTCAAACATTTGTGTTCATTGCTGTTCGACTTGATGGATTGTATGCTGAGAAATAATTTGCATTTGCAAAATACATTTATGCTAACAAGATGCTCATTTTATCTTTTTAAAAATATATATTTGAGTTGCACACGAAACGTGCTTTGAAAGAATGAGCTCCAAAGTTCTGGGGGACTGAGGCAGGAGGGCTGAGGAAAATGATGAAGAAACAGTGGTTTTCAGTGCGGGCCAAGAAAGTAGGCAGCAATGGTCAGTTCTTGAGCTGTGGAGTGCCTTCAACAAGGGTTTTTAGACATATGCATCTGGTGCCTCATCCCAGAACCTCACAGGCCTAAGGACCTGAAATGCTCCTCGTGACAAGGCAAACTTCATATCCTCACATGCTGAGATGGACTCAACTTTCAGTCTGGAATTGGGCTGGGTGTCTGTCAGTCTGCGCCACCCATATCCGGAGTATATGAGTCTGGGTTCAGTGGCAACCACTTTCGCTGCCCTCTCCTGCCCTACACCTAGTGCTCTGCCTGGCCCCTTTGCTGTGGGCGTGAAAATCTGGCACCCGGGCTGACGGGGAGAGAGCTCAGTCTGCATCTGCTGCTTTCTGTTTGATTCATCACTTTCCCCTTCACTCTGGAGCCCATGTTGGCTGTGGGGCACCTCACTGGCTCCTGGGGCCCCTCTGGGGGTTGAGGCTCTGGGCTGCATTTGGCCTCTGCAGCCTGCTCACGCCTCTCCTGGCTGGGACGTCAGAGGACTAGGTTCAAACTCCAGCATGGCCAGTTGCTGGCTGTGTGGCCTTGGGCAGGTTAAGCCTCAGTCCCTTCATCCATACAGTGGGCCAAGGAAGGGATCCCTGATGTGCCAACAGAAAGATTTATGACAAAGTGTGTGCGGCACCTGGCACTAGTTTACATACTGCAGGTGCCCAGTACTGTTGTCAGCACTCAGGTCTAGGAGAGTGTTCTTCCCAACTCTACCTCAAGGGCTGCCTTTGGACTGTGTCCCCACATGGTCACATTTGCATCTCCAGACACTCCGATGCTGCCTCTCGGATATTCTGGAAGCATCCTATGCTGTCAAGCTCCCCGACTGTCCCCCTCCAGCACCCGTCTCCAACTCAGGTGGCCCCATTTCCTCCACATCCCAATCAGAGCCCTGGGCCCATTGTGGTCCTGGCCATCCCACATCCAACCCCTCAGCAATGGCTGAGTCAGTTCTGTTCCAGAGTATCTGATGCCACTGCTACAGACCCCAGCAGCCTCCAGACCCTGGACAGTTGCAGCCTCCTGCCCCAGTCCCTTTTTCCTGGAAGCCAGAAAGAGCAGCCTCAATGCCTCTCTAACTCTGTAACTCAGCTCAAAAACCTCTTTAGGGTCCTGGTCCCCAGAAATGCATTCAGAGCTCAGCCAAGGGCACCCCCCAGCACCAGCTTACCCCTACACATCCCTACCCGTGTGTCTGCAGAACTCCAGGCCTTTGTCCAGACTGTCCCTACGGCCTGGTATATTCCTGTCCTATCCGCCCCTCTCAAGCCTGGTGTGACGACTAAGGCGTCCAGCTCCAGGTCACTCAGCCTGTGCCAGAATCACAGCTCAGACAGCATACAAGCAAGTTTCTTAGACCCTCTGTTTGTTTCCTTGTCGGTATAACGAGAGGGTTCACAGCCTCCATCTCTCAGGATGTCATGAAGGTTGAGTAAGATAATCCTGGAAGTACTTGGCACAGGATGCACCATATTCTATAGGACCCTCCACTTGGTATCATCTCCCTGGTGCCTGACACATAGCAGGTCTTGAGAGACTGAGGCCTTGTTGGCCCTATACCTCAGGAGACGCACCCAGGTGCAGCTGCAGGTCTTCTAGAAAGCCCTCTAGGGACAGCCCTGGAAACCCTTGCTCCTGCTCCAAGGGTCCACAAGCCCAGGTGACTTCTGCACTAAGCTCTGTAGGGGACAGCCCAGGACCTAGTTATGCTGGCCTCAGTGTCTCTGATAGTCAAATGGGCACCAATGGCAGCCTCATCCTCCCTTCCAGTCTAGCTATGCAACCTGATCCGTAACTGCATCCTGCTGAGCCTTGATGTCCTCAACTTTGTAATGTAGGGACAATTAAAAACCCCATGTGCCAGCCCTGGCAACATCAAGAGACCCTGTTTCTACAAAATAAATAAATAAATAAATAAATAAATTAAAAATGAGCCAGGCAGGGTGGTTCGCACCTGTAGTCCTAGTTTGCTTTGCTTGGTCATGTAGCTCAGCCTCACGCTGACTTCCAGGAACAGCAGAGGGACTTGGCCGCCTCTCCAGGCAGGCAGGCCTGTTCCTGGAAAGCAAGGCAGGGTGGGGGGTCTTCGGGTGGCAAAGGAAAGACTGGCAGCTTGGAGCCAGAGAAGAGACCTGGGATTGTGCCCCAACTCTGCTCCTGTCCTGCTAAGCCTGAATTTTCTCATCTGTAGTGCAGGGATCTCTGTTTCAGGTACCAACCATCTGCTCTCTGGGCTCAGTAGGGGATATCTGATCCCACCATTTCCCAGCCACATGCCCCAGAAGAGGGCTGCAGACCTAGTACAAGACGGAGCAAAAAGGTGACATCCTCTGCTCTGAGAGTTAGAGTGTCTGAGGTAGACTCCAGACCCTGGGAAGGGGGCCACTTAGCCAGGCCTGCCTACCATGGAGCATAGTTACTCTGAGCTGTCGCACCCTCCCCCTTTAGGCATAGCTGGAGCAGGTGGAGGTCAGCCCAGTTCAGGGCTTTCAGTGAGGCTGAGGTAGGCTTCCTTGCCTTTCCCACTCTGTGAGCTGTAAACTGGGCCTTTCCTGACCATTTTCCTGCAGGACCGTTGTATGTGTGAGAGGTAGTCTTTGGAAGAAAAGGGGCCCCTAGAATTTGAAGCTTCTGATTCCTGGTTATGAGGCCAAAGATCCCAAAGGTCCTTCCAGACACCTCAGGAGGGCCCTGGGAGGGAAGAGGCTGGGGGTTGTACAGTCAGTTCCCTCAGAGGGGAAGGCGCCCACTCATTCCGCAAGCGGGGGATATCCTGCTCTCCTCCCACAGCTACCAGAGTTTCTGATGGGACCCAGATCTGTCTGCACACCCAGGGGCTACAGTTGGCCTAATGTGGCTCTTACCTGCCCATAAACCTGGCCCAGAGGGCTTTATGGGCCTGAATCCCTGGGTTTAGTAGCTACAAGGACAGCCATATGAGCACCACCTAATTAACTTAATTAACTAACCACAGACCCTTGGAAGCAATGGTAGATGAGAGCACCACACTGGGAGTCAGTAGTCAAGTGCTGTGTTACTTCAAGTAAGCCCCATCCCTCTCTGGGACAAAAAGATCAGGGATTGAACATAAGTCTTGCCAAGATCCACCCCTTCCAGTATAAACAGGCCCTCCTGGCTTCATCCAAAGTGTATCCAGATGATTTGGGGCCAAGCTGACCCTTGAACCCAGGTGTCCATGCTCCCTGTCCCCTAGCTTCTCAGCTCTGAAACCCAGCATGAGGCCCATGTCTGGCTTCCCAGTAGTTCTCCATATGGCTCCTGGGTTAGGACTGGCCTCAGGAGCCCTAAGCCTTGGCCAGGTGGGATAGTGTCTCCAGAGTCCCTTAGTACCCCTGGAGAGGGAGGTCCTAGTCCCAGCCTGGACAGGGACAGGGCTGAGGGCACCAGTTGGCCACTTCAGTTTTAGGGACCAGGAGGTTGAGAACCCCAGGGATAGCCCCATTTCACCATAGGAACAGAATGGTGACACAGCTCTGCTCAGGCCTATGACTTACATGGAGGGGCCAGGCCCATTACCTCAAAGTCAGGGGCTGCTGTGCTCATTTCACAGATGCAGTACCTGCAACCCAGAGAGTATAGGGCCCCTGCTCATCCTCACACACCCAAGGGGTCCTGGGCCAGTCATATTAACTCCACAGGAAAGCAGGAACAGGCTTGGCCCCAGTCTCTGAGGTCCTCTCTGGACCCAGTCTCTGGAGATGGGTCATGGAGGCCAGCCTTGCACTCTCTCCCTACATCCCAGTACCATTCCTCACCCACTCCCTTCTGGGACCCATGCTGGTCAGTCTTCCACTCTTCTCACTGTGAGAAAGGGCCACCTCTCTCCAAATAAGAGTAAAAAATGGGGAGCCTGGGCAGTTTAGGTCTGAAGGTTGAGGAAGAGTTCCCCGGGCCACATCACCTATCTGAAGAGAGGTGGTTAAGGCAATTTATCATGACTCAAAATTCTTCCAGCCTCTGCCCATTTCCACATTGCAATTCCAAAGCCACTTCAGTCAGTAGGCATGTGTTACAGCAGCACTAATTTGGGCACCACAATCTGTATTCATTTCCCATGGCTGCTGTAACAAATTATCACACATTTAGTGGCTGAAAACAACACAAACCTATGATCTTACTATTCTGGAGGTCAGCAATCTGAAATCAGTTTCACAGGGCTTAACATCAAGGTGTTGGCAGGACTACATTCTTCTTGAGGCCCCAGGGAAGAAAAGGCTGTCTGCATTCCTTGGCTCATGGCTCTTCCTCCAGCAATTGCATCACTCTGACCTCTGCTTCCATTGTTACATACATTTTCTTCCGTCACTCTGAAACTCCTGCCTCCTTTACAGAGGCCCTTGTGATTATACTCAGTTTACCTGAAAAATCCAGGATACTCTTTCCATCTCAAGATCCTTAATCACATCTGCAAAGTCCATTTTGCTATGTGAAGGTAATATAGTCACATGTTAAGGATTAGGTGATTAAGACACTGCGATTTTGGGGGGTCACTGTTCAGCCTACCAAAGCAGTGGTAGAGTTGCTTTGACAGTCTCAAATCCAGTTCAGGGGGCTTGTCCGAGGTAGAAAGTCATGAGGGGGAGATCAGGTCTCTGCCCTAGCCAGGACTCTGGCTGGGAGCTGGCTGAAGCCAAGAGCTCCAGGAAACCTGGCGCCTGCTCCTACTGCCGCCAAGGACAGCCTGTTCTCCTGGCATGGCTGTCGCGCAGGGATCAGGTGCACTTAAGCATTCGAAGTGGCCACTGCTCAACTTGAATGGCTGCCTGGGTCGGGCAGAAGGCCAGGTCCTCATGCTTCCTCTCCCTAATGACCGGAATACATGGGCCGCCAGGTCAGATGTGGGCCACATGGGGAGTCCCAGCTCTATTCTAGAAAATGCATGTACCATCAGCTTACCGGTAGACATTTACTGAACTTGGGTATGCCAGATCCACAGGGGGCCCCAGAGATGAGGGGGATAAGGTTTCTGAAGGCATGGTACAGAAGGTCATTGGTGCCAGCAGAGGTATGAGCTAGGGGAGGCAGGGAGAGCACAGAGCAGGTGTCCTAAAGGAAGCAGCATTTGTGTTGGAGCTTGAAGAAGTGGATCGTTTGCACTGCCTGGGCAGAGGGAAGGTGTGTGTTCAGGGCATCAACAGTGCTGCACAAAGGCTGAAGCCCAGGGCAGTAGAGAAAAGAATCCACTAAGAAGGAGCCAATGAAGAGAGAAAAGAATCGAAGGTGGATAGGGAAAGACATGCTGTCCCGCAGAGGTTAAAGGGGTTCCCACCTCAAGCCAGCAGTTCTCAAACCTTGTCAGCAGTGGAACCCTTTGTTCTGATGGCAGCCTACTCAGAGCACAGATGGAGCCTTGGAAGGGCCCCCAGGGCTTTTCCCACAGTTGTCCTCCCCCATCTCTTCAGAACTGGATTCCATAGGACACAAGAGAACACACTTAAGTCATGGGGAGCCAGCTAAGTGTTTGGGGCAGGGATTGGGAGCAGCCAATGGCCCAGGGCCCAGGTGGTGGTAAAGGAGCCAAAAAGAGTAGATTTCTTGCATTTACAGGGTTGGAGGCATATTTCAATAAGGCAGCCGGATGAGACCCATGGAGAAACCCATTGACAACTGGGAAAAGCATCCAACTGTGAGATAAGGCCTCAGTTTCCCCAACTATCAGAAGAGGAGATAGAATTACTTTCCCAGAGTACATCAAACAGGGACTCCTACACTCCTGTCTGTGCTCTGGGCTCTGGCTGAAGGAGGCTGCATGGGCAGTAGGCACATCTCTCAAGACCTCAGGGGCCTGCACAGCCTGGACTCCGGCATCAGCTCCATGTCCTCCTCCCATTCTGCCTGCAAGTGCTCCTTGACATATGCTGGTGGTGGTGGGGAGGTAGTTCGAGTCTCTGGCTTTGGCCTCAGGAGCAAGGGAGGGGATAGGGCAGGTGAGCCTGGCTTTCCCTGAGCTGGAGCCACTGGCTGCCCTGGCCTGGGCCTCAAGGCACTGGGGCCATAGTGAGGAGGGGCTGAGGGGAGATGTGGGCTGCCAGGCTACCAGCCTGCTGGCTCCATCTCTAGACAACAATGAGGAGTCAAGAGCCCAAGACTGAAACTCCTGCCTACCTTTCTTTCCAGACTGCCTTGTATCCCTGCCTGCCTTATGTTGGTCCCAAGCATCAGATGGATGCCTGAGAGCACCAGGTCCTTCCTCCCTGTGTCTGCCCTCTGAGGAAGGCGAGAAAAAATGCCACAATGTGCCAAGCCAGGCACCTTCCATGGGCTCCTCACACGCATCCTATGAAATAAAGCATTTAGTCACATTTCTCAGTCTTAGAAGCCAAGGCTGAGTGAGGTGAAGTCATCTGCCCAAGGTCACATTGTGGTGAGGGGCAGATTCTGGGATTGAAATCCAGGCTGGTGTGGCTACAACATCAGGGCTCAGTGTCCAGGGCCCAATCAAGCCAGTGGCTGCAGGCTTGAGGCCCCACCTGCCAGTCCTCTTGGCTTGGACCTTTTCCTCAGCAGAGTCAAGCTGCACATTTTTCTGGGCAGAAAGTTGTCCCTGAGGGCCGCTCCTGCTTGTGGCCCCAGCTGCCCCAACACTGTCACTCTCCAACACTGCACTCTCTTTTGGTGCAACATCCACAAGCTCGCCAAGGCCCTTCCTCAGGAATGGGCCTGAGGCCAGGAGGGTGAGACCATCAGGGAAGCCAGGACTGGCTGAGGGGTGGGGGATGATAGACTGCACTAAGGTCACGGCAACTACCCTGAGATGCTGCTGAAGACAGCAAGAGCCAAAGGGCACAGGGAGGAAGACAGAAAGGGCAACACTGGTGAGGACCTTAGCAGGCAAAGGTCTGTGAGCACAGGGGACTCAGGGAGTGGGGAGCTTCGCCCTGGTTGTGCACCCCTTCGCCTCCCAACCCGAGTTCCTTCTGGAGCAGCCTCTTCAAAGGAAGCCAGGGGCAGCTCAAGGTTCATGCAGCTGGGGCTGGGCATGGGGCAGGCCACTGGGGCACTGGGAGCTGTAGCGTGACCTCTGCCAAATGCGTCCTCCAGCCATAGTGCAGGGCGACACTTAGGCTGGGTGTGACTCCAGCAATACAGGCTCCCCAAAGGGACGGATCTAACTTACTATCTCCACTTGGCCACTATCATGGGACCTCAGGCAGTTCACACCTTCTCTTGTTCTCTCTGCCTGGAGAATGGACATTCAGATGCCAGCATGCACATTCCACTTGGCTAAGAGGAAAGAGGCTGCCACTTGGCGCTAACCTTGGACTCAGAAGAGCCAGCTTCTTATAGGGAAAGGAGCTGCCCAAGGTCCCACTGCAGGACACAGCCTTGGAACTCAGCTCTCCTGGCTGCAGCAAAGGATGCTGCCCATCGGACCACACTGCCCATCAGACCATACTGCCAGGCCCTGGGAAGTGCTGGAGTGGCAGGGGGCAGTCTAGTGGAATGAGCCAGCCTGGTTTGCCATGTTCCTTAGGACCCACCCTGAAGCAGGCTCACACCACCAGTACTCACCAACCTAGAGATTTCCTGTCACTGTTGATAGGAAGGCTGGATCTGCAGGCCTCCTGGTGGCCATGAGTCTGCACAGACCAGAGCTGGGGTGGAGGCCACAATCCTGTGCCCAGTATCTCAGTTTCTCACTCTCCCCAGCCCCAACCAGGTACACATGGGTTATTTGAAACCCCAGGGGGTCAACTCAGAAGGGATGTTTTAGTTAAAAGCTATGGGGATAAAAAGGAAACACCCCTCACGGCTCAAGCCTTCCATTAAATGAATGTGGATGTGTGACCCAGGAACTGTGCAGCAAGGACCTCCAGGCCCTCCCCTCCAGAAAGCAGGCAGTCATCCTTGAGCTGAAATGCAGATGAGCTTCCTGTGCTTGAGCCAGGCTTGGCCAGGGAAGTGTGTTCGCATGCACCCAGGGCAGTGGAGGACTGATCAGTCCCCGCGAGTGAGCTGCTCTACACCAGGCCCCATGGTATCCAAGGCCAGGAGTGAGGACTCACGTGCCTTCCTCCACGCTGCACCCGCACACCCCTACCAAGCAGGGGACTGACGGCCAGCCCTGCTGGGGCAGAAGGAAACTCTCACCCTGGCGCTACCTGGGAGTAAGGGGTCAGGTGACCTGCAAGTCATGGAACAAATCATTAGGTCACCATTTGTTAGTCTCTCAATACTTTACTGGCCATATCCCCCAATACTCCCACATCTATTTCACCAACACACAGCAACTGCCCTCAGCCACCCTGATGTGATGGAGCCAGACTGAGAACTTGGGTCTACCCAGGTGTCCTAGAAATATCCTAGAAATGCAGAGCATGGGGAAATCACAGAACCTTGGGAAATGCCATAAGCACTTGGGTTCTGGAAAGTGCCATCCACCTCCCTCCGGTCAGGCTGGCGCCACTGACAAGGCATCCACAGGGCAGCCACACTATGGCCTAGACCTCTGGATATGCAGGAACCGGGGCCTGAGGAGACAGGGATAGGGGCTGGTTACCACCTGGGCCTCGGGGAATGAGCAGGGAGTGGGAACAGCACACTCTCCTGACAGCCAGGGCTGAGGATGGCCCCAGTGGAAAGACCAGCATGCTACAGGGCTAAAGAGGGGTAGGAGCTCACCTCCCACAGAAGTCCTTGCGCACAGCCACAAGATTAAGGTACAGTTCAGGCCGGCTCTGAAGCCAGCTGCTGACAAGCTCCGGGTGCCTTGGGTCCACTTCTAAGAAGATACTACTACATGGGGGAGAAATGGGTGGGCTCAGTAGGACAGGTCTGGGGCCTGCCCTTCTGGGCTGCTTGGGCTGGTGAGGTGAGGGTCCTGTGCTCATCTCTGCCAGGGCCTGCCCAGTACACATTAGGAGCAGTGGAGGCTGCTGGGGACAGACCTAGGAGACCCATCCCATTCATACCCAGAGTCCTTCAGGAGCTGGGGTGCCAGGGCCAGGATGTGGGTAATGATGTCCATGCCCTCCTCCCCACCGTCCAGGGCCGCAGGGTCTTCATAGCTGAAAGGGAAAGCAGTAGGAGGTGACAGCCTGAGGAAGGGGTATCTGAAATGCATGGAGGGTGTGGGCAGAGCCTCCACAAATGGGGCCCTGTGGAACTTACACTCTAGACTGAAGGGCAAATCTGAGGACCCAGAGAAGGAGGGTCCCAAATGGGTGGCAGCTTCTCTTCCCTTCCTCTCATGGGCAGCACCCTGCCAGGCAGTGCCAGGCGTGCTTGCTGAATCCCACTGGCTGATGGCCTCTCCTGATGGACTGACTCATGTCAGGGCATGAATGTCTCCCCACAAGGCTGCTCCTTTTCTTGGTTTGGGAGATCTGGGGCTAGCCCTGACCACTCCTGAGAGCCCAGAAAGGGAGGGCCAACACCCCAATCCCATCCAACATGACTGCTGTCCCATCCAGGACTCCTGGGCTGCCCCTGGTTCTCAGCCCCTGTGTAAGAGCAGGATCACCTGGCGCAAAGCTAGCCTGGGGCCAAGTTTTAGTCCCAGCTTTCCCACCGAGCCCCCATGTGACCACAGACAAGACACCTTCCCTCGCTGGGCCTCAGTATTCTATAAAATGATGTGCCCATCTACAAAGCACCCCCTATGAGTCCTCCACTGTGTTTGATGCTTTCAAGTCGTCACTGAGTCCTCCTATGGCCCTGCAGAGCACTACCTCCCTTTTTTCAGAGGCAGGAAACAGGCCCAGAGAGGTTCGGTGGCTGTTCAGTAGCCTTAAGTAGGGAGGCAGATGCTGAATCTAGGTAGGACTGTGGGCTCTCCAGTGCGTCCACGTAACACCACTGCCTGTTTCAGCACCAACTCCCCTGTCCCTCTAGATGATGTGGTCCTCGAGGGCAGACTAATCCCATTAGGCCTTTCCAGGCCTGGCCTCCCTGGCCCACCCTGCTTAGCACCTGCGGATCTCGGGGGCCAGCTGTTCCATGTCCTGGTGGAAGATGTAGGGAGGGTTGCTGACGACCAGGTCCACAGGGCCCCAGGGCAGGTGTGTCCAGCTCCTTTCTGTCGTCAAAGAAGAGGACACACAGTAGGGACTAACCCATTGGGAGGTAAAGGATGGTAGCTCCCCCTGCCACTATGTCCCTCTTATCACGCCACACCTTGGGCCTGACACTGGATCTGATAAGTCAGACCTGCAAATTAGTGCCCAGGGACCTCAGCTGACAGCCTGGTGGAGAATGTGCATGCTTTAACATCGCAGCCCTTCATTTCAAGACGTAGAGTGTCCTTGCCAAAAATCCTCAAGACTCCGTTCAAGTGCCACTTCCAGGGCGTCCTTCCTGATTGCCTAGGCAGGAAAGAGCCTTTCTCTTCTGTAGCTCCACCAGCCTTATAGGCAACATGGACTGAGAGTACATAGAGGCTGGGCCTGGCCTCATCAGCCAACTCCTGATGGCTCTGACTACTGGTTTCACCCTGTGCCGGGTGCTACACCAAGTATATCACACTCCATGGAGGGGGCACATGAGGCTCAAGGATCCCATGGGTAAGGCAATGGAGCCAGAACTGGAGTTGGAGGCCCAGAGACACTGTAAAGGCTATGGCTGAGCTGTGCAGTGCCTGGATCGCTTCTTCCCAGGCCAGGCAGGGGGAGAGGGGCACTCAAGTATTTTGGTCCTGAAGGCATTATTTTAAGCTTTTGCTTATCTGTTGCCAACAAGCAAGCCCTTAACTCATTAGTTATGAGGAATTCATTGACCTGACCCTTATGGGTCAGGTCAGCCTAGGAGGCAAAAGCAACTTGTCTGTCCTCAGCCAAGGCTTCGTTTGAACTGCCACACACAACCACACACACACACACATTTGTGTGTGTTCATGTGTGTGGTTGTGTGGCTTTTGGGGAAGCCCTCCTTCCATGTCCACGGAGTGCCTCATCCACCCAGCAGCACCTGTATCTAGTCTCCCTATGTTAAGGAACATTCAGGGGAGGGTACCTGAGGTCATGTCGAGGTGGATGATCCAAATCCTGTCCTGCAACTGAAGCCTAGATAGACAGGGAGAAAGGGGTGGGCACGGGGGCAGATCCCTACCCTTCACTACAAGAATGAGGTCTTGTAGTCAACCTTTCTTGGACCGGCAAGATACTCACTGCCCACTACCCATTCAGAACCCCATGGGACCCATGCCAGGCTACCCCACTGCTTCCTCCTTCTTGGCAGGAGAAATCAGACATTAGTGAGTTTGAAACCTGAAAAGGAGTCAAGATCAGGCCCCAAAGTGCAACTCCCCTACCTACCTCTGAGCGTTCTCATGGGTCAGAGAGATGGCAGCTTCCCCCTTATCCACAGCAATGACTCGGCTCTGTCCCAAGAACAAACAGAGGATATGTGGAAGGCAATGCTGAGAGATGCTGGGAGATACTGGGCCTGGGAGACCCTCCTCCAACCCCCCACCAGAAGAGAAGGGAAATACCCAACAGCCTTTTCTTCTTGGCCAAAATCTAGCCAGATAGATGTGGTAGGCATTAGAGTCTGTGAACCACAGTGGGCTAGGGGCAGCCCTGTCCTCCCTCATCTAGCTGCTTCCCCTCAAGTGCTCCTAGCAGAGGGATGTGGGGGAAGCACTAATGGGAGGGGCAGTGAGTGTCAGTCACAGTCTATCCAGAGTGGGTGGAGAGGCTCACCTGAGGGAGCTGGCTCAGCAGGCTGAGGGAGATGGCTCCCGATCCACAGCCTACCTCCAGAATGAGGGGGCTGCCTGGGGATCCCACAGCATAGGACCTCTGGGCCACCTCTTCCAGCACCCACTCAACCAGTTCCTGTGAAGCAGAGGGGTCTGGATCAGAGTTGGTGCCTGGGGGTGTTGGTACAGAGGCCTAAGCAGTTACCCCTGTGAACGTAGGAAGGGGAGGTAGCCAAAGCCAGACTAACCTTCATGTCAGCTGGGCCATGGCCAAGTCACCCTGCCCCTCCACGCCTCAGCTTCCCCATCTGTACAACTGAGCCCAGTTGAGGATAGCCCACCTCATGGGGATATGGTGGGGATTAAATGAGCTAATCCACACCTGTGTCATGTTAAGTGTTTAATCAACCCCAGCTAAGCCCTTTACAGACATCCTCCCATTCTGGGCACGGTGGCTCACGCCTATAATCCCAACACTTTGTGAGACCAAGGTGGGCAGATCACTTGAGTTCGGAGTTTGAGACCAGCCTGGCCAACATGGTGAAACCTCATCTCTGCTAAAAGTGCAAAAATTTGCCGGGCATGGGCATGGTGGCGGATGTCTCTAGTCCCAGCTACTCAGGAGGCTGAGGCGGGAGAACTGCTTAAGCCCGGGAGGTAGAGGTTGCGTTGGATCAGGATCGTGCCACTGCACTCCAGCCTGGGAGACAGAGCAACACTCCATCTCAAGAACTGTATCTGATAGTTCCTGGCCACTCCCTCTGGCCTGACCCTGCTCCCAGAGCTTTTCCTGTATTAATCTGTTAAATCCTCACAAGTGTCCCATGAGGAAACTGAGGCCTGGGGTCAAGGCCCCACCTGAGCCTAGCCTGTGGTTCATGGTGGCCAAGAATCAGGAGCTGGTGTGACAGAGCTGAGCTTGAGAGGCCCCAGGGAGGCTCCTAGGCCAAAGGGACAGGGAATTCCCTCCTTTGGAGAAGATGGGTCATGGGGGAACATGGTCCTGACTAAGGACCTGAGGGCTGTGGCATACACAGGCATAGCTCAACAGGCATGGGTGCAGAGGGAGGTGCCTGCCCTGGCAGCAGGAGGACATTTTCAGACATTGCCACTTTGGAAACAAGAGGGTTTCAAGCCTTGCCTACCCAGCCACTGCCTGCGAGGACTATGCCTGCAAACCAACATAGGGTAGGGGTGAAGGGTGGAAGGCTCCTACCGTCCAATGGCCAAAATGTTTCCCAGAGGGTCAGAACTCCTGGGACCCCAGGTCTCAGGAAAGACTGGCTCAGGGAGCTAGGGATGGTGGGCAGCAAGTGGGTGCTTCCCTGATCTGAAAAGAGGACCACCTTTTCCATAAAGCCTTCCTCAAGCCTGGGCCAGGCTCTACCGTGGCTTTCCCCACCCTGAGCCTAAGGTCTAGCCTAAGGATGCGGTGTGCCTCTCCCACCAGACTCCATATCGGGAAGACCTGAGGTCCGACTCATCGCAGTGTGTCCCACACTGGCAGGGCTTGGCCCACAGACAGACTTCTTGGCTACTTTCTTTCTTCTTTTTTTTTTTTTTTTTGAGACAGAGTTTCGTTCTTGTTGCCCAGGCTGGAAGGCTAGAGTAGAACGGCGCAATCTTGGCTCACCGCAACCTCCGCCTCCCAGTTTCAAGCGATTCGCCTGTCTCAGCCTTCCCGAGTAGCTGGGATTACAGGCATGCAACACCATGCCTGGCTAATTTTGTATTTTTAGGAGAGACAGGGTTTCTCCACGTTTGTCAGGCTGGTCTCGAACTCCCAACCTCAGGTGATCTGCCCGCCTCGGACTCCCAAAGTGCTGGGATTACAGGTGTGAGCCATGGCACCCGACCCTCTTGGCTACTTTCTAAGTGCTGGGCAAACTCTCTGTGGCACCACCCTCTGCGTCTCACACTGCCAGGTCTCCCCAACACCCCAGTGCCATCAGCCAGGCCCAATGGAGCAGAGGGCTCCAGATCACTCACACCCATTTTCCACATAAGTTCCCCAGTGCTGGGTTCCAAAAAGCATCTCACCCTTCCAGGCCCCCAACCCCAGGAACAATGTTCACCCACCCTGAGGATGGCAAGTCCAAGCCAGGCAGAACTTGACCAGCAGGTGCAAACCTCCCTGTTCCAAGCCTCTTCTGCACCAAACAAATGATTGCCTGTGGGTGAGGGGGCCCAGCTCCAGCAGGAGAGGACATATATTCACTAGCTCTCACCAGCCCTGTGCTAGGCACTACCGGAGACCACTAGGGTACTTGTGGCAAGCTGGGCCTGCAGGGTTGGGACAGGTACAGAGTGAGCAGTGTAGGGTTGTGGCTGAGAGCCTGTGGTCTCAGTGGTGAGGCCACACGCTGAGAGGTTGGCAGGGTGACCAGGACTTATCAGGTGTGTGAGCCTTTCTTGGTTTCCTGGCCATAGACCTACTCTGGCTGGGGAATGACCCCTCAGTCAGCCACACTGGCCAGTCACCTCACAGAGATACTCAAAGACCTCAAAGACACACACCACATATGTGGATGGCCACCTTGGGGAGGGTGAGAAGCTGAGAAACTGAGCCCCTGCCACCGCTAGTGGCCTCTTGCTTGCCATAATACTCCAGAGCACAGGAGGCTCATCTTGGTTGTAGGGCCACTTGGGGCAGGGGTAGACAACAGCACAAGAAGTCCAGAAACTTTCTCTTCTCCACCCAGTGAAGAGCCTCCCTCAGCCTGACGCTGGTGGCTCTTTCAGGGAGACTAAAAGCCAAGCTGGTCACAGGCTCAAGGCAACCCCCCCAGGTGAATATGGAAAGAATCTCAAGAACAGGATGGGGCGCAGGGGCATGCAGGAAGGAGGTGAGGGGCAGGCAGTTGTTGGCTCTGCCTAGAACTGCTGCCCCAACATGGACTTCATACCCCATCAAGAGGTTGGCCCAAGGCCTCAGCAGAACCTGAGTGCCCACAAGTACCCTCTATTAGGATGGCATCCCTGGTGGAGCAGACCCAAGGAGGTGGCATTGCCTCCTTCGAGTCAATCACAGACAAAACACTGATCCTCCCACAACCTGTACAGCCTCACAGCAGGCCAGGTGAGAATGGTTCACACCCCCAGCCCTGAGTTTCCTACTGTACTCACTGCCAGGCCAGAAGCTGAACCACCTTCTCACCCCTAGGAAAAATCCAACTCACTGGGTCACATGCCTCCTGCAAGTTTGCACTTCAGACTCCTCCTTCATCAGACACCATCCTCTGCACCCATTCTCACCACTCCCTGCCACAGGCCACGTCCTCTTGAGTTCTTGGTAAGGCATCCCCCGATGTGGCTTTACAATGGGGTGAACCTGGTGAGTTCTCAGAAATGTCTGCACAGTGAGGTGAGCACCTGGCCTCCCAATCGCAGCATCTCCCCTCACCCCACCCCTTGCAGTAGAGCTGCTCTCTTGGCCCAGACCAATCTAAGAATCAGGGGCCACATGGGAGCCAAAGTCCACACTTGATACTCAGAACCCTGGCACATATGGCTGGTGCCAGGTCAGCTCTGAAGGAACTCAAAGGTCACCATGCCCTGACCCTGGGCAGCTGGAGACAGCAAATGATCTCTTCGCCAGAGATCATGTTTTTGAGAGCCACAGGTAAGCCTCCCAAGGCCTGCAGGTGGCAGGCCACACCTTGCTCTGGGTCTCCATACTGTGTCCTAGGTCATGCCAATCCCAGATAGGGGAGCCACCACGAGAGGGATGGGGCTCTGACCTGGGAGTCAGGAAGTCCAAGTGCTGCCCTCATGCTCCCTTCCTTGACAGCCCTGTGACTTCAGCAAGGCCTCAGATTCCCTACTGTCCCTGCCCTGACACTGGGCAGTGAAGCAAGGACCTGGCCTCCCAACCACATGATATGGAGGGGAGAGGGGTCAGAGAGTTTCTTGGCTAGGGGACAGAGGCTGGGAAAGTGAAGGAAGGGTTTGGGACCCCTGGCCACGGCAGGGGAATGGGAATCTTTCCCAGAAATGTTTGTGTGCTTGGGTCTTTCTAGAAACATTCCTTCTCAGAACGTGCCGCCCTCTGACTTGCCCACCAGCTTTCACTCAGCTGTACTCCCTGGTCTGCACCCTCTGGCTCCCAGCTCTGCCACCTACAAAGTCAGAGGGGAGTCCAAGAAGGTCCATAGAAAGCGTCTCTTCCAGGACCAGGGTGCCTTACCAAGGGATAGCACACTTGCGCCGCACATCCCTAGTCCTAGTAATTTGAGGGACAACACGGGTGATTACCAGACCAGTCAGTAGACCAGATTCTCTGGTCTGGAGGCCTAACCCTCTCATCAACTGGGCCTAGAGAGGGCAGTAGGGCAGTGACCTGCCCGAGGTCACACAGCTGATACCAGGTCTCCAGGTGTCCAGCTGGAGCCCTCTCCACTTCCTCTATGCCTCCTGAGAAGCTGCTGGAGGACACTGTTCCCTGTGGGTTGGGTAAGCCATGGGACAGCTCCCAGAGAAACAGCGGAACAGTCTAAGTACTCAGGCAGCACTATTTGAGGCACTCTGGGACATTGCCAGACCTAGAGGCTGCGGTGGTAGCTTGGAACATGACAGTCAAGGGGACCAACAGGAATCCTGTCCTCTGGGCTCTGCCACCACAGACAGCGAGAAGATACGTGTCTAGAAAGGCAATGTCCCTGAAGTCATGGGGCCCCAGTGCCCCCTGGAGGAAGCCTGGGGTAAGACCGGTACCCTGAACTCCACCCTCATCCTGATCCTGCCTTGCCCTGGTGGCACACCTACCTCTGTTTCTGGCCGAGGAATAAACACTGGGGGCACCATCCTCAGGCTGAGCCCCTGAAAGTCCCACTCTCCAAGGATGTACTGCACCGGCATCCTGCAGAGGGGGCAGCCGGGTGGTCATCATTGACAGAGCCAGGACCAACAGGACCATGCCTGGGTTGAGAGATACCACTTGTGGCCAAGGGCATCAGGCAAGACCATGTCTCCAGGGCCTTGGGACTCCTGAGGCAAAGCCTTCCCTCCCTCCCTTCTTCTATTCACTACCCCAGCCCCACTCTTGCCACCCCTGCACCCTAACACCTCCTTAGTCCTTGGACATTCTCCTCCTCCCTGAACTTGGTGGGGATAGGGGAAGCTGGACTGCTGCTCCCCAAACACATCCTTCAGGTCTGATCCATGGGTGCTCACCTCTGCAATCGACGGCTACTCAGCTCCTGGATACACTGTAGTTGCTGAGAGGTCAAGGGCTGGGTCCAAAGTGCTGGCCTCAGGCTCTGAAACTGTCCCCACAGAGAATGTAAGTGGCTGGCTCACTGGGCCCAGGGGCCCCAACCCAGGTGTCTTATGTGGATAATGCCTGCCTAGCACTGGTCTAGAGGCCCAACACTCTCATCATCTGTGCCCAGAGGGGGCAGCATCCTGCCCAAGGTTACACAGCTAATACCAGGCCTCCAGGTGTCTATCCCAGAATACTTAGGCAGAGATTTATTCATTCATCCAACAAACTGTTACAGTGTGTGCCAGGTGCTAAGACGTTCCTTCAGAAAAATCCCATCAGTCTCAGCTAAGAACTCTTAGTGAACAGAAAACCTGGATATCTCTTCCCAAAGTCCTCCCTCCTCCCTCTTCCTGTCCTCTTGACAACACTGAACTTAACTGTTTTGGCTCCAAGGACATGAGCCACGATGTACTCACTGGATTCCCGGGCCTCAGGGATACCTCTTTTCTCAAAGACCCTAGTCCAGTGGCTGACCAGTTCTGTGGCACTGGATAACCCAGCCAGAGGTGGTTGGGGTTGCCATGAGCTGAAGGCCCAGCCGAGGGTACTTCCCCCTCTCCCTGGGCCAGACAGGAGGGCCCAGAGCATACGGCCCCAAAGCTCCATGTCTCAGGAAAAGGTTCTCCAGAGTGCTTCCAGGTTCCCAAGTCTGCCTTATGTCAGCTGCTGAGGTGGGTGCTGAGAGTGGCCCCTGGACCCAGCCGGGTGGAGATGGAGAGGTCACAAGTTCTGGTGCCCCAAAATGGGGCTCTGGTCCTCAGATATAGTTGGTTGCCACTCTGGGAGTGAAAGGAACCAGGAAAGCAGGTGAGCCTTGTATGACACCCCCCCTTCTACCAATACATTGCCTGAGAATAGTTGTGCTCTTGCTGACACCCCCTTGACTCCATTTAGAGCCTCACCCACCTATCTGATCATTCTTGTCTTGGCCACTTATGTTTTCTTTTTTTTTTTTTTGAGATGGACTCTCTCTCTGTCACCCAGGCTGGAGTGCAGTGGCCGGATCTCAGCTCACTGCAAGCTCCGCCTCCCGGGTCTACGCCATTCTCCTGCCTTAGCCTCCCGAGCAGCTGGGACTACAGGCGCCCGCCACCTCGCCCAGCTAGTTTTTCGTATTTTTTTAGTAGAGACGGGGTTTCACCGTGTTAGCCAGGCTGGTCTCGATCTCCTGACCTCGTGATCCACCCATCTCGGCCTCCCAAAGTGCTGGGATTACAGGCTTGAGCCACCGCGCCCGGCCTGCCACTTACGTTTTCTTCACATTTTTAGCTGGAATGGGCTGAGCCCATGGCTCAGTCTGCTAATAAATGGGTTGGTGGCAGGTTAGGGCACATATTTGGGGATAGGATAGATCTGTGTCTAACCTAGTGTGTGTGATCTTAAGCAAGTCATTATTTCTGAATTTCACTTTCTTAATCCGTAAGATGGGAGAAAATCACACCAAACCCATGGCAAGCAAAACATTAGACTATGAATATCCAAGACCTGGGAGGCAGCTCAACACACAGTAGAGACTAGATGTTACACGATCTTAACTGATGTTACAAGGGGCAGATGATTGCCTTTGATTGGGAGCTTTGAATCTGACATTTTGTGTGTACTCTCATGGATTTATATGCTGAAAATTTCCTCCTAATTTGACCCATAATCCAGGACATTAGTGTAAACCGCCACCTAAAAAATTTACAATTTTATATTTAAAGATGTCACAAGCAAGTTTAACTGAAGGTTTAAAATCAGTGGTCCCCTTTGCTTCCAGATAAAAGTCCAAACTAGCATTTATTGAGCACCTGCTAAGTGCCACATCTTCAAATACAAGTAGGGTCCGAGAAGGGAAGCGACTTGCCCAACGTCACTTAGGTAGAAACTGTCCCAGGTAAGTTGGGCGCGGTGGCTCACGCCTGTGTAATTCCAGCACTTTGGGAGGCCGAAGTGGGCGGATCACGAGGTCAAGAGTTCCAGACCGGCCAGGCGCGGTGGCTCAAGCCTGTAATCCCAGCACTTTGGGAGGCCGAGACGGGCGGATCACGAGGTCAGAAGATCGAGACCATCCTGGCTAACACGGTGAAACCCCGTCTCTACTAAAACTACAAAAAAAACTAGCTGGGCGAGGTGGCGGGCGCCTGTAGTCCCAGCTACTCGGGAGGCTGAGGCAGGAGAATGGCATGAACCCGGGAGGCGGAGCTTGCAGTGAGCTGAGATCCGGCCACTGCACTCCAGCCTGGGCGACAGAGCAAGACTCCGTCTCAAAAAAAAAAAAAAAAAAAAAAAAAAAAAAAAAGAGTTCCAGACCAGCCTGGCCAGCATAGTGAAACCCCGTCTCTACTAAAGATACAAAAAATTAGCCGGGCACGGTGGCGGGCGCCTCCAGTCCCAGCTACACGGGAGGCTGAGGCAGGAGAATGGCGAGAACCTGGGAGGCGGAGCTTGCAGTGAGCCGAGATTGCGCCACTGCACTCCAGCCTGGGGGACAGAGCAAGACTCTGCCTCAAAATAAATAAATAAATAAATAAATTAGCCGGGCATAGTGACGCGCGCCTGTAGTCCTAGCTACTCAGGAGGCTGAGGCAGGAGAATTGCTTGAACCCAGCAGGCAGAGGTTGCAGCGAGCCGAGGTCACGCCACTGCACTCCAGCCTGGGTGCCAGAGAGAGACTCCGTCTCCAAAAAAAAAAAAAAAAGAGAGAGAGAGAGAGAAAAAGAAACTGTCCCAGGCAAGACACGAACCCAAGTCCACCAGACTCCAGAAGCGGCTCTGTGCACCAGTACGCTGTCCCAGGAACCAAGGCCCGAAGTCAGAGGTGTAAATTCCCTCACAGCTACACACTGCATTGTTAACGACCCAGACCGGGTCCCCTCCCTCCAACCCTGTTTCCCCATCTGCACTATGGAGAATGGGACCGGCCAGGTCTCCAGGCGGTTGCAGTCGAAACATCCCCTTCCGATCCCCACCTCCCGTGCATACCTGCCTGAGAGGCTCCCCACCCTCCCACCAGCCGGAGAAGCTGCCCCGTACTGAACGCCAGGACGTGCGTGGCCCGTCGCTCGCTCCCTTGGATGCCCCGCTTCCGGGGTTGGCGCATTTAAGAAAAGGCTCGGGCGGACGCCGTAGCCCAGCTTCAGGGTTCCCATCGCCTGTGGGTTCCTCCCAGGAGACCCCTGCGGATGGGTGGGGAGGCTGTGAATTCCACGCCCTCTACGCCCGCAGGCCTACATGCAGGAAAGTGCGGGGGATGTATGTGGGGTTGACCCCTGGAGACCCGGACCTGCTGGTCTTCCTTAAAATCACATCAGGGATTTGGCTCCAGCCCAAGGGGATTGCTCCGAGCTAGCTTTTAGGAAGCGAGCCTGGTAGGTGTGTGGGCAGAGCCCAGTAGCCTGCCGGAACGGAGGCGTGTCACCAATGGGCCTGTGTGTTCGGGCGGGGACCAGATGTCCGGGGGCGTGGTCTATCTTAGCCTGGGGGCCGGGTGGAGCTGTGCGAAGGCGGGTTCCAGTGTTGAAGACAGGTCCAACTTTGGGGTCCAGTCCCAGTGTCGTGACCCTACCTAGGTCAGTGGCCGAGCCCACCAGGGGGCCAGCTGAGTGGCAGCCAGACCCCAGGGGCCGCTCTTTTCCTGGTGCGAATCCTGACTTTATTTGGCAACTCATCAAGAGACTTTGTCCAGGTGTTGGGACCCCTCTGGACCTCAGTTGCGCCTTCTATAAAATACACAGCAGCGTCTCGCAAAGTGTGTCTTGTCAACATCCCCCCACCAGAATGTACTGTTAACTACCTTTTTTTTTTTTTTTTTTTTTGAGACGGCGTTTCGCTCTTGTTGCCCAGGGTGAAGTACAATGGCGCGATCTCTGCTCACTGCAACCTCGGACTCCGGGTTCAAGCGATTCTCCAGCCTTAATCTCCCAATTAGCTGGGATTACAGGCGTGAGCCAACACGACCGGCTAATTCTGTATTTTTAATAGATACGGGGTTTCACCATGTTGGTCAAGCTGGTCTCGAACTCCTGACCTTAGGTGATCCATCGCCTCGGCTTCTCAAAGTGCTGGGATTACAGGCGTGAGCCACCACGCCAGGCCTTAAACTATTAAACATGCTGTTTCCCTGGCTCCTTCCCAGACCGGGAGACACAGGAGCGTTCGCATTTGTACCAGGCTACCTTGTGACCCCCATAAACTCCTTTGAAAACCGGCGGATTAGGAGTATCTGAGGGATTAGGAGTATCTGAGGGCTCCTTCCCTGAGCTGATCATGCTGTGGATGGAAGCTATTGTAAGGGTATATGTAGACTTGCCTGGGTCGGGGTGCCCAATAATAAATCCGCCCCACTCTCAACTTCTCTGGACGAAGATTCCCCATTTCTAGCCCGGGGTTGGAGTCATTTGCCAAGAACCTCACACCAGAGGACCCATCTGAGTAGAAAGCCAAGGTTCACGAAGGGAAAAGTAGTTTCTTCAAGGTCACAAAGTCAGCCAGAGTTCAGTGCAGGCCCAAGGACTCCCAGTCCACTGCTCTCCCCAAGTCTCTGTACATCCGCGTTTTGGGGGCGTGAGTCTGTCCTGGCACGGGTAGCTGGCAGGGGTCCCAAGGTCTGGCCCGGGAAGGACCTAGCCACGTACGGTCCCACGCCCAACTTCAGCGCAGGCCACGCGGTCAGGGGTACTCTCTAAAAACTGCAACCAGGCTCCAGGCTCCAGGCTCCCTCTAGGGGTGGAGCCAGACCCGAGCGACAAGCGAACAGTCCAGTTCTGGGCGGGCTCTAGGCCCGACAACCAATCGGGGACCGGGGGCGCGGAGCGTGCAGGGAGGCAAGGCGCTGTAGCTTCGGGGATCCCCCGAGGCTGCTCCGCCCGGCCCCACCCCCGCCGTGGGTCCTGGCCCTACCCACCCTGGCTCACCCACCCTGGCTCAGGCCGGCAGAGCCAGCGCTCGCAGCTGAGGCCGGTGCGCAGTAGCGGGCCTGGCCAGCGGCTCGGAGCTTGCAGGGAGGGTGGACCTCTGGTCGGACCCGCAGCCCCCGACGCCGGGCCTGGGGGTTCCCCCCGCCCCGGCCTCCTGCCAGTCACTACCACCCCTAGCCTCTCCAACTGAGCTCGGCGCCGGGAGAGGATTAAGTAAGTGCTGAGGTCGCTGCTCCTGTGCAAGAAGGGAGGCATCACAGGGTCGCGGAGGCGGGCATGGGGATTGGGGCAGGGAGGACTGAGAGACCTGGTGGAGAACGGCATGCGGGTTCTCAAAGGTCGCGGTGCCGACCCCTTTCGTCCCGGTTTCCTTCCCTTACCCTTTGGACCCTGAGGCAGGCCTGGAAAGTGGTCAGTAGGGCCCCTTCTCTCCTTTGGGAGGCGATGTAAACAGAGCCCCAGAGGTAAGGGTTTGGCCCAAGGTCACGCCCGGGATCAGTTGCAAAACCAAGAAAAGAACCCGGGACTTCCTATGTGCCCAGCCTAGCTGGAGGGAGAAGGCAAAGAGGGATGAGCCTTTCTACCCCATAACCCTCTGCCAACCTTGCCCCTTCCTCAGGGGCCACCAGAGGTGTGTACACACCCCACACACGTACATGCATCTGCACAGGGAGGCACCCCCACTAATGCCCATGAACCAGCACAGAAAGGGACGTGTGTACCCATGAGCTAGGTATCCTTCCTCTCCCTAGGCCGCCCCTTCTGCAGCTTGGCTGGGACCTCTTCCCACCCCACCTTAACTAGGGCCCTCTGCACTGGGCAGATCTCTCACCTTCTGCTTCCAGAGGAGGAGGGTAAAGGAAGAGAAGGCACCCAAACTGGGAGCTCCATTCCTTCCTCGCCTTTCTTCTTGACCCTAGCAGCCCCTCTATTGTTGGTGGGTGGGAAGGGCAGTCCAATGTCCCTGAGAGCCTGCAGAGAAGCCCGGCCAAAGAACCAGAGCCTCTCTCTCCTTCTTCTGGTCTTTCCACATCAGCCTCCACCCACACTCCAAGCATAGTCTGGACCACACAGTGGACTGGGTCCAGGGGCTCCCATGTCTCCCCTTTGTGACTGGGTTGGCCATGGGGAGAAAATCTAACATGTAGTGGATTCTTACTGTGGATGGGGGTTGTGCTGAACTAAGTCTTTCTTTGAGACCTGTTTGTTCTGCCATTTCTGTAACCCCATGACCCTGTAGACTCAGGAATACGGAGACACAGAGAGGTGGAGTGACTTTCCAGGGATCACTAGTTAAGCGGCTGAGCTAGGTTTCAAAGACAGGCTTGTCTGACTCTTGGGCAAGTGTTTCCCTCCAGGAAAGGAAAAAGCTGTGGTATTTTTTCCCCAAGCAGGATGAGGGATGTGGGAGGCAGGGAATGAGGCGGTGGATGTGGGGTGGTGGGGGATATGGGGACGCAGGTTGGGGGGAGTTTTTGATCAGGGGAGGGAGATCTTTTCTTTCAAACATCCCTGCTGTCTTTCATATCTTCCAGGTTTGATCACTATGATCATCTTATCCACAGAGGATGCAGGGCTTCATTTTTGTTCCTAAAAACAGGGGTACCATAGATATGTAAATATGTGTCCTAATGCCTCCTGAACTTGCTCTCATCCTTGCTCTCAAACCTTTACCTCACCAATGCTTTCAGAACCTAGAGAGACTTCATCTCACTACTGAGTCCCTGTCCTTAGCCTTATGTTTCTTATTCTTTCCTTTCTAGCACCCAGGAAGGCAGGGGGCTCCCTTTATCCAAGGAGGTGACTGTGCAGGTGGCCACCACAGGTGGCAAGAACCACAGGCTGGGGCACTCCGGAGTCAGGAGTGAGTGGGCAGGTTGAGTGGCCTCAGGCAGCCTCTCAGCCAGGGCCCTCTCCGCGTCAGCATGAACTCCAGGACCGCATCTGCTAGGGGCTGGTTCAGCAGCCGCCCACCCACCTCTGAGTCTGACCTGGAACCTGCCACAGATGGGCCAGCCTCCGAGACCACTACCCTCAGCCCAGAGGCCACCACCTTTAATGACACCAGAATCCCTGATGTGGCTGGTGGCACGGCCGGCGTGGGTACCATGCTTCTGTCCTTTGGGATCATCACGGTGATAGGCCTGGCTGTGGCCATGGTGAGAGCTGGGGTAGGCTGGGGGAGGATAATCAGTGTTTAGATTTATAGAGAACCTGTTCAATCAGAAGACAATCTGGTGGTGGTTGTTGTTGTTTTTGAGACAGAGTCTTGCTCCATCATCCAGGCTGGAGTGCAATGGCTCGATCTTGGCTCACTGCAACCTCTACCTCCTGGGCTTAAGCGAGTCTGCTGCCTCAGCCTCCCAAGTAGCTGGAATTACAGGTGTGAGCTGCCATGCCTGGCTAATTTTTTGTACTTTTAGTAGAGATGGGGTTTCGTTATGTTGGTCAGGCTGGTCTTGAACTCCTGGCCTCAAGTGATCTGCCCCCGTCAGCCTCCCAAAGTGCTGGGATTACAGGCATGAGCCTCTTCGCCCAGCCAACAATCTATTAATGAGAGTGTGGTCCTCCTCTCTCACAGAGATTTGTCCACTGGGGCCCAGAGACCAGAGACCAGAGACCAGAGAGGCAATGCTTCCAACTGGAAGAAACAGAAAAGGTTCTCGGGAATTACATGGTGTCTTGAGCTGGGTAGTGAAGGCCACATAGTAGTCAGGGAGTTCCAAGTGGAGGGTCCTGATGGGCAAAAGTTTGGAGGCAGACAGGAGGTTCTGTGAGCAGCCAGCAGGACAGTTAGGGCAGTGGGTATGGGGTTGCAATAGGAGAAGAGGCTTAAAGGTGGTTGATGTGGACTGTGGGCAGCAGAGTCTGGGTGAGCTGATCTTCGCCTGGGAGGCTGTTGGCAGTGAACATTCATTTATTCACTTTACTGAGTGTACCTGCCCTGGACCAGGCCTTTGGGACCCAGTGAGGCTAGGAAGACAAGGTCCTGCCCTGTGGTTCTTACAGGAAGTGGGAAACATAAAAACCAAGGGTTCCAAGGGAAGCCTGCAGGGACTGACTTGGGGACTCAAGCAGGAAAGCAGGAGCTTTCCAGGCTGGGTGGTTAGGGACAACTGAGAAGCAAAATTAGAGTTGAGATCTCAAAGTGCAAGCCTGGCCTCCATGTCATGAGAAGGGGTGGAGGTGGCAGCCATCAGGAAGGAAGGGGGCTGGGGAGAGGGCTGCAGGTATCATCCAGTAGTGAGTGTGACGCCTCTTGATCTGGTGTCAGTCCCTAAGGATATGGGCTGTCCCCCTAAGATGATACATGGACACTCAGAATGTCACTGAGGGACCACTGGAGATCGTGCAGGCTGAGACTGGGGAGGATGGGGTGCCCCTGAAGTTCCCCAGTGTGCCTGGCAATGGTAGGATTCTGCTCACTGCCCCTTGCAGGCTCTGATGGCTGGCCTTGGGCTCAGGAGCATGTTGCTCTGACAAGTAGGGCTGTGGATGGTCCATCATGGCCTGGTTGGAGCTGCTGTTAAACCAGGGTTGCCATATGGGCCCCACAGGCTCCAGATTGCTGCCAGGGAGCAACTGCCAGCCAGCAAGCAGGCCCAGGGTGCAGCATAGGCAGAATGAGGCCAGGGCCTGAGAGGTCTCCTGGGTGGGGGTAAGGCAGGATGCCAGTGTTTTCCCTTGGCACCCATGCAGTGGGTAAGCAGATGGAGGCACCCTTAAGGGCAAAATGGGGCCTAGAAACTGCCCTCTTTACTCTCAGTGAAAGGTTTTGTCCTTGGAACTTGAGAATGCTTTCTTACTCTTTGTTCTAGAGGAACATTCAGAAGGCCTGGGTGGATGGCCTGCTTGCCAAAATCAGAGAGGTAGGAAGCTCATAGGACAAAGGCAGCGGAGGGCAGAAGATAGCTCCTGGGGACTGCAGACAGGCCCAGAGGTGCTCACTAAGTGCTGCTTCCTTTCCCTGATGCCAGCCTCAAGGAGGGCTGTGGGTACAAGGAGGAGCAAATCTGCACCAGGCTTTCTGCCTTACCCAGGAGGGAAAAGTGCTTGGCACGGGCAGACCAGGATCAGTGGTGGGGGAGGTTCCTGGAGGAGGCGGGGCTGCACCTGCTGGACAGTGAAGGGTAGAGAAGATTTGGAAAGGAAGGTGTGGGGGTGGGTGTTAGCTGAGGAACAGGGGAAAAGGCATGGAAATTGGGTAAAAGTTCTGGCCTTTTCTGTAGATCCTTCTGAATCCCAGGGTCTCAGGGGAGGGAGGAGGGCTTGGGGCAAGGGCTGAGAGGTGGGGACCACAGAGGCTGGGGCTGGGGCTGGATCCACTTGCTCATGGTGGCAGGGGCTGGGCCAGAAGATCCCAGAGTTCCTGTCACAGCCTATCCACAGGAGAGCAAGGGAGCACCCCTACGTGGGACCCTGGACAGCAGGGGAGAATGAGGATCGATACCCCAGTTTCTTTTTAGGTTTTGGGGGTCCTGCAGGAGGAGCTCTGGGCCAGGCTGGAAACCAAACCAGATTCAAGCTGTGAATGGGCCACAAAGAATGTGGGAGGATTTGGAGCAAACCACAGGGCTGTGCTTTCCCCCAGGCAGAGGTAGTCATGCTCCTGGTAGTCAGAAACTGCCAGTTTAGGGAAGAGCAGGATGATGGCAGAAGTCCCTGGATTCCCTACCCAAGGTGGTCCCACAAGTGTTACTCGCTTCCTTCCTCTCCTCAGTGCATTGTACAGGGTTTCTTGCTCTGACCTAGAGGTCCTAGATGTTTTCTCAGGCTGCCTAGGCCCTCATCTTTAAGGTTGTACATTGAGGGACCGGACCTCAGGGGTTCCTCTTACATCAGAGCTTTGGGGGATTGACCTGGGCTGATGCCTAGGGGCTGAGGTTCCCCACCCCTACCTTAGTCCACTGGGAGCCGTCAGCCTCCCATAGGAACTCCAGAGACCACCAGCTCAGGGCCTTGCCTAGAGCCACTGCTCTACACACTACAGAGTCTGGCCACTGCCTGTCCCTGGTTCTTTTTGTTGTTGTTATAGAGATGGGGTGTCAGTATGTTGCCCAGGCTGGACTCAAACTTCTGGGCTCAAGAGATCCTCCTGCCTCAGACTCTTGAGTAACTGGGACTACAGGCACGCACCACCTTACCTGGTCCCTTTACTTTTTCCCTGCATGTGGCTTTGGGCCTGGGAAGAGTTGAGGGGAGGGTACGCGCTGAAGTCTTCCCTTTCCTCTTCAGTCCTGGGGAGCCACAGGTGGGTGCTGAGTGGCTGGAGCTACAGTTAGTATTGGCAGCTCAGCCAATAGGTGGGGCCCACCAGTCCCCAGGCTGGGCCTAACTGTGTGGGCTCCCAGGCTGGAGGGAGCCTCTGAGTCTCCAGACTCAGCCTGAGCACTGTCTGCAGCTACAATGTCTTTTTTTTTTTTTTTTTTTTTTTTGAGGCGGAGTTTCGCTCTGTCGCCCAGGCTGGAGTGCAGTGGCCGGATCTCAGCTCACTGCAAGCTCCGCCTCCCGGGTTCACGCCATTCTCCTGCCTCAGCCTCCCAAGTAGCTGGGACTACAGGCGCCCGCCACCTCGCCCGGCTAGATTTTTGTATTTTTTAGTAGAGACGGGGTTTCACCGGGTTAGCCAGGATGGTCTTGATCTCCTGACCTTGTGATCCGCCCGTCTCGGCCTCCCAAAGTGCTGGGATTACAGGCTTGAGCCACCGCGCCCGGCCCGCAGCTACAATGTCAAAAGGAGGCATGGGGCGGGCGCGGGGGCTCACGCCTGCAATCCCAGCACTGTGGGAGGCCAAGGCGGGCTGATCACGAGGTCAGGAGTTCAAGACCAGCCTGGCCAACATGGTGAAACCCCATCTCTACTAAAATTACAAAAATTAGCTGGGTGTGGTGGTGCACATCCTCCCAACTACTTGGGAGGCTGAGGCAGGAGAATCACTTGAACCCGGGAGTGGAGGTTGCAGTGAGCCAAGATTGTGCCACTGCACTCCAGCCTGGGTGACAGAGTGAGACTCTGTCTCAAAAAAAAAAAAAAAAAAAAAAAAAGGACGCATGAAGGTGAACGGGGGGTGTATGTGTCGTTAAGATGGGTACCCACAGGTCTCTTGTTCGTCAGCCTCAGCATGTCCCCATCCAGAAGGGCTGCTGGGTTCCTCAGGGCCTCCTCTCCTTGCCATTTGATGCTGCTCCTTCTCTTGCAGGTTTTGTACATCAGGAAGAAGAAGAGGTAATTCCCCACCCCAACCAAAATCCCAACCAAATCTCGAGCCCACGGGCAGTGCTGGGCTGGGCTCTGAAGGAAGTAGGTGAAAAGCTGATCAGGGAGTCAAGGCCTCTTCTGCCCATTCACAGTTGGGGGTGACCACTTTCCTTTGGGGAGGGTTGAGGGCCCCCCTCCCACAAGGATCTCACACACAGGGCAGGCAGGTGTGAGGATTCTAGATAATTGGGTATAACCCTGGGATTGGGGATGGGCAGGGAGGGGGAAGGCTGGGATTACTCCCACCCAACTGCCCACTACCCTTGCCCTGCTGCTCTGAGCTGACTGCTATTGGCTCCCCAACCCCACCTGAGACTCAGACGCTGTGGATTACAGCAAGGCCCTAACCTAGGTGATCCCTGTAGGGCCCATGGATAACAGCTACTTGGCCTATAGCCTTACCCTGGAGTGGATAACTGCTGCCTCCCTGGCTACCCATTTAAGGGATTGAGCTGATATTATAGGTGCAAAAATGTCTGTCATTTGTTCTCATTTCAAGGAAAATCTTAAGGCCCTAAGCATGGTTGTGTGCTATGGCTCAGCTAGTCAGCAGGCAAGGCCTGGAGGGCTGCTGGGAGGGGAAGGGCCTGCCCTGTCCCCAGCAGCCTTTGCCCCCATCTCCAGGCTGGAGAAGCTACGCCACCAGCTCATGCCCATGTACAACTTCGACCCCATGGAGGAACAAGATGAGTTGGAGCAGGAGCTGCTGGAACATGGGCGGGACGCCGCCTCTGTGCAGGCTGCCACTTCTGTGCAGGCCATGCAGGGCAAGGTGGGCACTGACCAGGCTCCCCACCCCGCCTGCAGCGTCCTTTGTCCTCCACCCTCACCCTCCCTCCTTTCTCATGCAGCTTTCTAGCACCTGCCTTCTGGTCAGATAGCAGGTATTGGGTACATGGCTTTTGCCAGATTTGTTCAGAAAGTGGTCAGATTACTCTGGGGCCACACACAAACTCACAGCACAAGGCCAGGCCAAGGCAGTCCTGGGATCCAGCCTGGCTCTGCCCCATAGCCTGCTGATCTTGGGAGACCCACTGGCATCTCTGAGCCTCAGTGTTCTCATCCACAAGGGAAAATCCTAATTCTTGCCCCATGTGCCCCCACATACTGGTTAGGAAAGTAGGAAAGGACTAATGGGGGAGATTGTTGGTGGCTAGGACCCCAGATTCCTCTGCTTCCTGAGAGTCCATGGCCCTGAGTGGGTGTGGATGGGGTCAGACTCTTGGGCAGCAGTACCTCTGAGTAGGCTGGTGGATTCCCAGTAGGTGACAGACCCAGGCATGTGAAGACCCCAGCCAAACTTGCCTCCTGTGTCCAAAGGGATAGGTACCTGTGTGGCCATCCTGCTCTAGCCACTGGGCTGCCTGACCACTTGCTACCATTCCCCCAAATCCCCACGGGCCAGAGCACCATCAGCAGGCCTGACCTGCCCTGACTCATCCAGCCTCTTTGCGTCTTCTTGGGCTCAGAAAGAATCCAGGCTGGGAGTCTGAAGACCCTTTGGTTTTGCCAAAGGTTCTGCATCACCTGGGTCAGGATATATTGCCCCCTTGGGATATTCAGGAACTCGCACTGAGAACCTTGGTCCACCCAGCCGCTGGGACTGCTGGCCACTTGACACTTGTTTCCCATGTTCCTCCCTGTGCCAGGCCCTGTGCTAGGGCTTGGGGGTACAGAGTCCTGTCCTCTGATCCCCCAGTGGGAAAAGGCGATGCATGTGTAATTAAATCAACACAGTAAGTGCCTCCAAGGTGACAGGGCAAGCTAGGGAGGAGTCATCCGAGCAAGTAGTATTTCTAGGCTGAGCTTACAGGGAGGGCATTCCAGGCAGAAGCCATTGCTGGTGCCAAGCATAAGCAGGCACCAGGAAGTGAGGGTGGAGGTGACCAGGCCAGTGAATGCATGGCCTTGCCCATGGTCTCTGATGCCTCTGCCTGTCTTCCTGCAGACTACTCTGCCCTCCCAGGGCCCACTGCAGAGGCCCAGCCGGCTGGTGTTTACCGATGTGGCCAATGCCATCCATGCGTGAGTGGCCTGGGACAAGCCTGAACTTCTGATAGAGACCCGCCATGGTGCCCACAGAGCTCCCCACTCCCTGATTGTCAAGACCTACTCTGAGGACCTGACCTGCCAAGACACGAGAGGGCCCTGCCAGGCCCCAGCTGTTCTCCAGACCCACCTGCTGACTCTAGGCTCTAAGAGAGGGCCCTGGCTGGGCTGGACTTCTGACCACTGACTTCTCCTGACCTGAGGGCCCTGGCACAAAGGGCATCCCTCATGCTGAGAAGGTCAAGAGCCTCTGCTGGCTTCCTCATCTCCTGTCCAGATCGCTCACATTAGGGTCTGCCCTGCTAACGTGGAGGAAATCGGGGGAGATACAGAGTGGGAGGGATTGGGAGAGGAAAGGGGAGGTTTCCCTCTGTTAGGGACAGACCTGTTTTTTGGAATCTGGAGCCTCCTCTGGGGTGGGTAGAGGAAACCACCCAAGTTACAGGGACAGGGTAGGGCAGCACCTGTTATGGGCCCTGAGAAGCCCAGAGATGGAGCTGAAACTGCCCAGTATGCAAGGATGCCAGGAGAAGGACAGTTTATACCCAGGGTCCATCCATACTACAGAGGGTCCAGGAGGTCTCCCAGCCACCCATCCTTGGCAACCATATGTTACTGGGGCCAAGCTAGGATGGGAGCTGAGGGGGAAGGAAGTAGGGGAACAGAAGTGGAAGGATGCAGCCCCCCAGACCTGCTGAGAGGCCTCATGCATGTGCATGAGTGTGCCCATGGGCAGACGTGCCTGTCCCAGCACAGAGGGCAGGATGAGATTGTCCACATTGGCCCCACCCTCCAAGTCGACCTGTACCCCATGGTATGTAGCGGAGCATGAGGGGAGGCTATCTTCTCTGCCTTCAGTCTTCAGGGACTGTCGGGAAGAGGGAAGCATGCACGGCAGGGTTTCTCTCTCCACCGCATTGCTTCACTGGGCTCACCTGCTTCTGAAAACGGTTCCCTGTCTTGGGCTCTACTGAGGATCTGGGGTTGGGAGAGGCTGTTGGTCTGAAGGCAGTAATCACAGGCTGCAGGCTAGAGGGGGCAGTTATGACTGCCTGAAATTGAGTGAGGGATTGCACCTCAGAAAAAGATCTAAAAAACCTAGTATATGAATTTCCCACCTCCATCCCATCTATGGGAAGAGCCATTCAGTGTTTAGAGAGTGGGGAGATGGGTCCCTGCACTTGGCCTCTCCATAAGCCTTGGAGGGTCAGGGCTGATGCCAGGGGTACTGGCAAGGCATTGGGCAGAGACAGACCCCAAGAGCGGAGCATCTTTTTACGCTGGACATACGTATACACACAAGCGTGCACAGAGGCATGTCCCGTGCCCAGCCTCTCCACTGTCACTGTCCACCGCTGGTTGGAGGGGCTGCAGGGGTAGTGTGTGCAGACCTTCCATTGGGCAAATGCCATGTGTCAGGAGGGAAGGGCCTAGGAAGCCCCCATGAAGAAGGTTCTGGATTTATTCTCTCCTCTAAATGCTATAAATATGTTAGCACTTGAGCCGACTGGAGGCTGCCAGGAATTCAGGATGCATACAGCTGTAATTTCACCCAGAGCAGCTCCATGTGAGAGCATTAAAGATGTAATGAAGATGTTTACATGGAGGGAGTGTGAGCCTGTGACACTTGGGGTGTGGAACCCCAGGAGGGGCAGGATGGGTGAGGGGCTGTTGGGGGCCTGGGGATAGTTGCTTGGATCACAGCTATGAGGTGGCAGCCCAGGTTTCTCTTGAGCCATCTGAGGAAATGCCTCTGGCCCTGACTTCAAGGTTGCCCTGGGGCTTGGGGTCCCAAGGCCTGCCACCCCCTAGGGTGGAAAGGTCAACTGGACAGGACCTTGTGGGACTAGGGGAGGAAAGAGGCTTGAGCCCCAAGGGCCCCGGGGGAGGTATGGCACCTCAGGACCCATAGGAGCTGAGTCTGAAACACGAAAGGAAGCAAAACAGTGTCGCTTTTTCTGGAGCACAAGGGTACAGGGGAAGGGTGAGGGGTGGGAAGCCATTAGGGTCATCTGTGTGGAACCCACCTGCAGGGTTCAGAAGGGTTTGGGGGAGAATGACACTAGGGTGACCAGCCATCCTGCTTTTCCCAGGACTATTCCAGTTTTAGCCCTGAAAGTCCCACAGACCAGAACTCTAAGTGACATCCAGGGCCTCCCCAGAGAACTGAGCCTGCAGGCCAGCGTCATGAAAATAAGGGGCAGGTGAGCCCCCCCACCCCCCCAGTTCCACGATGGAGGGCTGAGCTAGAGGAAGGGGCTGGCAGACAGTGCCTTAGGTGAGGGGAGGTCCACATGCCCACGGACCAACCACACTGGGGTCACAGCTCAGCCTGTCAGCGATGGCCTTGATCTTTGGAAGAGGTCTCCTTCCCTCAACAGATTGGCAGGATTCTGGAGGGGCATGGAGTGAGAGGAGAGGTGGTAGTGGGCTGTGTCCTCCCTTCCTGTTGGGTGGCCCTTCAGCCCAGGGATGTGGGAGCTGCAGAAGACCCAGCGTCTGGGGGATCCTGAAGAAACGGGTCCTGTGGAGTAAGGCTGGCTTCCAGGGACCAGGACCTGGACAGTGGCTCCAGGAGGACCCCAGTGCCCATCTGCTCCTGCTGCCTGCCCCATGCCTCTCTCCTACAGAGCGGGCTTGGCTAGACGATGTGCACAGGGCAGCAGACTCTGTGGGTGCCATGGCCCCTGTTCACACCTCTTGTGCCCTCACAGGCACCTTCTCCCCCATCCACCTACCTTCTGCTCTCTATCTCTTATTCCCAGTCCTTCAGGAAAACCAAGTTCCCAGGTCTTCCAGAGTGTGGGGTCAATAAATATTGGGATGAAATGTTCTGGTTGGCGTGTCCTCCTTGAGGCCTTGAGCCTGGTGTGCTCACCACCCTCAGCCAGACAGTGGAATGAGATGGAGTCACCTGCCTGCCTCACTGCTCCTGAAATTGACTGTTAAATGGAGCCCTTTGAGAAATGCCCCCTGCCCAACAATACACACACACACACACACACACACACACACACACACACACACACACACTCTTCCATAAGTAAAACCCTTCCTTGGGAGTAGCAACCAGGGCTTGGGCTCAGAAGCTGGGCAGTTTGCGGTAGGTGGTATCTGAAGACGTGGCTTGGCGCCTTCAGAGGCCATCTTCTTGTTTAATAAAGTGAAATGTCACCTTTGAGTCAAAGTGAATGAAATAATCCCATTGCCTGGCTGCAGGCAGACACTGGGGATGCCTACAGAATATAAAGGAAAGTTCTTGTGGGGGAGGGCCCAGAAACTCCAGTACAGCAGCCCGACCTTGCTATGGATTCCTTCCAGAAACATTGCTAAGCGTCTATCATGAGCCTGGCATCACGGTCCTGAGGGTGAACCAACCTAGACTCTGCATTTCCATTCTAGATGGAGGAGACAGATGTCAAATAGGAAAAAAGGTGTGTGCGTGTGTGTACACACATAACACACATTCTATAGGTCTATGTATCTCTATATGTACAGCTGTAGGAAAAAGAAGGTGGGGTGGGGGCAGGGTGTGCCTAGGGATTTTATAGGCTGAGGGCAGACACCCCCACCCCATCCTGCCCAGCTGCACCCCTCAGCAGGCCTCAGTGTGGAGAGCCATGGTCCATGATATCTGGGGGAACCCCAGGAGACGCTGTTTTGACATCCCCACACAACTTGTCCTCTGAGGGCTCAGGACAGGGGGGCCTTAGTCACCCAGAGGACACTCTAAAAGGCCAGAGTTGCTGAGAGAAGAAGAAGAAATGTGTAGACGTCAGCTGCAGGAAAAGGAGGAAGGGAGGGGGAGAGCACGGAGACCCCTTAGGTGGGGTGGGACCAGGATGCCCTCCTACCTGGGCCTGGGTCTGCCTGTGGCACCTTCTGTCACCTCCCCTCGGCCCTCAAAACTCCTTGGCAGCAATCCCTGCCCCTCACCCCAGGTGCTTTGGTGCTGCGAGTGGAAGATCAGGGCAGGTGTCAATGCTCCCCAGGAGCAGCAACTCCCTGCCCCTCTGCCCCAACCTGAGGGAGCTGGGGGAAGGGCAGCAGGCATACAGGGAGGAACAAGAAGTGGGTGTCACCTCCCCCACCCCAGAGAAAACTCTAGGGCTTCAGCCCAGGAGAGGGTCTGTGGCGGAAGCAGAGAGGGAGGCGGAGCTGAGACCTACCTAGGAAGGTGGTTTCCTTTTCCCAGCGCCTGGCCTGGGGAAAGCAGTCTGTGTCAAAGAGACCTTCTGCTGGGTAGAGGAGGAGGACCTGCTTCTCAGGTCTGCCCTCAGCTTTGAAGAATCCCCCTCTCTCTCAGGGTTCTGCTGGGAAGGTGATCCTCTGGGAGCCTGGGGCCAAGGTTTCTGTCTAGGGATGTTACCCTGAACTCAAATCTGCTGACAGGGGAGGGAGGTCTAGACAACCTTTACTCTGAGGCCAGGGAACCCCCTACCTGGCCTCACCCAGGGGATACCAAGGCCTTCAGTAGGCCAGGTCAGCTCTGATCAGTTGGTCACAGCCTGAGCCAGATGTTCACATTTTGGGCAAAATCTCAGGTAGCCCATCGTGCCATTTAACTTGAAAGCAAAGTGAAAAATCACACAGGGGCCTCCCTGGTGTCTCCCTCATGCAGAGTCCACAGGAGGAATTAAGCACTTTCGGTATGCTCAACCATGTGCTTGGAGGTGTGCTTGCTGCCCTTGAGAGCCAAGTCTGCTGGTAGGAGAAAGTGTGCTGACTGAGTTGCTCCCAACTCCAAGAGTTGCATTCAGGGAGGCCTGCCTGGAGGAGGCACAGGAGCAGCACCAGCCGCCTTCACTTTCTGCCTGACTCACCAGGACCTGGGTTGCAGGCCAGGATGTGGCAGCCTCTGCTGCCTATTCCGTGGGTGTGGTTGTGGTTGTGACAGATGTGACACAGGCTGTCTAGCAGTGGAACAGAACAACAGAACCCAATAAGAAACATTCTCTACCCGTGGCATTTCCCAAGAAACCCAGTGGAGTGCTGCTCTCTCCTCCAGCAGGCACAGCAGCATCCAGGAGGTGCCACACTCCTGGCTGATCCTCCTGTGGCAGCAACACCAGCTTCCCTTCTCTGGGTCCAGGTCATGGCCCAGCAGAGCAGCCCCTCATTCCCAGCCTGGGAGACTCAATAACATAAAAGCCAGTCCCACCAAGGGGTGTTAAGAGGGCAGGTCACCAGTTAGAAGCCACCGGGCCTGAGCTGATGGATGGCCCCAGTGGGCCAGACCTGTAAGAGGTGCCCAGCCCCGTTTACCCATGAGGAACTGGGTGGTCAGAGGGGCTGAATGAAGTGTCCATGATTGCCCCACTGTGTGGAGCTGTCTGCTCTTCCCACAACACCAAGGGAGAAAGTGAAGCTGGCAGCCACTTGGCCCCTTACCACAGTTCTTGGTACCAACTTCAGGCTTGCCCTGGCTAAGGACTTTGGGGGCTGCAGAAGAAGATGGCCCCATGGTTCCAGCCTGGGTGAGTGGGCAGAGCGATGGGGAGGGGAGCTGGGGTGGAGGCTTGAGAAAGAGCAGGTCCTGGGCCATAGAGGGAGCAAGAAATGGGGGTGAGGAGGTTGTTCCTCAGGAGTCTCAAGGTTCAGGCCCCAGTCCTGGATTTGGCATGAACTGACCAAACCAGGAGGGAGGATCTGTTCCCTCCTCTGGCCCTCAGTTGACTCATTTGTAAAGTGGACAAAGTAATCCTGCCCTTCTTTCTGCCCAGGCACGGGGAGGTGGGAGGCAGGAATTGGTCGGATAGGCTTTGAAAAGGGAAGGCCTAGGTGGAGCGGGGAAGGGGCTAGGGGCTGTCATCTGGACCCACCTTCAGACTGGCCAAGCTCCAACAAGGCTCAGAGTCACTCGGTGCTTCTCCTTCACTGGGAACCTTGGAGAGACAACCTGGGACAAAGATAACGATTCGGAGCTTCTCCAGCCACACCAAATATAACTGCTTCCCAGGCCCTGAAGTCTCCCAGGTCTAAAGTGAAGGACAAGGATTGTCTCTCAGCAGGGGACCTTGGAGGGGGGATTTGGATGAAGTCTCCTTGGGGACCTCATATCTTTGATTTTGGAGGGGGCAGGGTGGTGAGTATGAGAAGGAGGCCTGCCTGATGGGTTCCTGGGCACCACCTCTGTCCGTCTGTCCTAGTGACAGAAGGAGACAAAGTTCAGCCAGTGGCTGGAGCTTGGGTAAAGCCTGGAGTCCAGCTGGAGGGGCTGGCAGGGCAGGGGCCTGGTGCACCCTCCTGCCGGGGGTGCGCTCTTGCTGGAGGCCAAGGCAGGCGGGGGGCTGTCCCCTGTGCCAGAGCCATCGGCAGGGAAGGCACGGAGAACACATGAAGCCCCTGGCTTCAGGCTAACTTCATGGGGACTTTCCCTGGGACGTCCCTCACCTGTGGCTCTCCCTGATCCCTCAGGCTCCTCAGCCTTGGCCCCTTCATCTTCACCTTCTCTTTGAATTTTGTCCTGGCCAATGTTCTCTCTTTACTCTAAATGAAGGCAAGTGCCTGGGCTGGTCTAAGCCCTGTCTGAGTCCCTAGTTCCCACTTGGACTTGAGCCCATGCCTGTCTTGGGCCTGGTACCCTGAGAGGGGCTGTCCACGGGGATCTCTACTCCTACCCCACCCACAGCACCTACTGCCTGCTGTGTACCCCCTCCCCTCCCATCATCTCATTTAATCCCTGTGATAAACATTAGCCCCCTCTTATAGACAAAGCACAGGGGGACTCAGAGAAGCAGTGAGACTGGCCATGCAGCCACGAGGCAGGGATGGCAGGTCACAAGGGCAGAGCTCGGGGAGAGCCTGAGCACAGGGCCAGCTCCCTGCACATAGCTGGCACCCAGGAATGTCACCAATTTCACAATCTTCCAGGCCATTTTCTAACTAAGTGGTCTTGCTCATGGAGATCCCTGTCAAAGAGATAGGACCCCTAACCTTGGTCCAGGTGCGGCGGGTGAGGCACTCAGCGAATGGGACTCCCCAAACCTGGGCTCCTCAAAGAGCAGCAGAGCCCCTCACCCCAGGTAAGCCTCATCCTGACCACCTCTTGGCTGATCCTGGGACCCTAGAGCTCCCTCTTGGTTTACTACCCACCTTGAGGTTTCTTCCTGGCTATGGTTTCCCATGGCACTTTCCTGGACGCTAGTGGGATGGGGGCTGGTTTGAGAGTTCAGTCCAATTCTATCTACCTCGCCCAGGATATCTCTTATATGCTGAACTGAGAGCCCTGTAAGGTGGTTTTGCACACAGGCCCCTGTATCCCCAACCAGGAGCGGTGCCAGGCATGTATAACAATTCCATACATGCACTTCCAGGGGCTCCAGCCAACAACTCCAGAGAACTGCCAGAAGGGCCTTGATAGTGGGCCTTTGGCTACCTTGAGAGCCAGAATCTGGTCCTAATAAGTTACCCTTGATTGGTGCAATCTGGCACCATCTCACTTTACTCTCAGTAGCCCCTGGGAGGGTATACGGCCACCCCTATTGCAGAGGAGGAGACCCAGCACCCAGAGACTGAGGGCATCAGACTCAGAGCCAGGGACCTGGCCCTTCTCCCATACCATTCTAGAAAGGAGCCTCAGATAAGATAAGCCTCAGAGACTGCGGGTGCAGGGGCCTGACAGGGCACCCAGCAGGCACTATCCACTTCACTCCCCAATCTGCCCGCCAACCTTCCATGCCAGCCTGTTCTGCCACCTGCTTGCAGTTCCAGGCACTGCCACTCTCAGACAGGTCACCTGTCTGGTGGCCCAGGGGTTCTGTGGTCCCACCCTCAGATCTCTTCTCTGTACTTGGCCTCTCCCACATGTGGCATGAAGAGCAGCCCCCAGACTGCAGGCCCTGATGTGGGAATCAACTGGCAGGGCCAGGACTAGGCCAAGTGAATGAAGGGCCTAGGCTTCAGAATTTAAGGAGCCACTCACTCTCAGGTACTGACACTGCACTTTCACCAACATTAATGTGTGTGCCTCCTTAAATCTCATGCCCTGGATACCTCACTCACCCGAATCTCAGGCCCCTCCCTAGCTAAGGCTGATATTAAACCCCTACCCTCCTCCCACACCCTGCTAGCAGGCTGGAGGCCCCAGAGGTCCAAGCAATGAGAGTGTGGGCCAAACCCTGCCCCAGCTGAAGCTCATCAGGAAGCTCTTTACCCAGCGGAGGCTGAGAACACCAGATTATGAGAGATTTAAGGGATTTCTCAGCGGCTCGATAATGGGTCAATAAAAATGACACTCTGAAACTCCAGGTGAAGGAGGCAGGAAGATTCATGCTACAAATCCCTTCAGATGAGTCAGGCCCAGAGTCTGTGTGCGTGTGGACCTCCTGGGGCACTCACAGACAGAATCCGAGCCCATTTAATTCCCCAGCAACCCACAGAGTGGGCACCCCTTGTGCTCCCACATTACAGATGGGGAAACTGAGGCACAGGGCAGTAGGGTTGCTCAGCACAAGGCAGGGCCTGAATTTGATCTCAGGTGGGTGAACCCGAGTTCACACTCCCGAACAAGGAAAGAATATCCTCTGAAGACAGAGCTGGCTTCTCCTGACACCACTCATTCATTCTCTTCACACGTTCCCAGCTCTTCCACAGCAGGCCCTCTGCTGGGCTCTGGTGCTGAGGGGCACCCGGTCGGTGCTGGACTTGGAAGAGACCCCCCAGCAGGAAAGCCAGGACAGCAGCACTGACAGCAACAACAGCCCCCTCAGGAAGAAGTGACCAGAGAGGCAGCTGGGGACAGGGGACTCCAGAGGAGCCGACACCACTGCCTGGGGGTGAGGCAAGGCTTTCATGTGCTGGGCCTCTTGCTGGGTTTGATAAAAGGTGGTGGTGGATGTTTCAGGCTGGGCAGGGGGCAAGGGGTGAAGGACGTGAACTTCCCCACAGCCAGGACACTAAGATGGTGACCTCACCAGGTGAGTCCGGCGGGCATGGAGCGCCCACAAGGTGCTGGGCCAGCACACCGTGCGATACTCATCCTGTCTGCTCTGCTGAGGCCCTTGTCGCAGACGATGGTGCTGGGTGGAGAGTGGATCTGTTGGACACTGCTCTGTAAGATCCACCAGGACAACAGGTGCTGCTAAATGACTCCCCCAGAGAGACCACACCTGCCTCCACACCCTCCAAAGGGGCCCAGGAGGCCTGTTCCCATCGCCCAAATGGTGACCATCCCAAAGCTGGGTGGGTGGGGTGGGTGCAAGTTTCCTTCGTGGAGGAGGCAAGGGCACAGTGTTTGGAGCCATTCTGAATGTGAACACCAGGTGGCGGTGCAGACCCAGATTATTAGGTGGGAGCAGGCAGGGGCTTGCCTGAAATTTGGCCTTGAGGCTTTTTTCAGGGCCCTGGGGTCTGGGAGGCTGCTGCATTGGAGCTGTTTGCTTCCTCCCTGCCAGAAGCAGGTCTGAACTGGGGTTGGGTCAGGCACACTGTCTGGTCACCACTGTATCCTGAGTCTGCCACATAGTGGGTACTTAGGGCTATTTATCAAATGGAGAATTGAATAAGTGGTCCTTGCCTCATGGGAATTAAATGAGTTAACATATTAAAAGCACGTGGAGAGCCATCAGTGAAAGTGTGCAGCTATTTGTACTTTTATTATGGAGGGTGGTTCTTCTCATCAGGGCCCACCTATCTGGGCTCAGGGCATCTAAACTGTGGGCCCTGCCCTGGGATTTGGACAGCCTCCGCCAGCAGGGGATAAAGACGACCCCAAGGCCTTACCACTCGATGCAGCATCCCTGTGGGCAGTTGGGGGACAGAAGGGGCCTGTCATAAGCACTGAGGATGGCACACAGGGGTCAGGCCCCTAGGCCTCACCATGCAGCTTCCATAGCAGGGGGAGAGGCCACCTGCTACTGTCCCGTAAGTGCTGTCAGGACTGGGCCACTGGCAGGGTTAGCTAGCCACAGGTTAGGGAGAGATGAGGGTGGGGCATGCCCCTCAGTGGTCAGGGTCCAGGCTCTCAGAGTGATATGATCATTCCCTCCCAGGCTTTTCTCATTGCACACCTTTGCCTTCCCTGAGACCTCCACTGTAAATGCCTGTCTCATTCTTACTTCAAATCCTGGCTCCCTTCCCTGCCCACCCAAGGCATTGCGCAGAAAGCGGCTCTCAGACGCCAACCACCCTCCCCCAGGTCCTCCCCACAGAGCTCTCATGAGCTCCATCAGCCACCTTGCCTGACAGAGTCTCAGTAAGGTTGAGTGATTTGTCCTAGGTCACGCAGGATTTGCACCCAGTTCTGTTGAACTCCTTCAGCAGTCTTGAACAGGCCTGGGTTATCTCTGCATCCCTTATGGTGGGTTCCTGAGTGTGTCACCAAGGGCCCCTTCTTTTTGGCTCCTGCATCCCCCAACATGAACAAGCGAGATGGGGACATTTGCCACCTCCAGCGACCTGGCTGTGACTGGGAGGGCAGGAACTGTACCACCTCTTCCCCATATATCATCTCCAGCAAGGCAGACAGCAGGAAACAAGCAGCTGCTGCACCGGGACTCCTGGTGATCCAGCGCAGCAGGCGGCTGGACTCTAGGGAGGAGCTGCGACTGGCCCCACACCTCTTTGGGCTTCCAGAAGAGGCATACCTCATGGCGAGTCAGCTCTGCCTTCTATAATACCATGGGTTCTGGTGCCAGGTGTCCCAGACACCCCTGTCCAAGGGCCCTGGGGCAACTGCATTCTCCTGAGTGCCCCTTGCTACATGAATGAGCTTATCTGAATCACAGCTAAGCCACCATGCAACTCCAGGTAAGTCCCTGAACCTCTTGCCTCAGTTTCTTCATCTGTAAAGTGGGGCAAGTCTTCCTACTTGACAGAATTAAGAGTTCAATGCCAGTGAGTACCAAGATATGGAAAAAAAAGTATAAAAAGAGTTCAAGCCCTGGGTTTGAGACCAGCCTGGGCAACACGGCAAGACCCCCGTCTCTACAAAAAAAAAAAAAAAAAAAGCTTTTTTTAATTAGCCAGGCATGGTGGCATGTGCCTGTAGTCCCAGCTATTAAGGAGGCTGAGGTGAGAGGATTGCTTGAGCATGGGAAGTCAAGGCCAGCCTGGGTCACATTCTCCACTTTAAAGACCCTGTCTCTAAAAATAAAAATAAAAATAAAATAAAATAAAATAAAATAAAATAAAATAGTTCATATGTGTAGAGGGTCTAGAACAGTGCCTGACGCATAGGAACACTAGGTAAATATTTGCTTAGTAAATGACACGCTAAAGGTCTGAAAGGTGGCCCACGGGGGACAGAGCTTTTGCAGGGGTGGGGCCTCTGAGCCATACACGGGCTCAGCCCTCGGGCAGCCCTGAGGTCTACAGGGGCTGCAGGGCCACCCAGTTCTAGGTTACACTTCCTGGCTCCACAGTCTGGAAGGTCTAACCCTTGAAGTGGCCCCGAGTTCTAAAGTTGCCTCTACCTAGCAGTGCATGTGCCCTCACCAAGTCCCCCACTGCCAGGTGGGGGCAGGGTCATGGGGCAATCCCCTGCTCTACACCTGGCTTGACCTGGAGCCTCCTGAAGACACAGCCCAGACTCGGATCCAGCCTGGGAGAGGTGAGTAGGGGCAACTGGGGCAGGTGAGAAGGATGGGCCCCATCTTCTGAGCTCTGGGGCCAGGGAACCCTCTGACCTGGCTCTAAGCAGCAGCCTTGGGCCACAAGGTCATAGAGTATTTTTCCACTGGGGAGGATGGGGTGAGCCCTCTGGCTCCTGAAAATTCATGAAAACTGGTGGGTGGCTGAGGCTACTTGGCCACTTCCCCAATCACTCCTTAATAGAAGAGCCACAGAAGGGCTCAGGACCTAGGAGGCCTGGGGGTCCACAGGCTGCAGAGGAGAGGCTGGCTCCTTTCCCTAGCCAATTCTCTGTCTGGCTCAACGATGCCCACTGTCTTCCTAGTCCCCAGGCCACAAACCAGGGTCTTCCCCCAGCCCTCAGCCCCCAAGGCTAGTTGCTCTCCTCCCGACAAGACTCATATGCATGACGTAAGTACCACCTGGTCAGATTTTCCTGGGCCTCCCACCCTCACCTACGGAGCTCCCAGACACACCCTATTTGCCAATGCCCCTCTATCCTCCACTCAGGCCTGCAAGACTTCTTCTGAACTCTAAAACGCCCCAGCCTGGCCTCCAGAGTCCTCAACCTGCTGCCTCCCATCGTGCCCAGGCCATCTGCTCAGACAGCAGCCAGTCTCCTGCCTCTATGCTCTCTGCCCATGCCTGTGCCAGGGTTACTTCCCACCCTGCCCCTGGCTGGGCCTTGCCTCCCTGACATCTTTCCAGCTTTCTGGCAATTACCCAGGTGATTAATTTGGCAATTAATTTGGTAATTAATCATGCTTCTGCTGCTTAGGATGCTCCCCTTCCGCCAGCCAGGTCAAAGATCTACTTGGCTTAACTTTCCCTGGGAAGGGGGGTTGAGCCCTGGAGGCAGGAGAGATGGTCCACTCTGAGTCCCATTACCTGGCCCTGCAGCAGCTGTGGGCCAGGGATTGCATGCAAAGGAGCCCAGGATTCAGCTGAGATAGAGACCCAGGTCCTGCCTCTGAGGGTGCCCCAGGATGCACCTTAGCATTTTTTCTCAGCCTGTCTCTAGCTGCAGGAACTCACTGCCCACACTGTGGCCCCAGCACCAGCTCAGCCTTTGCTCAGCCTCCTGGTGACTCTTCCTCCAGGCTCCTGGGGGAGCTGGTCACTGGTGGAGAACCATGGTCCTAAGTGAGCTCACAGCCTCCTGAGGCCTCGGAACAGGCCAAGTCCTTCCATCTGGTGAGAGGGACTGGGCAGCCTTCTAACAGGCACCATTTCAGGTGTGCTTTGATCAATAGCAGGATTTAGTGGCAGAGGAGAAACTGAGTCCTGGTGTCCAGTTGGGTTGGACTCAGGTGGCCCTGGCCTTGTTGTGGGCTCCAATGGGGCTAACTACCAGATGTGTAGCCCTACAGGTACAACCAACAGATGTACTGCCAGGACGAGGTCCCCGTGGAGCCAGCCCTATGGCATTGATTGAAATGCCCCCCTGCCAATTAGGAGTTTTAAAGAAATGTATAATGATCCCTAATTGGTACCCTCATTAGTTGCTAATTAAACACTTAAGCATTTCTTACAAGTTTAACACATTAATAAGGCAGTTCATTATATGGTAACGAGATTTATTTTTCATATTTATTATATTGTTTCACCACTACTGACGGCAGAGTTATTTTTTTAAAAAACATGGCTTCTTACTGATTACACACAGTCCCCTTCCTACCCTGCCTCAACCAACAGCTGTTCCTGCCAGTGCCCTGAGCCTTGCTTTCTGATGGGCCAGAAGCCAGTGTCCTGGGTCCTGCCTGCTGCTTTTGGTCCAGCCTCCCAGAGGTGAGTCAAGCAGGGCACCTTCTTCCCGAAGTCTGGAAGGGCCAGAGCTGGGCTGTGCAACACAGCACAACCCCAGAGGGCTTCAGGGCCAAGAGCCCTGGGAAAACCTCTGTGCATTTAGTCAACCTCTGCATTCCAGGAGCACCCTGGTGGGGTGGGGGATGGGCTTCCTGCTTTCAGTGCCCTGGAGAGCCCAGTTTCAGGACAGGCACCACACTGGGGGCTGACACTGATGGCATGAGCACAGCAGCCAGCGGAGGACAAGGAGGTCCTTTGAGGCTGTCCCCTCAAAGTGTGCAGGAAGAGGGTTGCAGATGGCAGGAACTGGGCTGAGACCAGGTTAGGGAGTCTACAGGATGAGTGGCCCACAGAAGCAGACCCTCAAAAGCAGTGATGGGGACCAGGCGCAGCAGCTCTTGCCTGTAATCCCAGCACTTTGGGAGGCCGAGGTGAGCGAATCACTTGAGGTCAGGAGTCCGAGACCAGCCTCGCCAACATGGTGAAACCCTGTCTCTACTAAAAATACAAAAAAATTAGCAGGGCATAATGGCATATGCCTGTGGTCCCACCTACTCGAGAGGCTGAGTCATAAGTATAGCTTGAACTTGGGAGGCAGAGGTTGCAGTGAGCCGAGATCATGCCACTGCACTCCAACCTGGGTAACAGAGCAAGACTCCGTCTCAAAAAAAAAAAAAAAAAAAAAAAGGCCAGGCACGGTGGCTCATGCCTGTAATTACAGCACCTTGGGAGGCCGAGATGGGAGGATTACAAGGTCGGGAGATCGAGACCATCCTGGCTAACACGGTGAAACCCTGTCTCTACTAAAAATACAAAAAATTAGCTGGGCGTGGTGGCGGGCGCCTATAGACCCAGCAACTCGGGAAGCTGAGGCAGGAGAATGGCATGAACCCTGAAGGTGGAGCTTGCAGTGAGCAGAGATCACGCCACTGCACTCCAGCCTGGACGACAGAGTGAGGCTCCGTCTCAAAAAAAAAAAAAAAGCGGGGATGGGGATCTGACCTCCTCCTGACTTCCATCCAGAGAGCAATGGGGAGCCACAGAGTGTTTTGAACAGGGAGAGATGTGACCAGATCTCAGGGTCAGAAAAATCAAGTGGAGGGTGGACTGGAAAGGGCCAAGGGAATAAATACGACCTCCCCATCCTGCCTGCTAAACTCCTGGGGGTCTCCATTGTCCAGATTCAACTGAACGCCAGAGGGCAGAGCCAGACGAATGCCACATGTGCAGCTCAGCTTCCTGGGAGATGGGGGCCGAGAGGTCTTGGGGATACCGGCAGTATTTGGGAACACTTACCTTCTTCCTTTTAAAAAAACACGAGTTCACTATCCTATACCTATACTACACCTTGTCCTTATGGTCCTACGTGTGGCTCTGCCTCCCCCTCATTGGTTCCAGTAATTGCAGAGTATATTTGGTGAGGAAGCTCCCTATTCACTCAGTCAGCCTTCCTGGGGTAGACTGTTTCCAATCAATTACTCTTAGAAACATCATGCAGTTTCAACACCTTGGGCATAATTTCACATGTGTGTCAGTCTGTAAAATAAATTCCTAGAAGTGGGCAGTGCTATGTCAAAGGGTCTATGCATTTTTAATTTTGATAGATATTACCAAATTGTTTTCATGAAGGCTGCACAGATTACATTCCAATGAGCAACTCTAAGTTTCTGATTTTCCCCATGGTCACCAGCAAGTGCATCAATCTTTCATGGCTTTGCCTATTTAATTTGCATCTCTCTTAAAGAAATGAGGGTAAGCATGGGTTCAGTGGTTGAGACTTTTGGATTTCTTTTTGTGTGAATTGTATGTTCATCTTGTTTGCCCCTTTTCTCAATGGGATTCTTGATCCTCACCTTATCAATTTATAAGGACCCTTTGTATATTATGAAATTTGCATTTTTTCCTTAACTTGTAGTTTGTCTTTAAACTTTGATTTTTTTTCCTTTTTTTTTTTTTTTTTTTGAGATGGAGTCTAGCTCTGCCACCCATGCTGGAGTGCAATGGCATGATCTCAGCTCACTGCAACCTGTGCCTCCCGGGTTCAAGGGATTCTCCTGCTTCAGCATCCTGAGTAGCTGGGATTACAGGCGCTCACCACCACACCCAGCTAATTTTTGTATTTTTAGTAGAGACAGGGTTTCACTGTGTTGGCCAGACTGGTCTTGAACTCCTGACCTTGTGATCCACCCGCCTCAGCCTCCCAAAGTGCTGGGATTACAAGTGTGAGCCACCACACCTGGCTATTATTTTTTTTTTTTCCGGGTAGAAATGTTTGGTTTTTATGGAGTCAGGTGTATCCATGTTTTCTCTTATGGCTTTTCTGTTTTTTGTTATATTTAGAAAAGGCTAGACTAAATCAAACTTGTCTAGGGATTTTTTCTTCATTCTTTAGTCCCCCTACCTTTGATCCAGCTGGAACTTGTTTTGGTGTTTTAAGGCGTGAGGCAGGGATCCAAGTGGATTTCCCCCCGCCCCCTGCCCCTGATTATCATCTAGTGATTTCAACACCATATTTTCCCAGAGGTTATGCTTGACTGAGTTGTTGAGACTTTAGGAAGTGAATGAGAGGGGAAATAGTGCATCCTGTTGCCTGGTGGGTGGAAGGGGGCAAACCTTGTCAGGACACCATCCCCAGTAGGACAGGGTGAGCTGGGTGGGATTTACCTCCTGGAGGTTGAGGAAAGGGAGGTAAAGGTCCATGGGAGGAACTGAATTTGACTTTCCCCTTGGATTCCAGGAACAGTCCATTTTTGTACCCAATTTTAACTTTGCCTGCCACATCAGGATTCCTTCAGTAGACTTTGTGACTTTGACATAATCTTTTTTTTTCTTTTTTCTCTTTTTTAGACAGGGTTTCACTTTATCACCCCTCACTATATCTTTGACCTCCCCTGCTCAAGTGATCCTCCCACCTCAGCCTCCTGAGCAGCTGGGGCTACAGGCATGCATCACCATGCCTGGTTAATATTTAAAATATTCATTTGGAGAGATGGGGTCTTGTCATGTTTCCCAGGCTGATCTCCAACCCATAGACTTAAGAAACCCACCTGCCTTGGTCTCCCAAAGTGCTGGGATTATAGGTGTGAGCCACTATGCCTGGCCCCTTGACATAATCTTGAGCTTGAGGTGTAGAAAGGAACTATGTTCCTTCCTGAGGGCCCTCTGCTGGGGGCTCGTGAGCAAGCCTCCGCTCTTCCCCCAACCCCTGCCCCTGCTCTGGAACTGGGGACGGTGTATTATGACATAAGTAGGTGACACTGGGGTGTGGAAGAGAGCCTCATGGGACTCACTCCAGGTCCTGCAAGAAGAAGACCAGCAGCATTTGTGAGTAAGGCGAGGACAGGGGAGGCAGGGCCTGGCTAGGCTGCACCCACCTCCCAGCTCCACCTTCTCCCTGCCTCCCTCCCATATCCCACTATTCCCTCTCTTCCGGACACCAAGACCCATTGTGTGTGCCCCTGGATGTCATTTGGGCCCTCTGTCCCCCTCAGTATAGCGGAGGCCAAACAGGTATCCCTGATGCTAGATTGGCCTTGCTAGCATTCTGGAAGGCTCTGGTGGGCAAATGTCTGATGGCACCTGGGAAAGCTCTGAGCCAAGTTGAGTGAGGGCAAAAGTTGCAGGCCAGGATGCTGACCTGGAGCAAGGAGTGCATATTCTATCTCCCTGTGCCTCTGTTCCCTGAGGAGCACCCTTCCCTCCACCGCCTTCAATTCCTTCTGGGAATTGGAAGAGCAGGTGTTTTAGGTGCTTTACCTCTTTTAGCCACCAGGTGGCAGAAGTGCAAGCCATACTCTGCCTCACTCCATTCCCGGACCCTTTGGAGTTGTGGATTTAACCTCCAAACAGACTCTGAGGTTATCTAGAGGCCCTGGACATGCAAGAGTTGAGGAAAGATGGGGTCATGCCCCCGCCACTGCCCGAGGCACAGGAACCCCTTCCATCTCAGAGGAACGAGGGGCCTGTGGCCCTGGCTCCCTTCCTAGCCCCACCTCTGTAGAAGCTGCTGGGGCAGTAGCTGGGCTGGAGGGACAGACTGGGTGCTACTAGGGTGAGCCTCAGGGTCTAGGCGCCCTGAGATGCTCACACTGACCAGGCCCACTGATTCTCAGATGTCAACCAGAGAGGACCCTTCCTGGAGCCCAAGGAGGCAGGGAGTATAGAGGGAGAGAAGAGGAGCCAGGACCTGGCTGGCTCCTCCACTTCTCCTGCCTGGTTACCCACCCAGGGCTCAGCACAAGGGTGGTGTTAAAGGCTCTGGCACTGGCCCCCCATGGGCTGAGCTGAGCTGGGCCCCAGAGCTACCCCCACCCCACACACACCTGTGGAGCACACCTTCCCTCCTCCCCATAGAGGGTGGTGTCCAGGAGGGTTTATGGATTCTCTCAACATATTGTGCCCTCCTCTGCCCCGCCTTGTCCCCCTGCATAACCCCTGCATCAATAAGGCTACACCAACTTCCTCATAACCCACTACAGCTCCACACCCCTCTCATTTGTCTCCATCATTGGGGGTGGAGGTGCCCTGACTTGCTAATGTCTACATGCACCTCACTCTGGGCTCCAGTCACAGGGGCCAGCCCAGGAAGGGCTCCAGGAACCTGCTTTCTGGGTGTGCAAGGTCCTTGGGTCCTGGCCATCTGAACCCCCTCTGACAGCCTAGATCCAAACCCATAAGCCTTTACATAGAGTCCCTTAGAGATGGGGCAGCCTGTTGCCCTGGAAACACTCCTCTTGTTTCCTGTGCATGACCAGGGCCTGCCTTATGCTGATCTGAATGACCCTGGGGACTAGGGCACTCATGGATGGTTGGGGAAAGCAACTGGGACCTTGGCTCCTATGCAAGGCTTGGTGAGATAGATAATAAACAGGTGTGTCAATAAACAAGGTATTTTCAGGCTCTGGAGGAAACAAACCAGGACTGCATGGGAATAAAAATGGAGGGGGCAGCTTCTGATGGCGATCAAGGAGGGAGGGCAACTTCAGCACTGGCTGAGACCTGAATGTCAAGAGTTGCTGGCCATGCAGGGATCTGGGACAGAAGGGTTCCAGATGAGGGGGAAAAAAAAAAAAAACACACAGCAAAAGCAAAGTTCCAGAAGCTTCTTGGGGAAACAGCAGAAAGCTGATGTGGCAGGAGGGGAGCAGCATGGGCAAGGAAATGCCAGGGCGGAGGGGAGGGCCTGGCCTCACTGGGTGGAGGGGCCAGAAAGGACAGCAGGGGCAGATGTGGGAATGAATGAATGAAGAAATGAACAAGGCCTGGAACCAGGCCTTTCCATCAGCCTAGCCCTTGCCCTGAGGTCTTTCTTGGTCCACTTGACAAATGGGGAAAACCCACCACTCCCTGCTCTGGCAGAGGCTTGGCCCACAGAGCAATTGAGGGCCTGGCAGGGCTCAGCTTTCCAACCTGAGACAGGGCAGAGCCAGCCCATCTCTGCTGATACTCTCAGCCCCTGCGGGGGGTGGCGGGGGATGGCCCAGGCAGGCTACGGAGAGTTGGGTCCCAGCAAGAGGTCTCTTTGACTTCCTGGCCCAGCCCAGGGCCATCTCTCAGGCCGAAGACTGCCTTGCCAGGCCCTGACCTCCACCCCGGACAGGAACCATTTATCTCCATCAGCTGCTCCCAGCAGCCAGGCTCTCGGCTGGCAGGTCCTATCTCCGTTCCATGAGGCTGACACTGGGCAGCCCTTCCTCCACTCTCAGTCTCATTGGCTGGACTCCCTAGGAGGAGGCCAAATCAGGCAGCCCCTGCACAGTCTGCAGGGGTTTCAAGGAGTGACCCCTTCCCTCCAAGCCCCCAGAAGACCCAGCTTCTAACACCTCAGGGTTAATCCACCCCCAGACCTCTGCAAGTGCCCACTGCAGGCCCACCATACGTTGGGCACTGGGCTCAGCATGGTGAACAAGGTCAGGGTTCCACCACCACCCACACAGAGCTATATTCTCCCGACCAGGAGGGACTTGGTTCCCCAGGCCCAGCCACGTGAGCAGTGCAGGCTCAGGGAGCCTCAGACCTGTCTCAAGCCCAAGGCCCAGTGGCCATGGGCCTCCATGAGAGGCCACTGCCCTGCCCTGGAGGGGGAGAATGGGGGTGTCCTCAAAATCTGCCTCTGAGAATAACAGCATGCCATACATGCTGATATGGGCCTATCTTCACCTGCCCCAGGTGACAGGCTACAGGCACCAAGCTGAGTGTGGGAATCTGAGAGACCAGATGTGGCCAAGCGTGTGTGAGGACATGGCTGCAAAGGACACGTGCGCAATGGGCCAATCTCCACCAGGGCAGGGATAGTCCCTGTTGTCTCCGTGAGCTGACATGCATGCCCGTCTAGGTGTGATCGTTCCAGGCTCGTGGGGGATGGGTCATGACTTGTCTTCTTTGATTGGAGGAGAGCCCTGAGCTCAGGGAATCTGTCCTGTCCCTCTTGGTCCTGCCCAGGTCCAGAGGCCTGGGTCTGCTTAGACAGCTCACTGTGCAGCGGAGATGGGGTAGGGGTGGGAGGCCTTTCTCCTCGCTCACCAAGGGCACAGGGGTACCCTGAAGTGATAGCTTCCTCTTCCCTCCTCCCATCTCACTAGGGCAGCTGCTCTTCTTCCTGGGTTTCCACCCACAGGCCCAGGACAGGCCCTTGAGCCCCTAATCCCTGCCCTCCCATCAGCGTCTGCGCCTTTCTCCCCAACCTTATCTGTCTCCTGCAGCCATAGTCGACTCCCCTGTGGCCCGGGCTCCCCCTCCCTCCAGCCTCCCCGAAGGTCAGGTTAGTGTGTCCTCTCCCTACTGTTTCCTCCCCTCCTTCTTGCTCTCCTCCCTTCACCTTCCTCCTCTTTTCCCTCTCTTCCTCCCCACCCCGAGTCAACCTACCCTCCTATCTCCCTGTCTCCTTCTTTTCTTCCTCCCCCTGCTTCCCCTGCTTCTTTCCCTTTCCTGCCTTTCCTTCTTTCATCCTCTCCTCCCCAGTCCTCCCTAGGGGAGAGGAAGGATTTGCAGGGTGGGGGGCAGCCACTGCACTCAGTCACCCCAGGTCAGCCTAAGAAGCCCCGGCACAAAGACTTCTTTGGCTGCTTTCTTCTAAACCAGAATATAATCATGAGCAAGTGAGGGAGAAACAGCTAATTACACCCAACAAAGAGAGGCCCCCAGACTGTTTTATGGTGAAGATGAGAAGGTATAGGAAGGGGCACGTTTACCCAGCAAATGTGGGCTGGGACCCAAAGGGTTTGTGTCTGGCCTGGCAGCCTGAATGAGTTCCCTCACAGCTGGAGCCCTCAGCAAGGATTCAGGAGGAAGCTTTGTCTTTCAGGTCAGGAGAGTAAAAGGAACATCTTCCCTCACCCATTGCAAGAGTCATGACTGATATCCCTATAACAAAAGACAGATTGACAGAAAAGCAGAACATATTGATTTCACCAAAGTTTTAAGTGACTGGGGAGCCTGAGGAAATGAAGATCCAAGGGCCTGGGAAAACAGAATATTTTTATGCTAAGTCTGATGAAAGAAGTTGTGGAAAAATGCTTAAAGCAAAAGGGCATGGCCTAATGCTAATACGCTGGGAGCAAAGCTTCAGCAAGACTCATTTGTTCAGGTTTCTTCCTGGGTCTCTGCATGATAGAGGTGCCCCCGCCCCTGCCCAAGGCCAGAACCCCTGTCTCATGAGGATCTGTACAAGAGAAGGGAGGAGGTCAGAAAGTGACCTTTCTAAGTTTTATGGTTTGCTTGGCCAGGAGAGGGGTTCTAGTTCCTGTGACCACTTTCCGGGAGAAAAAGGAGTGGAAAAAAAGGAGGGCTGGAGAAGGGCAGAGTGACCTGCAAGGTGCCACATTCTGGAGTCATGTTTCTTTCTTTCTCTTTCTTTCTTTCTCTCTCTCTCTCTCTCTCTCTTTCTTTCTTTCTTTCTTTCCCTCTTTCTTTCTCTCTCTCTCTCTCTCTCTCTCTCTCTCTCTCTTTCCTTCTTTCCTTTTTAGATGGAGTTTCGCTCTTGTCCAGGCTGGAGTGCAATGGCGCTATCTCGGCTCACCACAACCTCCGCATCTTGGGTTCAAGCAATTCTCCTGCCTCAGCCTCCCGAGTAGCTGGGATTACAGGCATGTGCCACCACACCTGGCTAATTTTGTATTTTTAGTAGGATTTCTTCATGTTGGCCAGGCTGTCTCGAAATCCCGACCTCAGGTGATCCTCCCGCCTCGGCCTCCCAAAGTGCTGGGATTACAGGCGTGAGCCACCACATCTGACTGCAGTCATGTTTCTTGAACCCCAACAATACTGTGCACTGAATACCACACACCACACACTGTGGAGCATCCCAGTGCCAGGGGCCACCATGCAGCTTTCTTTCTTGGCCTCAGGTCTTCAATCGTCCCATCTGTACCAGGGTGTGGGCTGCAGACCCAGCCTAGTTGGTGACCTGACCAAAATCCATTGCTGCCACAGCTACTTTCTACCTGTGAGCTCCCCAGTAAGTCACTTAAACTCCCAAAGCCTTACTTTCCTCATCGCTCAATGGGGTCATGGGGCATGCCTCTGCCACAGGGCATGTGAAGACTTCAGCAGTGGCCTGGTATACCAGACATTGCCCATAGGAGTCAGGACCAGAGAGTATCACTGTTGAAAGCAGCAAGATGAACCTAGGTTAGCAGTGAGCAGAAAGGACAATGATACTCCACCTCCACCAAAAAAAAGAGATGCAGCTTGGTTTTACCCCTGACCTTGCAAACTCAGCCAGGGAAACTGAAGAGGCTCCAGCAGTCTGGGTGTGACTTGGGAAGTGTGCTCCCTCCCTGAGGAGCTCATTCCTTGTGTTCAAGAGGAGGGAGAAATGAGGGATGTGTGGGCAGGGGACAGAAAGACTGGAAAGACTGTGATAACAACCAACTTCAACCACGGTGTGAAAGCTCCAGCACATAATACGTACTCAGTGATGGCTCATTGTCCTCTGAGTTCTGCCTCCTCCAGGAGGTGCCTTCCCTGTGCCCCACCTCTTCTCCAGTTCCTGGGATCAGCTTGGGGCAGGTGAGAGTCCAGGTGTTGCCTGGCACAGGGTGTCAGAGGAGGGGAGATGATGTCTGAGTGGGAGACTTGCTCAGAGTGTCTGACCCAGGGGCTCCCCCAGGGTGACTGACACCCCCACAGACACACAGACTGATGGATAGAGATGGAGAGCCTCCATTTCTCTGGCCAGGCCTGAAGCTGGCAAGCTCCTACCCCTCCAGCCCTGTCCTGAGAGTGCCTCAGCCCCTGCTGTGTCCAGGGATATCTCAGAGAGGTGTGGCTGGCATGGTCTGTTGAGGTTTGATCATGGAGGCCTCGAATATCAGGCCCAGGACAGGCATAGTAATAACAGCTGTTGGCTGTAGCTGGAAGCACAGTCAGCCAGTACGGATGTGTGTGTGGGAGATGGTGATGTGTGTTTGTGTGTGTGTGCATGTATGCATGCATGGCTGGCTACGTGGGATGTGGGGTGTGACTGTGCTAGTGTGTTATACGTGTGGAAACACAAGGGTGTGTGTGTGTTTGTGTGTGTGTATGCGTGTGTGGGTGGGTGCATGCACTCCTCTCCTGCTGCCCTGGCATCCCAGGGAGGCACACCCGCACTGCTGTACTCCCAGGTACACAGGCAGGTGGCCACTGAAGGTCTGAGCCATCCCAGCTGTCCACCTGCCCACCAGCTTACCCACCTCTGCCAATAGGCCATGCAGGCAATGAACACATCAGGTAATTAAACAGAAGATCAACTCAACTTAACTTGGAGGAAAGCAGCCGTGCCTAGTGGAAAGGAGAGACAGGGCTTCAGGAGGCTGAGCCTGAGCAGGGAGTGGGTGGGGAACTGGCAGTGAAAGATGGGAGGGGGTGGCGCTGGAGTAGGTTGTGCCATGCACCCTGCAGAGGGGAGCAGAAGCCGAAAGGAGAGGAAAGGAACTATGAGGACCAAGGCCACTGACCAAGGGGGCAAGGGGACTGGCTGGTGGCACAGAGAATAGGAAAGATGTAAGGAAGAACCAAGGCCAGCAAGAGGACAAGCTTGTGTCTCATCAGCTTCCCAGGAGTTCTCTCCTGGTGGGACAGGGGCCAGCGGTCAGGACGGGTCTATCACCCAGCTTCCCAGACAGCTCACAACCTCTTCAATGGTCCTGCTAGCCCCGAGCATGTGCACAGAACTTGCCCCTGTTGGCTCTGTAGGGCGTGGCCCAGGAGGATCTTTGACCATGCCTCATTGTTCACCGGCAGAACTGGCCCCAGGTGTGAAGGCCCCATCACTGGAAGGTCATCCATTCATTCAATGAACACGCACCAAGAGCGGTTGAGCACCAGCTCAGGGTCTGACATGGGCCGACTCCAGGAGGAATCACACACTGGCCACCCTCAAGGGGGCAGAGTGTGCCTGGGGAGAACGTGCAGACACAGACAGATATCCTACAGCAGAGGAGGGGACAGTGGCGGACCACAGAAGGCTTCTCTGTGACCCCTGAGCTACAGCTTAAAGAATAAGGGCAGCTAACCTGGTAAGGAGGAGCGCTTGGTGCAGAAGGCCAGGGAGGAAAGGCACTCAGGCCCTGGGGAGGGCGGCAGCATAGGCAGAGAACCTACGAGAATATCCCCCAGAGATGGCATCTTGTCTGTGGGGACAAGAGAGGCCAGCGTCCATGGGGCCACCAGGGCCTCGGGAGCAGGGGTGGGCTGGGCAGGGGCTAGCATGAGACAGCTTCGGCACTGAGGAGGTGGAGAACAGAGAGGACACCACAGGAGTTTAGGCAAGAGGGATACATGGACAGGCAGAGCTGGAGGCCACACGAGGAATGGGGGTGGTTTGGGGTGGGGGCAGATGACATAGAGCTGTGGGAGATGGAGGGTTGGTGCAGTGAAGATGGCATAAAGATAGAGCACAGGGTGCCTTGGCGTGAACATGGATATGTGATCTTAGTTAAGCCCCTGCCTCAGTTTCCCCATCTGTACCATGAAGGGCTCCCCCTCACTCACGGACACTGGGAATCCTGTGGTAAACAGGACAGCCTGGTTCCTGCCTCTGGGCTCACAGCCTAGGCGGAGGTGAGACAGGAAGAGAATTAACTCTCTCAAGGAGTTAACCAAGGAAGGGGAGTTGAGGCACTGTGGATGTTCGGCAGAGGCCGGGCCATGCTCGGGTGCTCACTCTCAGTTGTCCTTGGGGAACCCCTGACCCCATCATCATGTGTTGGGAACAGTCACATGCCTCCCCCTTGACGTAGGCCTGGCCAATCAATCAGCTTCCTTCATCTCCAGGCCCACGGTGATTTTCCAGGACAGGCATGTGGCTGACTCAAGGCTGGGGCTCCAGCTGGGGGATCAGGGAATGAGGTGCCTTGAGGAGCAGAACCAGGGAGGCCTGGCTGGGCACGGAGCTCACATTCAGGTAAGTATGACAGGCAAGAGGCCAAGTCACAGTAATAATGTTTGAGCACCTGTACCCAGCCATACCTGAAGTTCTCAGACCTGGATTTTTAAATTACTTGTGCCAATAAATTCCATTTTGTGACTGAAGTAACTTGAGTCTTGGTCTTTCCCTCCTGACTCCTGGCCTGAGGGGAGAGAGTGCTTCCCAAGCATTGAGAACAGCATGGGCAGAGGCTCCAGCCTGAAAACAGCTCCATGCTGCTGAGGAATTGGAAGTAGCTGCTGGGGCAGGGAGTGTAAATGGTGGCGGGCCAGGAGCTTCCAGAGCAGCTGCCTTGGCCAGAGATGAGGGGGTCCGTGGAGTGAGTGGATCAGGGGTTGGCTGAGCAAGAGGGGATTGTGTGAGCAGGGAGTGAGTGGGGCCAGCAGAAAACGAAGGGGGCAGCCAGCACAGGGTTCCATCCTGGGACCAGGAGGACGTCTAGGAGATCTTAGGAAGAACAGAGCCTTAAAGAGACTAATCCTAGAGGCAAACAAGGGAGGACAAGAGTAGGCCCAGGACAGAGACCCAGGTAGCAGCCAGACATGGAACTAGGGGAGGGCAGTGGGGTCTGGAGAAGCAGCTCACCTCACCCATCATGGAATCTGCCCAGTAGGGTCTTTGGTGATCTTGGCCTGAGCCAGTTCTGGTGTGTGGAAGGGTCACAGCCAGGGCTGGCCAGGAGGAAGAATGGGATAAGTATGGATGAGGCTGAGGACACCAGGGCTCGGCAGAGGAGGCTGGGAGGCTCGAACAGCACACTACGGGCACAGACATGGGCTCTGCAGACTCTCTGGAGAGTCCCTCCTCACCTCTCCTGCCAGGGCTGGGGACAGGAGGCAGAGGACCAGGCAGGAGGGAGCAGGAAATCCTAAAAGAAGGGTCAGGAGACTCAGGGGAGCATGGAGCTTGGGGGAGGAGCCAGGCCGGGGAGAGGGACTGGGGTTGCAGGGCAGAAAGAGCTTTTGAGGCTCCAGGGAGAAGGCGGCATTCCAAACTGAGGCCACAGCAAGAGCAGAAGCACAGAATGAGCTGGAGTGGGACTGGGTCAGGGGACTGACGAGAGAGGAGGCCCAGGGGTCGGCCTGACGGCAGGCCCAGGAGACCCCAAAAGGCAAGGGGGATCCAGAGGGCGCTCTGCCATGCCCTGTGGCCAGTTTTAGGCGCTCCGCTGGCCTCCAGCTTCCCTCTTCTGTGAAATGAGGGTGCCCTGCGACTCCTGCGGGGAGGGACAGGACACCCAAGCCCCTCCCTAAATCAATGCTTCCTCACCCCTCCCCACCCCACCGGGTGGCTAAAAATAAAAGCAACGATAATTTCCCTAAATGAAACCTCCACTTAAACACTTAAAAAGCAATAAAAACTCAATTTTCTTTCTCTCAATTATTTTACTTATTCCATTTTCCAAAAGGTTCACCCTGTTATGAAGATGTATTTTTCCCCATCAGCAGCAACATTCTCCGCCATTACTCAAACTGACTCAGCCTCCCCCTGCCAGGAGGGTCGCCTGGTCTCCGCGGCAACCGAGTGCCTTAGGATTGTGACTTCACCACTGCTGCCTTCGTTAGTGGGGACACTCCAAGGGGGCAGTATCTGCCTCCCTCTAGCCCTTGCCTTGGTTTCCCGACCTCCCAGCACCATCCCTAGGCCTCCTGCCTCCAAGCCTCTCCCACCAGCCTCTGCACCTGCCTGCTGGCCCCTCTGAGATGTATAGAGGGAGATAAAGTTCACCGGCCTCAGGGCAGCATACAGCCTGGTTCGGGAGCAGGCCCAGTGCTTCAATCACCCAGTCCTGACACTGTAAAAATTAGGTTTTCCGATGTCATTAGTGCTTTGTGATCAGCTCCATTTGTATCGTGCCAGTCCTGTTGCCTCATCTCTGCTAATTGTTTTTACTCAGTCCTTTCATTTTTAAACCACTCTCTCTTGCTGGTTTTAAATTTTTAATTATTGCTGCCTCCCCTTCCATCCTAATTGGTCCAGGCCCCTATTGAGGCTCCCTGTGCCTGTGGCTGTGACCAGTTCCCTCCTGGTAGCCAAGGCTTGCCCACCGCCTGCCCCCAGTCTGTCTGAGTTGGTCACAGCCTTACTCCAGAGGCAGGCCATACACCTGGCCCCTGGTGCAGCAAAGGCATCATGATCCAAGTTCATGCTCCAAACACACATTGGTCACTGACTGTACAGGGTGCAGTGATCCTTGGGGGATGTGAATAACTAGACCCACCTGAGTACTGCCTTTGTTCTGTTGTGGGAGGGCTGCCTGTGTTAGGCAGGGGCACTGGGAGGTGGGGGATCACAGCCACCTCCCAACCACCTGCCCCTCCAGCTCTGCTTTCCTCATGGCCTTGGGCCTCTGCGATGTACTATAATAGGACACCAGCCTCCTCCCCTACTGCCCCTAGCCCAGAGGTCACTTGCAGCCTCCCCTCCAAGCCTTTGCTCACACCGGTGCCCCCAGGGATGCTGTTTCTCCTCCTGGCTCTGCTGAATCCTGCTCAGTGCTCTCTGACTGTTCAAATTGGCTTGTCCACTTGTCCATCCCTCTGTCCATCATCCTCTCATTCATCTGTTCATCCCTCTGTCCTCCTGCCTGCGCTTATCAGCCTGTCTATGAGTCTCCTAGTCAGATTTTTTGCCACAAGTCCCTCTTTGCATCTGCCCTGACCTCAGTCCTTCCCATGTGTCTGCCTTGAAACCTCTGATTTTCCCTTCTGCGAAGGCCCCTTTGTATTTTATTTGGTCACAAACAACCAGCTAAGGCCAACTTCCTGAGAAGTTTCAAAATTAAACTTGACCCTCATTTGCCCCAGCTTATGTCACACACATTCCTGCCTCCAGGCCTTTGCACTCAGCAGGCATCTCTGCCAGATGTGCCCTCTCTTCCCCTTGATCCATCTAATGACCACAGACCCCCCAACCTGGAGTCAGAGGCCTGGGCTCTGTTCTGGGTTCTGCCTCTCTCCTGCAGAGTGACTGGGGCAAGATCTTCTCTTCTCTGAGCTCCCACTTTTCTCATCTGTGAATGGGAACAAACCACAGGTGGTCTGATATGTTCGGTGACTGAAGAAGACATGAGAGAAGAAATGAATGTCTCAGCCCCACTTGGCCTCTACTGAATGCAGCCCCAGGCGCTAATGGGCTTCTCATTCAGAAGCACCTGGACTTCAAAGGAGGATCTGGAGGAGGCCAGGCATCACTAATGAAATTGCAGGCACAGAAGAGTTAGGAATCCGCGGGAACGGGCTGTCTTCCTGGTGCCCCTGCTACCGGCTCTCACAGCAGCCCCAGACGACTCAGGCTCCTGGTACTAACCGCCTGTCTACCCGATGTGTTCTCCGCCACCCCCGTGCCCCGTCCCCCGTCCCTGCGTGCCCGATGTTGGCACCCTGCGGGCCCGGGGCTGCCGTGCCAGCGCCGCAGAGGAGAGCCGGGCCACCTGGACGGGTGCACATGCGCGGAGCAGCCGCCTGGCCCCGCCGCAGCAGCCGGCGCCCCGCGCCGCCGCCCGCGCCCCAAACGCAGAGAAAAGCAAACAGAGACGTATTGGTTTCTGCTCTATTAGAGGCGCAGGAGGGGGGAAATCAATGTTTAGTAAATGGGAAAAGAGAAAATCGTTCAGGAAAGACAGTCTATTTCCAAGCCGGAGAGGGGTTAGTAAACAGCACAGGCCATTGCGGAGGAAGCACCGCGGGCCATAGAACTCCCCCAGCCGAGGAATGTTCACTTAGCCAGCCCTGAGCCGGCCCGAACACGGTGATACTGGAAGCCCCAGGGAAAGGGTGAGGAAAGGACCTGGCTTGTCCTTTTAAAGCCGCACCCGGGCACTTTGCATTGACTACACTGCTCCCCCTTAATCCCTTCCATGGGTCACCATTGCCTGGGTTGAATCTGAGTCCCCTGCCTGCCTTCAGGGGCCTGCATGGTGGGGCAGGGACAGTTGGCCTCTCTCTCAGTGCCCCATCCCATGGCTCTAGCCTCCCTGATTGGCTGGACTTGGCTGTTCCCAGGAGGGTCAGGGCTGGCTTCCTGGAGGAAGAAGTGTTTGAGCTGGGCTTTGAATCTTTTTTTTTTTTTTTTTTTTTTTTTTTTTTTTTGAGACGGAGTCTCGCTCTGTCGCCCGGGCTGGGGTACAGTGGCCGGATCTCAGCTCACTGCAAGCTCCGCCTCCCGGGTTCACGCCATTCTCCTGCCTCAGCCTCCCGAGTAGCTGGGACTACAGGCGCCCGCCACCTCGCCCGGCTAGTTTTTTTTTTTTTTGTATTTTTTAGTAGAGACGGGGTTTCACCGTGTTCGCCAGGATGGTCTCGATCTCCTGACCTCGTGATCCGCCCGTCTCGGCCTCCCAAAGTGCTGGGATTACAGGCTTGAGCCACCGCGCCCGGCCTGGGCTTTGAATCTTGTAGAGGAGTTCTCCAGGTCAAAAAGGGAAGGAATGTTGATTTAGGGTAGGAAACAGTCTATCCAAAGGGCAGCGGTACTTGGGAGGAGACCACAGTCTCTAAAGGGGTGGAGTTCAGGAAGGGATGGGGGAAATTTTATTAGGGAGGGAGTTGATGAATTGCCGCTGTGGCTGAGGGAGGGGAAGAGGCTAGGGATGCAGAAGTGGAATTGAGATGGGGATTGGCTTCTAGGAAGTTGGAGGTGGCTTAGTCTACTCCCTATCCAGGCTGCACTGCTCCCAAAAGACCCAGAAAAAAAATGGTGCATCAGAGAGGGACTGTCTGACCCTCCAGGACGCTGCAGATGTGATGACTTAAGGCAGAACATTTTCTGCTCTGGGCCCACATCTGCTGCTAGACCATTAGAATCCATCCCTTGAGACAGCTGGGATGACCCCTCCAGCACCTCACCCATCCCTACAGGGCCCTTGTGGCTGGCATTCCATTGTTTCAGAGAGGAAGGATCAGCCAGCTACGTGGGACAGAGTGTTGTCCTCTCCATCAAGGCCCAGTGGGCCATGCCAGGAAGTATTGAATTTTAGTTCAAGATGGATAGCACGACTGGAGTCTCCTTTACAAATGAATTATATTCTGTGTACTGTTTGTGCATGCATGTGTTCAAGCATGTGTGTATGTGCCAGGTTGGAGGGTGTGGATTTGTGGCCTATTCCCGTGACGGGCACGTCCCATGGGTAGGCATGAGTGTGTAGGAGTTTGTGCTTGGACAGGAAGAGGCAGCTAGTATGCAGGCAGCTTTTATAAGAAGTTTGATAGAGAAAAAAAGATCTTTATGGGTGAGAATCCAGAGAGGGGGATATAGGGAAAGGCAGAGGCTTTATTATTGCTGTTGGTGTTGCTATTGTGTTGGTACAGGGCTCTGTCCACTGCACTAAGTTCCTTCCAGGTGAGCCTTTTAGCCTCTGGACAGCATGTGAGGTCAGCTCTGTTATTTCCTCATCTGCTGAGAAAATGAACATTCAGAGAGCTGAGGTGAGCTATCTGAGGTCACACAGCTGGAGCTTGGATCTGGGACTCTGGAACATGGCTGGGCCTGAGATGATTTTCCTAATGAGATGGACCTGAAAGAGAGCTGGTGGAGGGCAGAAGTTGAGGGACAGGGGAGTGCTGAGTCTCCCCAGGGAAGAGCACTGAAATCTTATTTGCTCTGGAGAGGAAAAGAGGCTGGAGAGGGAATGTGGCCAGGCAAGTGGCCCAGCAGAGGGACCTGCCTTTGAAGCAGTCAGGGGAACCAGTTGGACCCCTATCCCCTCCCTGGGACATGACAGCTCCACCTCCCACTCAGAATGACTGCTTCCATTTCTCCTCTTTAGGCCTCTGCTTTACCACCTATACAGCAGGGCATCCGGACTGGGTTAGCAGGTGGCAAGCTTCTGGGAGTCTCTAGGCTTCGATCTTCTGGAGCCCTATGTTGGACAAATGCACAGGTTTGTGGATACGCATTTTTGTCTGGAGTATGTGCCCAGCATAAAGCACAAGGCAAAGTGGGGGTCCAAAGGTATGCAGGCATATGCTGTGTGATCAGTGGGGTAGGGAGTATGTTTGCACTGGGTAGGGGGGTGTCCCAAGGGTCTGCTTGGTAAGTTCAGTCCAGGGTGAGAGGGGAGAGTAAGTGTAGGTATGAGCAGTAGATTGGGGTAGGCCAGGCCTGTGCCTGGGGTCTAGGAGTGGAGGGGTTGGCATGGGGTCCAGGTGCAGGAAGAGGGGACAGAAGAGGCCTGTGGATGTTAGCACTTGAATTTCCACCTGCCATGGCCCATTCCCATCCTTGCACTCACTCTGGCCCCACTGCTAGGGGCAGGCACAAAGAAAATGACTTTCTCCAGTTAAGGCCAAGCAGGAGATGGAGATGGTGAGAAGGGAACTTCAAGGTGAAATCTGTCAGTATGGCCCCCGGGCTGGCCAAGAGAGGAGCTCAGAGAGGGGAGGAGGCTAAAAGGAGGAGGTTCAGAGGCTCTGGGGTTTGGGAGCCTGAGAGAAGGAGGGGTGGGAGAAGACCACCTTGGGGGCCAAGTTGCAGGGAGACGAGGATGACTCAGGGACATCAGGGATGGATGAACACGTTGAGGAGAATGCAGGCATTGAATGAGGAAGGGGCTTCCAGGCCTGGTCCCTGTGAGACCCTTGGGGAGTCACCACTACAAGCACCTCCTGAGTCCTAGAGTTATCTTCAGCATGGGCATACAAAGGTGGCTGGATATGGGTTGCAGGTTCAGGGAATCCCAAGTGTTGAGAGGAGGCCAGGGCTAGACCTTGGCCTTGACTGCCAGTAGAGAATCAAACACGGCCAGCCACAGGGATGCTGAGCAGGAAGGTGGCTGGGGGGTTCCTGGCACCAGAGGCAGCTCCCTTCCCACCTTGAAGAAGGCAGAAATCTTTCAGACCAGAAGACTGGTGCCAGGTGGGCACCTTCACCAGAGGAGGTGTTGCCAGGCAGGGGCTCAGGCCACAGTACACTTGGGCTCACTTGCTGATGGAAGAGCAGGTACCAGAGTGAAGGCCATTCTGGGGTCATGCTGGGGCCTATTCAACCGAGCAACTTCAGTGCCCTGTCCTGCAATGGTTTGAGGTCAAGCAGGACTGGGCAGCAGTCTCGGGATGAGGGAGCAGCTGGATGAGTGGGGGCAGGTGCTCCTGGGCCTGGTGAGGAGGTGCCCTTGCTGCAGGAACCCCTTTCACCTCCAGCAGGAGCCAGGTCAGGCCCTGTCCAGCTACCAAGCCCTTGCTGCACCCAGGTCATCTGCCCATCTATGGCAAGTGTGCCATAGATGACCCTGCTGAGACTCCCTTAAGAACAGGAATAGGCACCCAGCATAGCTAGCCTGGAGCATCCCTCCTCCCCATGGCTGTGGTGGGCGAGCAAAGGGCCTGGAGGCTGTTGCTGGGAGTTGGATGCCTTTTTAGTGTATTTTGCTCATTGAAGAAACAAATGGGTCCCCCAACCAGAACCTCTAGAAAAATAGCTGCAGCTTCAGAATTGCTCTGGCCCCTCCAAGGGGGCAGCCTGGGAGTACAGGTTATGTGTGGTGGAGTGGCAGGGGAGGCGAGAGGTGTGTATTTTCTGCCACTCCAGCCCTTATTAGCCAGCCCTCCCAGGGGATCCTATCTGTTTCCTTAGGCTTGATACCCCTCATTCTCTGAGTGTCTTCCCTGCCCCAGTTCAACCCTACAAGGCCCAGGAGTACTGGGGTTGCTGACTGTACTCCTGGCCTAGGCCTTCAGGTATGTGGGTCTGGGGTCTGAATCAGACTCCAGTGAGAAATGCCACCCACCGGGGAAATATCACTGTGGACGTGGTCCAACTGCCAGGCAGTCAGGGGCTCTGTCCATCCATCAGTCTCTCTTTCCACTGCCCTGACTGAGGCAGCCTTGGAAAATCTCCCTAACTTTCTTGTGGGAGAGGCAAGGAAGAGGGTGAGGAGGGACCAGAAGAGGAGTGTTTGCAGAGGGTAAACAGAGGGTGGAGCAAGCTGGGCTCTTATGTCAGCTGTTGGCCTCTCTCTGGGTCCCAGACTCAGGTAGAGAAGGAGGGGCCCCTGACCCTGCTGCGGGAAGGGCAGGATGGGTAGCAGCCCTCTCATCTGGTAGATGGGCCTCAGCACCACGGAGAGCTCCCACAACCCTACCAGGCCCCAGCCTGAGCCCAGCCACGTGTCTGCTGAGTCAGTGCCTGGGGTTCCTCCTGCTGAGTCTCATGGCTATGCTGCCCACAATAGGTGGGGCCCCATCTTTCCTGTGTTTCCCCTACATTGGCCTGGACAGGCCAAGACTTCAGGAAGGACCAATGTGTTTGCTGATTGACTGAATGATGTTCTCCAGGCTACCCCTACCATGCCCCAGCAGCTCCTGGGTCCCAGGGACCATCTTCCCACACTCCACTTCCTCTCAAAGTTTTAATTTAACCAAGCCATCCTTTCTTCTCCCTGAAGAATCAACATTTTCTCTGTCTTTTGACATTTATTTTATTTTATTTTTACATGCGGCCTCTCAAAGGCTGTAATTTATGGCTAATACCATGCAATCAGAGACAATGGCTGGGTGCCTGTGAGCGAGAGCAGGCAGGCTCCCTGCCAGGTGCCCCTGCCCCCACCACCACTCTCTAGGGTGCCTGTGACTGTGAGACCTCTGGGTGCAAAGTCCATGGGCAGGGTGGGGAGGCAGGCATGAGTTAAGACCTCAAGCCCTTATGTGAGGACACAAAGAATAGGTTCCCAGCTGCCCTGAAGCAGCCCAGTGGTGTGGGGGCTTCTGTGGGGAACTAGTCTGGGTGGAGGGGGAGGTGGGATGCTCAGGGGCTCCCTGCTGGGATGGCCTCAGCTGCAGAGAACCCCCCCAGCTGAGGTGCCAAGGAGGTGCCTCTTGGCCCGGACCTCCTCACTGCCCCCCTCCCCCGGCCTCTGCTGTGCTGTGCCCGCGTGGCTCCCGCACTGTAATCCACGGCGCTGTTACTCTGTGTCAGTGATTTAAATCCTCTGATGGAGCTGGTGACAGCTTAAATGGTTTCCATCCCCTCCTAGTACCCGCCAGGCCCTGACGAGGCCCCATGTGGGGAAGGAGGGTTAGCCAACATGGGGTTCAGACAGTATTTTGCAAGCTTGAGGGTGGCCAGGCTGTTCTTCCTTGCCCCTCTAAAGGGGAGGGAATGAAGCATTCCCTCTCTATCCCCTCACCAGTGATCAAGGAGGGAAGATAAAGCCCTCTATAAATCCCCCGGAAATGGAGTGTCTGGAGCATGCTCAATTGTACCTGCCCGCAGGTGAGAGACCCAGGGGCAAGGGCCAGGGAGCGAGGCACCCAGCAGCCCATCTCTGCAGCCCTGTGGCCTGTGACAGCTGGGAGCAGGGCAGGCCTGAAGCTCAGCTGTGCTCAGACACCGCCCCAACCTCACCAGTCACCCCCAATTATGCTGATGCTCAAACCTCAGCCTTCCCAGGACCTCCTTCCTCTTCTGGAGTCCTCCCTCCATTCAGATATTTGATCTCCAGCCCAATCACTGTTCTGCTAATGGGGTGGGGGTGGGGATATTGTACCTACGAGGAAACAAAGGTACACAGTGGCAGAGCTGGCTCAGGTCACCCAGGAGTCAGTGGCAATGCAAGCCCTGGCCCCCAGCCCCTGCCTCGTCCTGAGTTTCTTGGAGGGTGTGGGCATCTCAAGAGTGGGGCTGGCAGCAGGTCCAGAGCAGGGCACTCAGCTGGGGGCAGAGAGCAGAGCTGGCAGGTCTTGTTGCTGGATGGGGTCTCTCAGACGAGATCAGGCACGTTCAGGGCGGCTTGGCCGTAAACTGGATGGGGTCATTCAGTGCTGGATCAAGAGAGCCTATGAGGGATCAGCACTGCCTGTTCCTCTGGTTCTGAGGTCCTGGACCCTCACAATACACCCACAGAAAGAGTGGTCTGCCCAATCCAGCAAGGTTCAAGTCTCTCGTGGGAGTCTCGTGTGGATGGGGCTTGGGGGTACCAGGTCTCAGCTCTGTTGGGGGATGTCAGGGATGAGACCTGGCCTTTCTGAGCCCCATGCCTTACACCACATGCATTCATGGGACATTGTTCATGACTCTATTGAGCTTAAGTCAAATGCTTTGCATCCTCAAATGCAACTGATTAATAACTACAAGGAGCAAATCTGTCTTTAGTGTAATGTGTTTAGGAAAACTGATGGATTTAATTTCAGGCCTCTGCTTTAATGACCTTCCCCTAGTCTGGGCAGGAATACCCAGAGGGCCCCACCCAGATTTGAGGAAGGTCACCTGAAGAAGGGTGAGTGGAATTCAGCAGAAAGGCTCATGGGAGAGGGTAGGTATTCCAGTCAGAGGGAACCACATGAATGAAGCAGCCCCTGAGGGGGAGCCAAACTTTGCCCTGATGGCAGACAGGGAGAGAGGTGATGTGACAGAGCTCCTGCCCAGGAGGGGCAGACACAGGTCTCATAACCTCCTTGTCCTGTGTGAGGAGACAGGACCCCTTTCGCTAGAAGTGGAAACTGAGGCTCAGTGAGTTTAACTAACTTGTCCAAGGTCAGCAATTTGCAAGTGGCTGAGCTATGACTTGAGCCTGGGTCCTACTGCCGCCCTTCGGCTCCCACCTGAGCCAGGATGCAGGCTAAGCTGGGCTTGTAGCTTGCCAGCCTCCTAAACTCCTGTAAATCCCTCCTGGGAGCAGGAAGTGTCAGAGGAGTAATTAAATGATTGAGTGAGCAAGCCCAGCAACTGGAACGAGGCACTCGGCCACACCAGGTGTCCTTCCAAATAGCCACATGTCCCCAGCTGGGGGCTCCAAGGGCCTGAGCTGGTAGGAGGGGCCTGTTTCCCTGCCAGGGGTGGGAGTCAGGCTGTCAGTCGTCAGTGCAGGACCACTGGAGAGTGGGTTTAGGACTCCGTAGGGCAAATTGTTCCCCCTGAGTGACCCATTACTACATTACTGCCACCGTTCCATCCCGTGAGCTCACAACCTGAAGGAGTGGACTCTGGACAGATGAATGAGTATAGTGTGAGGTCGCTGAGGTGGGGGCAGGACCTGACTCCTGACTTCCTTTTTTTGAGCTGTCATCCTGGCTGGAGTACAGTGGTACAGTCTCAGCTTACTGCAACTTCTGCTTCCTGGGTTCAAGCGATTCTCCTGCCTCAGCCTCCCAACTAGCTGGGACTACAGGCATGCACCACTGCACCTGGCTAATTTTTATATTTTTAGTAGAGAAGGGTTTTCACCGTGTTGTCCAGGGTGGTCTCGAACTCCTGACCTCAAGTGATCCCCCTGCCTTGGCCTCCCAAAGTGCTGGGATTACAGGTATGAGCCACCGCACCCAGGCTTGAGGCTGACTTCTTAGGGTCCCATTTCAACTTGAGCAGGCCCCTCAGAGCCAGGTGTAGGAGTAAGACACACTGGGTTTCTTCCCACTTGCAGAAGCCCCTTGACGACTCTACACCCCCAATCCACAACCCTGACTCAGCGGCTTAGTCCAGCTCTCCTTACCTCCCACCCCAACTGCCTTAATGACTTTTTAATAAATTGAAAAATTGTTTCAATACCACATGCGATCCCGGGACATTGTTCGTGACTGCATTGAGCTTAAGTCAAACGCTTTGCGTCCCCAAATCTGACTGATTAATAATTACAAGGAGCAAGTCTGTCTTTACTGTAATGTGTTTAGGAAAACTGATGGATTTAATTTTTTTATCGGCCAAAGTAAGAAAATGTAATCTTTCTGAAAGTATCTAATACAACAATGCACCATAATTAGTTTCTCTGGAAACAGGCATAATGGAATAGAATAATAAATCACTTCTCCTCTCGTCTCTTTCCTCTGATAGAGAGAGATTTCCCTTCCATGGGGCTGGGAATGGGACAGGGAACAGAACTGGGGGAGATGTGCAGCCCTGGCTCCTCTGCGTTGAGTCTGCAGATTTGGCCCTGCCCCACCCACCAAGGAGCTCAGGGTGCAACTCCTCTATTCCCAGGCCAGACCCCAAACATTTCCCAGAAGCTGGGACCCAGGCCACAGGGTTGTGGGTGTTCCTGCCTCCCTCACCAGTCAGATCCATACCCATTGCCTTTGACATCTCCCTTCCTGGGCAACCAAGATGACATGCCTTGCGGGACTGCAGTGACAAATTATTGTTTTGGTTGACTGTTTAGGCGTCCCAAGATGAGGGAAGTACAATAGACCAGCAGAGAAGGACTCTTAATTTGTGGCGGGAATAGCTTAGTTACTAACTTTCCTGATGTGCCCTCTGTCCCTAGCTGAGGTGGCTGGGGAAAAAGGGAAGAGGGAAACATCAGAAAGAGGGGAGAGGGTGAGGGGTGGGTCCAGTACGGCCTCTAGCTTCCTTCAGGCAGCCCCCTGGGGTGGCTTACCAGACAGAGCTCAGTCTTCCTGGGCCCTGCCCCCACTGTAAGGCAGCCTTGCCTGGCAACTTCCACAGTCCTCTTCCCCTGCACCCCCATCCTGAGCCAACCCCTGAGGTGGGGGTTGTTCTTATCAGAAACTCTCGTTTACTGGGTGCTCCCCACTGTTTACCGGGTGCTCCCCACTTAGCTGCCACCCTGCCCCCGGCCTACAATCAGTAATGACAGGATAATTGTTTGTTTATTGATCCTGACCAGCCTTCTGTGGCCTAGTGATGGATGATGTGGGAAGAAACCTACTTGCCGGGGCACAGGCACCCCAGTACCGCAAGAATCAGAGGTGGGCTTGCCTGGACCCATCCCCATCCTGACACATCACTGCCCCTCTCCTGGCCTTGGCCTGTGGTGATGGAGCAAAATAAGCCCCAGATTGGGAATCTGGAGCCCTGGGGCTGAACCCCAGAATTCCAGACTGTTACTCAGAGGCCCCAGGAAGCCATCTCTCTCCTTCCCTGTAATCCCTAGCCTCGGATCTTCTCCTACAGCCCAAACCCTGGGGCTAGACCATACTGCAGGGACCCTCAGCCAGGTTTGAATTTGGAGGATCAGCATGTGACTAGGGTGCCCCAGCTGGTGCCTGATAGATGCTTGCACAGACCCGGAGGCTCATAGCCCACACCAGCCATTCCATACCCATTGGCTTTGACATCTCCCTTCCTGGGCAGCCAAGATGACCTGCCTTGTAGGACTGGAGACCTGGATCTGAACCCCAGAATTCCAGACTGTTACCCAGAGGCCTCATTCCTCTCTGTGCGTACCTCATTCACCCTCATCCTCTGTCTTGGCCTTCTTGCTGAAGCTGGCCCGTCCTCTCCCTCTCTGCACGCTCCTGAGACAATCCCAGCTGCTTCCTGCCCCAGCCTCTCCCATTGCAACTCTCACCACACCCATGGCCAGATCCACTGTCCAAAGCCCAGCTCAGCCCCTCCCTCCCTTTCCACAAGGCTTCCCTGGGACAGGACAGGCTCCCACATGCTGCTGGCTCACTCAGCCTCATCTCCGGGGGCATTCTGTCCTGGAGTCCCAGAGCCTTGCCCATCTGCCTCCTGAGGAAAGGCTGTCTGGCATCTGGGAGCTGGGACCTAGAGCAGAAAGCCCAGCCTGTGATCCCAGCAGGACTGAGGAAGCCCCACCTGAACCCTCACAATCCTGCTGGACCAGGGGGCTGGAGGACATGGGTAGGTGGAGCAAGGAGTGAAGGCAGGGAAAGGAAGAGAAATCTCCACTGTTGGTGAGTGCCAAATCCACCTGATCTCCTTGCTTCCAGGCTAAAGGTAGGATTGCACCTTCCTGCCCCCTGGTGGTCATGCGGGGTGTGTGCCTGGTTCTGGCGACGAGTGGTGAGCAGAGGCAGCACTTTCAGGGCAGGGCTTTTAATCGCTGGCATGGGACCTTTAGGGGCCAGCTCTCCCTCCACCATGACAACAGTCAGTTTTCCAGAATTTGGCTGTCTGGCCAGCTGGGGCTCAGTGTGAAGATGACACAGAACAGAGCCTCAGCTGACCCATGAAGAGCACGGAGCAGGAAAAAGAGATAAACCTTCATTACTTTAAACCAGTAAGATTTTAGAGTTGTTGTCATTGCAACCTAACTGAGCCCATCCTGACTGGTATGAGGAGGAAGGATCTTCCCTGGGAGCAGCTGATATCAGAACAGGGGAGGGGTCAGATGGAAGTGACAATAGTTTATATGCCAGGGGGCCGGCTTCTCTCTCTTGTTTAGATGGCATGGTCCTTTCTCTCTCTGTGCCTTGGTCTCCCTACCACTAAGCTGCCTGTGTGTCTTTTGGGATTGTGGGAACAGTGTAAAAGTGTCTTGAGTCGGGGAAGAGTAAGCACAGGTGACTGTGGGTGGGCATGGTGATAATGAGTCCCGGTGGGGCAGGGTGGGGTCGGGGGAGTCACTGCTACCATAAGGGTGACAGCAGTGTGACCATGGTGGGAACAGCAGCACTGAACTGCTGGAGGCAGTGTTCGCAATGGTGTTTGTGCTGGCAGTGAGGGTGCTGACAGTAACTGAGTCCCTGCCTGTCAGCCTGGACCAGGCCCTGACTTCCACCAGAGCACAGGCGTGGCAGTGATCACAGCATTCCCAGATGGAAGGCCCCAAACATTGATTAATTACCTCTGCTGGAGCTGGCTGATTGTCCACTGATCTCTGCCTTGCCTGCCTGACTTGGGCAAGGCTTCCAGAGCAGTACTGCTTGGCGTCAGCGCAGGGGTTTTCCAGATATGCCAGCCTCGTGTCCTCTTCATTAGCCTTAGATGAGCAGCCCCTCACTGCACACAACGCAGGCTCCTTCTGGGAAGCTGGGTGCTGTGCTGGGCAACTATACAAGGCATCAGATGGTGTTTTCCTGAAACTTGATGAGCACAATATGGAGTTGCCATGTGCCAGTGATGTGTGCCGGGTGCAGTCTGTGGGGGTGCGGTGCTCAGGGACGTGGCCAACAGAGTCCACCTTTGGATGCTCCTTACAGATGTCATGGAAGTAGCCTTGGCTCCATCAGCAAAAATCTCTGCCCCTTCCATGTGGGACCTTGCTCTGGCCGCTGAGGGCACCATGGATTCCACAATGATTCCACCCTGCCTGGCCCCCTGGGAGTCCCAGTCTGAGAGAGGAGGCAGTTCCAGACCCAGACATACCCAGTGTGATGTGCTTGCCATGGACATCTGAGCAAGGGCCAGGCCAGAGCAGCTCTCTGATCCTAAGAGCGTCTGCCTCCAGCCCATCTCACTCCTGATACTGATGGGCAAACTGAGGTTGGGAATGGGTGAAGCATGTCCCAGGCCATACCAGGATGAGCTTGGCCAGGGCCACATTCCTGTCTCCTGGCCGGGGCTCCTCACACCACACCCCAACTCCTCATTCTCAGCTCTATTTTTGCTGGAAGGCACAGATGAAGATTAAAAAAAAAAAAAATTCTGTTTTGTTTTTGCTGAATAGGCACTTCTGTCATCCCAATCTGAAGGCCTTGGCTTGTCTGCTCTGCGGGGGAATATGCCTCCATTTAAAAGCAGAACTAAAAGAAAAACATCCACAGGCCCCATTTCACTGCGCCAGACACGATGAGCAAACCATGGTCGTTAACATGATAAAAGTCACTTTGTCTGGGTGTAAAATTCATTTTTCCCCATTTAGCACATGGTTCATTTGCATCATGCTGCAGTTCCCAGGCTGCGGTCTCCTCCCAAGGATGTCCCAAAATTGTTCCCATTCCCCAGGCAGGGTCCCTAAGACCTAGGCCTGGTGAGGCTGGGGCCACAACAGCTATTCCCTTGGCCATGAGGTTTTCTTCCTGGCAGCATCAAGGGAGACCTTGAATCCCCATATTTTCTGGCCAGGCGTGGAGGGCACTTGGTTGGAGAAATGAGTGGAGTATTTGGGCACCTCAATGCACCTGTGTTGGCCCAGTCCTTGCCCTGGTTCTGCCACACAGTACCCACAGGGGTCTCCCTGTCCAGCAGCCTGACCCAGAGTCCCATCTGCACCCCCTCAGCCCCACAGCAGGGCCTCACCCACTCCTGCCTCAGAGGGAAGGGAGTTGCCTTTCATTACCTGTGCAGTTGAGGCAGGGCTCATTTTGTTCCACCACACCAGGGCCGAGAGTTCAAATCCCATCATTACCAGTGCCAGGGCCAATAAGCGTCAAACACCAGGGCTAAAGCTGACAGCTTGAGTCCTGCTTCCCATCCTGTCTTAGAATATAGCCTCAGAGCTTCCTCTCACTTGGATTTAGCTTTCCCAACTATACAGTGACCCGTTCCATGGGCCAGACTCTGAGGTCCCTTTCAACTGTATCCTTCCCTGAAAGTTGTTCAAACATTATCAACTCTTCAGCCTGAGCTTTCAGGGGGACCCAGCACTATGGGGGCACCACAGCTGTGGGCCAAGTGGCAAGTGGACAGAGTGGGCAGGAAGCAGCAGGCCAAAGAAGACCCAGGGCCTCCTAGAAGGCCCCAGCCCCAACTTTTCCCCACAGAGGCCGGGCGGGCTCCTGGAGGAGCTGGCATCAGTCTGTTGCCTCAAATGGCCCAGGTGAGGCAGCTGCTAATGCTGAGTCTGTGGATAAGATCCAGCCCCAGGGCTTTGGGAGGTGGGAGCGGAGGCCTCCTTTCTGCAGAGCTTTGCTAGCAGGCTTGGGAAAAGGGGGAAGACCAGGACTTCCAGGTCCCTGCCTCTCAGCCCTGGGGGCTTAGACACAGTAACTGATAAAGCTGCCAGCTGCAATGGGCAAAGAAACAGAGACAGCCCCTCCTAGAGAGAAGGAATGTAGAGGGCCCTGGGGAGAGTGGAGGAGGCGCCAAAGAGGAGATGAGCATTGGCCCCAAGAAGGAGAGGTAGGGACCCCTTCGGTAGCATCCTTACCTGGCCCAGGGGTGGGCCTGGGGAGTGGACTCAGGACACACAATCTGGAGAAACGGATTCATAAGCAGCCTGCCCTGCCCCCTTGACTGGAGAGCCTGAGAGGCTGCGAAGGCCTGGGCAGCAGACAGGAGTCCTGCTAAAAGTAGGGAACATGTCCAGGCTACAGCGGCAGCAGAACAGGCTGCAGGCCTTTTAGAGATGACGCTGGGGTCTCCACATGACTTTTTCTGGGACAGGCAGGACCCCAGCAAGGCCATAGTCCAGCCTCAGGGCATGGTGTGAACTGTCCCTCCCCTCCAGTCTGGGCCATGGAGACTGTGCCCCACACCCACAACTTACATCCTGCTGCCTGAAGAGGGGCTCCTGGCTGCTGGCCAGAGCACTGTTCTCAGGGACTCTGGAGCCCCTGGGGAGGGGCAAGGGGCCCAGCCCTGATTTGAGGGTGTGGGAGGCGCAGTGCGCATGGCGGGCAGGGCCCTGCAACAGCTGTTCACTTACTGAAGCTATTTTATAATATTGCCAGAGCTTTTAAAATAATCCCATTTCGGCAGAATATTCCCAGCTAATTGGAGCTGTCTCTTTCTTATTAAACAGAAAGGTTATAAAAATGTGTGTTGAGGGTTTAAGAGCAATACCTCTCGGCTGCTCTGATTGTTATGACAAGGATAACGTACCGGAAGCCCGTGCTTGGCAGGCTGGGCGGAGCAGGCTCTGGTGGCTGGGCAGGGGCAGTGGCGGGGCAGGGGCGGGCAGAGGAGCAAGGACAGGGGCAGGGACGGGGGCAGCGGCAGGGTTGGGCTAGCGCTCCTCGTGGCTCCCCGCACAGCACACGCTTGAGGAATGGCAGCCTTTCCCAGAACAATTGCTCTCTAAACACTTAGGCTGCTGTGACAGGGCTGTCCATCACCCAGGCCTCTGACTGGGGGAATTCGCATAATTTACTGAGAGGCAGAGGAGAAGTGGGGAAGTGATTCCAATTAGCTGAGCCGGGAGGCAGATGAGTTCGCCAAGACCTCGGTTCTTAGGGAGGATGAATAAATACCTGCCCCCTCTCCATGAAGTGGGACAGCCTGAGAGAGAGGGCTCTCTGCCCCCACAGTTGTTCTGGCAACTAAGGGGCAAGCGGGGCCGGGGTACCAAGAACTCCCATTCTGCAGATGAGAACATGAAGCCCACGGCTGTAAAAGGCTTTTCACAAGGTCGTCCTAGGAGAGTGGAAACCACAGTCCAGACCCTGTCAGGGGCATAAGCCTCTGCCCAGCACCTGTACCACCTCCAGTGCAGGGCATGTACCCTGATTCTGTCCTGGGAGACTCTCGACCCCCTGACCATCCTCCATCAGAACAACCCTACTTCAATCTGCCATATATTAGGGATCTGCATCCAATTTAGTTTAAAAAGAATTCCTTGTTGTTTTAAAACCAGTTTGAAATCCAGTGTCCTGAAAGGGGTAGACCCAGCTTCCATGGATCCCCTCCCTACCTGGAAGCTGCCCCTGTCGGATCAATTTACCAGACCCTCCCGGGGCCTTTCTAACAGCAGGTAAGATTCCAGACTGAGCTCAGCCACCCACCTCTGGGCCCTGTCTGTCTGTCTGTCTTGCAGTCTCTCTCTCTGAGACTCTGCTTCTACCATTGCTCACCGCAGGCCACCCCACTTTCCCTGTGCACCTCAGAAACAGGCAGGGTGGCCTCCACGTGCTGCCCTCCCTGCTGACCTATCACTGAAATGGACCCTGAGCCCAGCCCTAACCTTGGCTTGGGGCTCTGTTCCTAGCTGGCTAGGGGTGTCTGGCAGGTGCCAGGCCTGGCTCATCGCCTCGGGGAGTGATGTGTGTAGGGGTGGTGGTGGCACTCCTGCCCTGCCTCCCTCTGCAGGTCTGGAGGACACCATGGGTACAGCCTTTCCATAAATGCTTTATGATTCAGCAACGGGTGAAGGCCCCAGCTGCCTCCCAGCAGCTCTGAGAGGAAGATGAGGAATTTACTGAGCCCATTTTACCTTCAAGAAGACTGAGGTGCAGTGACGTTAGCTAACAAGCTCAAGGTTACCTGGGCCCGGTGGATGCCCACTGCCTCCCTAGCCGTGAATCAGGCCAAGGCACTGGATGACTGTCCTTTCCACCCTGTGCTCATGGGACATTTCTCCCATGATTTGTGGCCGCAGTCTGGATCTAACCTGGCCACCCGCCTCCCAGCCTCCTGGCCTGCCTGCTTCGGTGGAAAGGGCTTTCATCATGGAGAAGCCTCATTCCTCGAAACATAGCAGACCTTCAATGCTTCACTGGCTTTCCCTGGAGCAGATCCTGCCTTGACACCTTTTACTAGTTCTCCAATGTCCCCTTCATCTGGAATGTCCTTTTCTCCTCCACCTCCAGAAAGCCTTCCTATATTCTGGCAGCAGAAAGCAGCCCCTGTCCTCGTGCACACCAAAGTGCAGATGTTCAACTCTGCTGAGTCCCAAGGAGTCCAATAAGGGACAGGGGAGGCAGGAAGAGGGCTGGGCATAAGACCCTTGCCTCATTCATGGGGTCTGAGGCTGCTCACCTCACTGGCCATGTGTCAACAAACCTTCAACTCTCCTGCAACACCCTCCCCAGAGGTACCTTGGTGGGGAGGCAGAGTAGAGAGGCTCAGCTAAAGCGAGATAGAGGCCCCTGAATTGTTGGATCACTGGTGAAACCCAAAGCCTGCACTGTCACCCTGGGAGCTTTTCTAATAATTTGCATGCCATGTGCATAGTTTTGCATATTGAGATAAAATGGGCTTGCTAAAAAAAAAAGATTACAATATGCTCCTCATGAATCAACCCAGGAGGAGCTGGATCGGGAGTTGGAGCCCATCTTTGCTGCTTCCCAGCCAGGCTTAAACAAGCCACTCAGAACTACTGGAGCCTCAGTTTCTTCATCTGCCCAATGGGGCAATGGGGCTAATGCTACCTACCTGGAAAGCTGTTTTGAGAATTAGACATCCTTCTGGCCCAGTTCCTGGTAGGAAGTGGGGATGAAGGGGTTGAAGAGGAGGGAGTGGTGATGGGGTTTTTTATTCTGGAGGAAACATCAGGAATTCTTACTTGAAAATCACAAGCTCCAGTGACCTGGGGCAAGCCCTTTTCCTCTGTACAGTGAACATACCATCCCCAGAGAAGGTTGGGAACAGGGGCACTCCAGCCTGGGGTCCAGCCCCTCCGGGCCTACTTATGGGGATACCGCAGCAAGACTCAGAGAGGTCACAGTGTGGTCCCTGTGGTCCCAAGCCTCTGCCAAGAACAGGCTTAGGGGCCTGAGGGGTGAGCAGAGCCTGGGGTAAGAAGACCCTAGAGCTGTCCAGCTTTCTATGCGAGCAGCCAGACCAGCCTGAATGGGCAGCAGCTACCCTGGCATGTCCAGGAGAATGGCAGTAGTGTGTGTGCGTGTGTGTTGGGAGAGGGGGCCATTGAGTGGCTGGGGCTTACAGGGAGCTCTGAATCTAATCAGAGAGATGTGGCTGGCAGGGAACAGCAGGGCAACCTGGGAGGAGGTTACATGGAGTTCTGAAGGCAGGGTTCATCTTTTTTTGTTGTTGTTTTTGTTTGTTTGTTTGAGACAGGGTTTTGCTCTTGTTGCCCAGGCTGGAGTGCAATGGTGCAATCTCGGCTCACCATAACCTCTGCCTCCCAGATTCAAGCAATTATCCTGCCTCAGCCTGTTGAGTAGCTGGGATTACAGACATGTGCTACCACGCCCGGCTAATTTTGTATTTTTAGTAGAGACGGGGTTTCTCTATGTTGGTCAGGCTGGTCTCGAACTCCCGACCTCAAGTGATCTGCCGGCTTCAGCCTCCCAAAGTGCTGGGATTATAGGCGTGAGCCACTGCGCCCGGTCAGGGTTCATCTTACTCCCAGGGATCTGACCTGAAGGACTGGCAGGGGTCACATACCAGGCCTGACCCCAGGCCCCAGCGTGATGGAGGTGATATATGATTACATAGTCATTTATTCATTCACCAACACTTGATAATGCCCTACACTCTGAGGGGTGAGCATGCCTGGCATACCCACTGCCCTGGTGTTTGAGTTCTACCTTCCACTCTTGCTCCATGCCTGACTTACTGTCAGTCTTTCCTGTCCATGGCCTGCTCCCAGCCACCCCATGGCAGCCGGCTTAGACTTTCAGGTAAGACCTTGGTGGCTTGTTGCAAACTGCTGAGTCCACATGCTGATCCTCCCTGAGGTCTCTCTCAGTGAGCCTTCGCCCTCCCCCCCGGCTCTGCCTCCCTGAAGCTCCTCCTCACTCATTTAGAAATTAAGACCTCAGCAAGATGGTGCTTTGGAGCTGCCAAGCAGGGCTCAGGAAGGCCATGGCAGGTGGAGGGGAGGGGGTTCCAGCTGGTGGGAATGTAAGTAGGTAGGAGCCTCCTCACTCTCCTCTGGACTCTCACTAGCCTATGCAGGTACAGCCTCCCAAGCATCCCCTCTGGGGCCTAGAGCCCAGCAAAACTCTCTGGGAGGAGAGAGGGTTTAGTTCTACCTTGGGGGCTCCCAGACCTGTAGGGTCTGTCTAGGCCACCAAGGGGCCCTCTGCTCTCTGCATTTGTCCTGGCACCTGCCCTGCTCTGCTGGCCTCAGTATAAGCCCCTTATCAGCAAGTGGAAAACAGACACCCAAGATGGGAACATGGGCCAGCTCTAACCATCAGACAAGGCCATGGATGGCCCCAAGCAATGACCCAGGGGGACCTGGGACCTGGTCTCTACTGCTTACTGGGTAACTTTGGGCCTACCCCAAACCTCTGAGGCTCAGTTTGCCCAACTATGGAATGGAGTAAGGGGTCCACAGAGGTCCTGTTGTCCTTTGAAAGGGATTCTGCCGCTCAGTCATCTCCAGAGTGGCCAGGATGTTTCCTGTCTGCAGATACTCAGGGCCCAGGCGGAACAGGACCCAGAATTCCGACAAGCCATAGTCATTTCTGGACTTGTACCCTGGACAGCCTCCCCTTCCCCACCCCACACCTTTGGGGCAATGATGCCGCTCCCCCAGCTAGCCCACCTGGGGGCAATGGTCCCAGGCCAGCCCCTGTCCTGTCTATCCCCCGCAACTCCCATCCCTGTCCTCATTTCCTGCCATACCACACATGGCCTGCATCTTCCATCCTGAGCAGATGCTCCTTGCATTTGCTTAACTAGGTACTACTTCATGCTAGCAGATGAGAGAGAGGAGTGTTTCCACCAAGTTTGGGGAGGGACAGCCCTGCTCACTTTGCCCCTTTGTGTGGCCTGAAGAGCCAGAACTCCCGGCCCTGCGGCCTGCCCTGCCTGGGCCCATCTCTCAACTGTGCCTCCGAGGCAGCAATGTAGCCTCCAATCCAGAATGACCTTCCACAGCAGGGGCTTAGCCTTTCCCCCTTGGGTCAGCAGCATTGAAGGTTTTATGGAGGCCTGGGCTGGAAAATGCCCTCCTCCATTTGGAGTATGTTCAAGGTTGGTGGCCTGGCTTCTGGGGCAATAGATCCAGACTGAGAGGGGCTCCTCCAGCGTTTATATCCTTAGGTTACTCCAACCAGCTGGGGAGGAGCCCCACGCCTCCTTGCTCTCTGCTCCCCCGCCCTAGCTCACCTCGGACCTGGAAACAGGCAGAGGTCTCAAAGGCCCCAGCTCTAGGGAGAGCAATGAAGACTGCAGATGGGGCCATGATGCTGGGGTGGAGAGATCTACACCCGTGCTAATAGGAAAGCTGGATTGATTATTGGCTGAGAGTGTCCCTTCCCTCCCTGCCCGGTATCCAAGAAACTCAGGTGGAGGGGCCTGAGTGCCAGCACCACCCCCAGGAGGCAGGCGCCTCACCAAATGCAGCAGGGCTGCCTCTCAAGCCCTCCAGACTCCCATGACATGATGCTCCTCCTGGCCCTGCTTCCACCCCAAACAGCGCCACCCTCCCCTGCAGGTTCCAAGAACCAACTAGCTTCATCCATCTTCCAGGTTCAACAAATGGAGTGCTAACTGCCCCTCACAGGAACAGCAGCCATCAGTTAAATTAAGTGATGGTAGAGCCAGGTTCTGCCTTCCCCACAGCTGCCTAGCAGAGGCTAATTCCCTAAGGAGTTGATGAGCAGAAGTCAAGAGGTGCTTTTTGCAGAAGCAGAAGACTTGAGGACTTTCCTCAGTGACTTCCCCCACCTGTGTGCTGAAGAAGATACTTCACTGGGTCTACAGCCTTGATCTCTCCTGCCATTTCACATCCATCCATACTTAGGGCAGTCACTCAAGTGCCTTCTGTTGTTACCAACAGGAAGGTGGATGGCATGAGGTGTGGCCCTGCCCTCAGGGAGCCTCCTCTTAGGAAGCAGACCCCTCATTCCTGACACAGTAGGCAGAGCTGACTTATTCATGAGATGCATCCCTGGCCCTCTCGTTTCATTCAGCAAGTCACCAAAATCCTCTGTGCCTCAGTTTTCTCAGTTGCAAAATGAGTAAGTTAGGGACAGTTGTCTTCAGAATTACTGACAACCGGATCCCAACCTTGGGCAGGGAAGCGAACCGACCAGGAAGCTCTCCCTGAACCCCCTTGGTGGGAGAGGCTGGTCCCGCTTCTCACCCTTCTCTGACTGGCCTTGAGGGGCAGCTATCAGAGGAGGCAATTTGCCATGGCCATTCCACTGAGGCGCTGATGGGATGTTGGGCAGTGATGGAAGGCTGCCTTGTTACAGCCTGGCTTAGCCTACCACCGACACTCTTCGCTTCCACCTGGAGGCAGAAAAACACATCTTGTGAGGAGTTAGAGCTGCTGTCAGTGCTGGCCGGGGGCTCTGAGGAGATTTTTATTTATTTGGAAGCCATTCAGACACCTAATGCTCTTCTGAAGGGAAAATTTCTCTTTTATTTGTCCTCATTTTCTCCTGCCAGAGTGGGATGAAGGCCTTAGGGGAGGGGCAAACCAGCTCTGGGCCCTTGCACTACATGTATCAAGGCACGTGGGACACGGGTGGCACGAAGGGGCCTCCTCCTCCCCTGCACAAATGTTTGGGCCAGGGTCCTCTCAAAGAGGGTTCTGAGGGCTCTGAAGACCCCAGTGACTGGGACCAGGTACAGAGGATGGAACTTAGACCTTAGCCGGGAGCCTGTGTCTCTGCTTCCTGGAAGCCTGAGACCAGCCCTGCCCCTCCATGGGCCTCAGTTTCTGCATCTATAAAATGAGTAGGTTGATCCCGACCTCTCTGAAGAAAACTCCAGACTGTCTGGAGCAGCTGCTAGTGGCAATGGGAACAGCTGAGGCAGGGGCTTCCGGTGGGAGCAGACCCTCTAGCTGAGCAGTTGCGTCCATCTCCATCTATTGAAGCTATTGAAGCTGGGAGGACCTGAGTTTTGTGAGAGTAGCCGAGGCAGTGAAGGTGAGACCGAGCTTCCCTGTGCTCACACAACCAATGATCAACTTGTTTCTCCTCCTTCTCTAAGGATGAAGCCACCCAGGGTCCTGGAGTCCTGGATGCAGGAGTGAGCAGGCTGTCCTGTCCTGATACTGCCCAGCTGAGCCTTGCCCCATGCTGCCTGTGAGGCTATACTACCTCTCTCCTTGCCTCTGCCAGGAGCTCACTTATTCAGGCATACACACCCCAGGGGAGCTGTGCCTGTCCCCAGGGAAGAGGGCCAGCTCACTTCTGTCTCAGACCTTTGCTCTGACCCTCTGCCAGGGACACTCTTTCTCCCACTTCCAGCCATCCATTTGTCCAAGCCCTTCCTACCCTTGTGTGCCAGTTTCAAGGTCCTCTTGTCCAGGAAGTCTTCCCTGATCACCTGGGCCTCCTCAGAACATTGAGGGACCACTTGCTGTTTTTCCCCGACATGGTGTAATTATGTGTGGTTTGAGGTACTCACCATGTTTTTCCTGCGTATCACATTCCCCCACCAAGTGGGGAGCTCCCAGGGGCCAAGGATCAAGCCTCTTATACTTGCCAGAACCTACTCAATTAACCAGCATCCTCCCTTGCTCAAATAATCTGAGTTCCGTGACTCTTGGGATGATAGAGGTCTAACTAGGGAGCTTCCACTGCAGTACAGGGAGGCATGGTTTCCCCATGGCCCAATGCTGGGTTATGGGCTTCCCTTCAGAGGCCAGGATGGGGACATCAAGACGCATGGTTTGGGGGCTCTGACTGGCTTATCCTTGTTCATAGGGAGATAGATCTGGGATGATGACCCAGGTATCCAGACTCAAAGCTCCACACTCTGATCTGCATTGACCACTGGGCAGCCTCAGGCAAGTCTCCTCCCCTTTCCGGGCCCCAGTTTCCCCTCTTTCTAATGAGGAGGTTGTATAGGTTCAGACTGTTTATAACCTGGGACTTGGCCCTAACTTTGATGTGCAGGTAGTGATAGCTTGCAATGCCTGAAAGGGTTAAACTCCAGCCCCTTCCATACATTACAGTAAATGGTACTAAACTGCCCATCGGTTGATAATGCGCCGAGGATCCTTGAAAAATTATTGACATGTCCAGAGGTAGGGTCCTGCCTGATTGCATCTGGAGGCCACTAAGCATCTGCACCATGCTCAGACAGGGGCATTTTGGGGAGCATTGCATCCCTGGGTATCTGCAAGGAACTGATGGGCTAGCCATGGCAGCCACTGGCAGTTGCAAGTGCTGGTAGTCAGCCCACATGTGGAATGAATCCCAGCTGGGGACCCTTGGGGACAACGGAGTACAGCCCAAAGAAGGCAGAGAATAGGTACGTTAGAGTGGGCTGAGAGAGGCAGGGACAACAGAACACTGGCCAAGGCTGGGGCCAGTTCAACGGGCCCAGGTAGAGGCAGAGCTGGGTAAACAGGGCTCAGAAGGGTAAACGTTGGCTCCAGTCATGCTCACCCAAAAGAATGTCCCCTCCTTTCCTCCCTAATATGCCCATCCCAACCTATTCACCTTGCAAGACTGAGCTGGAATCCCTCCCCCTTTTCCAGGAGTATTTCCCTGTCTGTCTGCATACAGGGCCTGCCCTTCTTGGGGATGGCTGGGATGGCCGAGTCTTTTGTCTCCCCTTCGCTAAGCCCTTGCTGAGTACCAAGTCTTCCCTCAGGGTGTTAAATGCTTTGGGTCTTCAGACTACCTCTGCCACATGGGGTGTCTCCCACTATATGGATGAAGAAGTGGGCTCACAGAGGCAAAATGACTTGTTTACACAACCTGTGATGTCTGATATCAAAACTGACACACCTCATGCCCAGGCCAGACCACCCTTCTTGGGCACACCCCTGGGCTCCTTGACATGCCACATGCCATCAAATGTTTCTTTTTTTTGTTTGTTTTTTTTGGAGACAAAGTCTTGCTCTGTTGCTCAGGCTGGAGTGCAATGGTACAATCTCGGCTCACTGCACCCTCTGCCTCCCAAGTTCAAGCGATTCTCCTGCCTCAGCCTCCTGAGCAGCTGGGACCACAGGCACCGGCCACCACACCCAGCTAATTTTTATTTTATTTTATTTTTTAATTTTTAGTAGAGATGGGGTTTCGTCATGTTGGCCAGGCTGCTCTTGAACTCCTGACCTCAGGTGATCCACCCATCTGGGTTTCCTGTAATGATAGGGATTACAGGCATGAGCCACCATGCCTGGCCCCAAATGATTCTATATGTCAAGACTTCCTGGGCCCTCCCATGGCTAAGCACTGCTTGAGGCCTGGAGGGAGTGACAAGGACTAGGGAGCTTCAGGGCTCAGCTTGACAAGAGTCCAGAGTGGGCTGGGCGTGGTGGCTCATGCCTGTAATCCCAGCACTTTGGGAGGCCAAGGTGGGTGGATCACGAGATTAGGAGTTCAAGACCATCTTGGCCAAGATGGTGAAACCCTGCCTCTACTAAAAATACAAAAATTAGCTGGGTGTGGTGGCGGGTGCTTGTAATCCCAGTTACTAAGGAGGCTGAGGCAGGAAAATTGCTTGAACCAGGGAGTTGGAGGTTGCAGTGAGCCGAGATCATGCCATTGCACTCTAGCCTGGCGACAGAGTGAGACTCCGCCTCAAAAAAAAAAAAAAAAAAAAAGAGTCCAGAGTGCAGGTGTGTTTCTGAACCCAAGGCAGAGGCCACAGCATACTACTGGCTGGGGCAGGAAGCAGAGGGACGGGACCAAGAGGAGGAGGCCCATCCAGTTGGGGGTGGTAGTATCCCAGGAAGGCTTCCTGGTATAAGTGTATTAATGGGCTCGTAAATATCTTGAGTTCAAATGGTAGAGGTAAAAGAGGGTGTTCCAGGCAGGAGGAACTGCAGGAGTAAAGTCCGAGGCAGGAGTTTTTTTCTGAATAAGGAGCTGTCCAGCCTGTTGGTAAAATGTGCGACTGGATATGAGGCAGGCTAAGGTGAGAATCTTGCCTCCACAGGCATCCTGGATGTTCCTGATGGGTTTCCTCTTCCCTCGAGTGGCACAACTGAGCCCATGGCCTGCTTGGCACATAGTAGGTTCTCCCTATGGCTTTGTCAGTCTCTTCTGACCTGCTGAGCTGGCACCTACCAGGCCCCCTGTCAGAGCCAGGGCCCTCTCTGCTTACTGCAGCTTCACCTGCCCCTGCTACCCTACGTCTTCCAGCACAGGCAACTTGGGCCAGGTGGGCAGCCCCAGGCCTTTCCTACCCAATTTACCAATGTGCCTGCCATGGAAGTCCCCCTATTCCTTGTGAAGGTTCAAATTTTTCTCCTAAGATCTTAATGTGTGGCTGTAGCCAGCCGCCAAGAGGGCCGAGGATGTTGTGAGCCTCAAAAGTTGTAATGCGTAAACACTTACCACTTGTTTACTCTTAATTACCTCCCCTCCTTATTTGTTTTCCTTTAACGGCCAGTCAACCAAAATCTCCCGCCTTTCCCTTGGCGCCAGCGGCCTCAATTAGGTGCACATCTGTGGAGGCTAGAACTGAAATGCCCAACTGCCAAAACCCACCCACTGTTCCTAGACTGACTCCATGTGCCTGATGGCCTGGGCACTTTGGGGATAGTGCTGCTACCCTGGTGTTGGAGGGCAGGGAGGTTGGCCCTCACATTTCTCAGGCCACTGCAGAGTCTGCCTTGGGAAGTCACCCACCCCTGACAGGGCACCCAAGAGGAATGATGTCCTTTATGCTGGTCCCCTAAGGCCACGGGCACAGGTAGTATTTGTCCAGCAAGCAGGTAAGAGAGGATATCACAGGCCAGCCCTACCTTGGGCATAAGGAAGACAGAGATGCTGGGGACAGGTCTCAGCAGGCAGGGCTGGGAGAGTGGCTGTTTAGCTCACGCTTGTCAACTCCTGGGCAGAATCCCCTGCCCCCTTGCCCTCCCATTGTGTCCAGAGGTTGGGGGGCAACTGGCTCAGTGAGGACCCTGCTTGTCCCCCCATAGAGCTGGACTATCATCTCCCATAGTCCGTTAGGTTCCACCTGTTCACCAGGCCCCTGGCCCCTGTGTTGCCTTCCTCTGATACTGTTTTTGGGGTCTCACGGTTTGGGATCGCTGGCAAACCTCAGTCTGGCCCCTGAAGGCTCATTCAGGTCAAGGAAGGAGGACACTCCAAGAAATGAAGGAAACTGTTCCCTGTCAAGCCCTGGTTTGCTGGGATTGGAGGAGCCAAGGCAGGACTAGGCAGCAAGGGAAGGTTGTCTTGGGCCCTATTTCCAGCCCCTACCCCTACCCTTTTCTGTCCAGGGGCTACTATTCCCTTTCAACTGCAAGCCCTCCTTGGGCTGACTTGTGAGTGGGTGACAGGAGAGCCACTGATACCATTAGGTGGGGCGTCTGCATGTTTCTGAAACATCCTGCCCAGCTGGTTAGTATCCCTCATTCCTCGTGATAGGCCAGGTCTGTGGGCAGTTATTGCTGAGGGGGTCCTGCCCCGTGTCAAATTGGTGGGGAGCATTCTCTCATCCTATTTGCACCAGAGGCAGAGCTGGGTTCCAGAGCAACTTCAATAGAACCCTAGGGATGGTCTCCCCTCATTTTGAATGCTTCAGTTTACCAAGCGATTTTCCCCATTCTCATTTCATCCTGGAAATGGGAGTGGGCACCCACACAAGCATTCACAAGCGAGGACACTGAGACTCTGACAGGGCCACAAGCTGTGGAGTTAAGGTTGACACCAGCCCCAGTCTTCTCCCCACAGCAGGGAAGAGCCAGGGGCCTCCGGGACAGAAAGGACTGGGTTGTGCAGACATGAGCTTCCTGGCTCTGGAAGAATCTAAATAAGAGGCTGTGCAAACCCCGGGAGCTGGGGCTTGGGACTGGCCAGCACACGGTGCCTGTTCAGCCCAGGGAAGCGAAGCAAGTGGCTGCAGAGGGCTGCATCCTGCCGCGTCTCCAGTCCCCAACAACCGTACAGCCGGGCCCAGGTTTCTGCTTAGGGAACCAGGAGGTCCAGGCCCTTTCTGCCAGCAGCCGGGCGTTCAAGCCCCCAACAGAGAGAAATCTTGAAGATAGCTAGAACCACGGGGGCTGTTGAGTTCAGCATGCCTCCTTCTCTGGTCTCCGCTGAAGCTGTCACTCCACCATTAAACCTGTGACTCCAGGCCTTAAGCCTGTTGAAGGTCGAGCCCCCAGAAAGGTCACATATGCTCCTGTCTTGGCCCGCGGGCCCGGGTCTCTTCCCGCGGGTTGGGTGGAGAAGAGCGGCAGGGTCTGAGGCGTGGGGGCGGGGTCGCACCCGGAGCCTCGTACAGCGGCTGGGGCGCAGGAAGCCCAAGTCAGTAGGGCAGGCTTCGGGCTGCGCGGGGACGAGGGGCGCGCGGGCGCGGGTGTGCGCGTGGCCGCGGCGGGGGCGCGCGGGGGCGGGCCGGCCGGGGAAGCGGGAGGGAGGCAGAGAAGAGGGCGGCGCCGGCAGGTCGGCGGCGGCTGCTATTTGAGCGCAGGTCCCGGGCCGGGCGCTCAGAGCGCTTGGAGCCAGCGCTGCAGGGAGATCGCAGCGCGCAGCCCGCAGAGGCGCTGCGGCCGGCCGGTGCAGCTCCGGAGGCCCCGCGCGGAGAAGGCGGCGGCGGAGGAGAGGCCGAGTTACCGCCCGCCGCCCGCGCCCGCGCCCCCCCACCCCGCGGCCGCCGCCGCCACTGCCCCCCCCCTCCCCGCGGCGCCGCATCTTGAATGGAAATATGGCGGTGCCGGCTCGGACCTGCGGCGCCTCTCGGCCCGGCCCAGCGCAGACTGCGTGCCCCTGGCCCGGCTGCGGCCCCCAGCCCGGCCCCGGCGCCCGGCGCCCGGCGTCCGGGCCCCCGCGCCCGCTGTCGCTGCTGCTGTCGCCGCTGCTGCTTCTACCGCTGCTCGCCGCCCCCGGCGCCTCTGCCTACAGCTTCCCCCAGCAGCACACGTAAGTGGCTTGCGCCCCGCTCTGCCCCCCGGTCCGCGCTGCTCCTTCCCTGCGCCCCGCGCCAGGGCAGAGGCGCTGAGTCCGGCTGCCCGCTGTGCCCGGGGGCGGCGGCCCCAAGCCCCGAAGGCTGGCAGCAGCGGTCCAGGCGCTCTGGCTGCGTCGCGAAACTTCCCCGTGGTGCCCCTGCTTCCCCCAAATCCCCCAAATGAGGCAAGGCAAGATCTTCAAGCCCCGGGAGGCGTAGGGAGGGGGGTCCGAGCTTGTCAGCTGATTCCCCTGCCGCTGACCCGGTGAGAGGGAAACCCGGGTTGGGTGAGGGGGCGGCCAGCGACCCCTGCCCGGCGGAGTTGGAGCCGCGCATCTGCCCCACGTTCCCTCCCTGGTGGGAACCCGGCGCTTTACAGCCAGAGGTGAGGGACGTCTCCACACCTGCCTTCAAGGGCCTTTTCCTTTAGTGGGGATCTGTATGCCAAGGATGCGAGCACCTTCTTGCTGTGGCCAGTACCACAGAGGCAGTGTCCCCTGTTCTTGGTCCCCCCTCTACCTGAGGAGAGAGTCCCCTGGAAAGCCGTTAGGAGGTGAAGGCGTTGGGGTCCGGGCGGAGGTGAATGGTGGGAAGGACCCTTGTTTGCGCCTGCTGCTGCTGCCAACAGGATAATAGCCTCTCCTGGCTCTGCCAGCTTCCGCAGGTTTTCTGGTCCTTCTGAGCCTTCTCCTCCTCCCCAAGAGCCAGCAAACTCGGGTTGCCTCCTCCCAGTGAGCTTAGCCAGATGTGTCTGGGGCTGGGAGTGGATGTTCATGTGGCCTTTAGGACGTATCAGTTTCCTGACACTGTGCTTCAGCCCTATGTCAGTGCCCAGACACCCCTTTGGGGCACGGTGACCACCCTGCTTCTGTTATCTGTCTCCGGGTCTGAGGAGCCACCTGTCCCTGGACTTCTTCACTAGTGTTCTGGCCTGGAGATTGGGGCATGAGTCGTCGGGCTGCTGGTGGCCAAGGGGAAGGGTCTGGCCTCAGGGAAAGGGAGAGGCTGGCTCTGTGTCATTTAGACCAGCTCTGCCCAAGGGTAAGAGCCCCTGGTTCTACAAAACCTGCCAACTCCGGCTCGTAGGCTCTCTAAGATGAGGGAAAAACAAACTCAGGAAAAGCGCCTCTCTGGGTCTCTCTCTCTGTCTTGTCATCAGCACAGCCTGGCTGTGCTCAGGCGGGTGATCAGTTGGCAAATTACAGGTGCTGCACGGACGTGTCCTCTGTCAACTGTCTGGATTTTTCATATGTGTGTGTGGGGGGGGTGCCCAGGGAGAAAGTAATCGTATGGAAGTTCAGGGCTGGTGGGTGCATTTTTGTCTTTCATTTGCTGTGATGGAAATGGACTTCAATCACAGTGCTTAAAAAGAGCAAAAGCATTTTTTTTGTTGTTCTTTCTTCCTCAAAGCCAAGCACGATCCAAGCCACAATTATTTTTTTCTTAGCCGTTTCATAGCTCCTTGAGTGAAGGTTTAAGTAGATGTCTTTTTCCACCTCACCCGACCTCACTCCCTTTCCCTGCAACGTGCAGTTGGTCAGATGGCTTCTGGGCCTGCATGAGTCTCTAGAAGGCGGATGTGAGACCCTGACCAGAGTAGACACCTGTCCCTCTGTCCCCAGCCAGAAGATGGGGAGACGGGTGTGACAGCAGCGGCACATTTCCAGCTGGACGCTCTTTTCTTGTCAATATAGTTGGAGCTAATTTGAGGGTTTGGGACATGTCTTGAAAACCATAATTAGAGAATGAGGGTGGAGGTGGGGTGGGGTCTGTGCCGCTCTGAGGGTCCAGGGGGAGGTGACTAATGGTACAACGACACAGAGGGTTTGCTGTGACAGCCAGCGCCCTTCAGCTGCCCTGGTCCCGCAGACGAGGATGCCCATTGATCCTTGGAGGGAGGAAGGGGAGGGAATCTTGAAGCTCCCCACATATGACCATGGCCGGTGGAACTGGTGCTTTTGTTGAACTGATAAGAAAGGTTTAGGCTGTCGTTGGGGCCAGAAGTTTCTGTGGGGTTGCTCAGGGATGGGTGGCCTTCCAGAACCTTCTGCTGGGTCAGTGTGACCAGGCTGTGATGACACTTTGATATAGGTGGATTTCCAAGGAGAAGAGTGGAACCCAGCTTCATGGCACTGGAGTGATAACCCCTCAGTGGGGAAGGCCCTCAATGAGAAAGTCATTTTCTTGTTAGTGTCTGCCAGTGCAAAGAGGCCCAGCTTCACAAGCTACTGGATTTTAAGCACGTGTGGGTTTGGGGTCCGCTAGCTGTGATTTCTGTAATGGCTCTGGCAGCATGGCTCTCTGCCCACCAGGCAAAATGGACCAAGGCTGCTGCTGGATTGAGAAGGGCAGAGGGGTTACCACTGAAGGGAGGACAGGGCTTCAGGGGATTTTTTGGGGGCGGAGGGGGTGGGCTCTCTCACCTTACCTGGACCTTGATTCAGAGTTTCAAACAAGGAGGAGGCTACATGTGTGCATGCATGTTTGCACACGTGTGTGCACTTGTCTGGCTGGGTGTGGGGGGCCTGAGTCTGTGCACACCTTTCACCTGCCTCCTCCTCTTTCCAGTTATGCCCTCCCCAACATCAGGCCACCGCCGCTGGCTGAGGGGCAGCCCTCACTGCTTTGCCTCCCCTTGTGTCTTTCCCTCCCTCCTCCCCTGTCCCCCTTCTTCGAGTCTTTCATCAAGCTGTACCTATCCTTCCCTGCCTGCTGCTTTTGTCCTCTCTGCTGGGCCTCTGTGCCCTGTTCTCTGGGGCCCCCGGGTTTCTCTGTCCCCTGCTCTGTGGAGTCCCGGCTGAGTGCTGGGTGGAGCACCCGGCTGAGCTGGCCCACCTGACTGTACCCTCTTAGCCCAGCTCTGCTCCAGCGATGGTGTTGGCTAGCGTCTCCCTGCCTCTGAGGGTGGGCAGAAGCAGTGAGGGGCCTGAGAGGTTTGAACCACCAGCAGATTAATGACAACCAGAGTACGTGCTCCTCTCCTGAGTGGACACATGGGGAGCAGTGTCTACAACAGGGCATGCGTCAGTCTAGCTATGGTTAATGGTGGGTGACGTGTGTCTGTCTGGGCCTTCCAGCCCCCGTCTCCACCTCCCTGTGGCTCTCCCTGTTGGAGGGAGGCAGCATCACACATCTGGGTCCCCCATCTTCCCAACAACCTGCCGCAGCTTTTGCAGGAGGGAGGGGTGAGGCTTCCCAGCCGCTGCTGCCATCACTGAGATGCAGAGCTGCCAGGTGCTCACAGCCCTCTGGTGTGGAGGACTTTGGGGGGACCCTTGGCTGCTGTTCCCCTGGACTCCATCTTTATCAGGCACCTCCTTTTGGTCAACTGTGCCAGGCTAACCCCTGAGAAAGGAGGAAGCTCATTATAGGATGAATCCCCTCACAGTCTGCAAGTGAATCTCACTCCAGATTCTTTGTCACACTCATGTTCCCATGGAGAGACTGACTCCAGAGTGAAGCTGGCCTCTAAGTGGACTTCTGCAGAGAGTATCCTCTTCTCCTTCTGCCTGTGTGCAGGTGGGCACTGCCAGCTTCTGGCACCTCGGATGTGTATGGGTGGACACTGCCAGCTCCTGGGAGGACGTAGTTTGGGGACATGCTGGGTGTCAGTTGTAGACTTTGCAGGCTCCGTTGGGATGACCTTGCCTTAGTTTCCACAATTGAAATGATAGAATCTGCTTAAGAGGCTGGTGGTGAGAATTAACAAGAGACGATGCCGCCTCTAGTGGGCAGGGAGGGCTCCATCAGGTGCCATGGCTGCCACTGTTAACATTAGCATTAAGCCCAGATGCTGCAGCCGTGCGGTAGCCAGTCTCACTACGAGACTCACCAGTCTCCAGGGCTCCCACAGGCTGGGTGGCCACCTGTCTCTCTGCTTTGCTCATGCTGCCCTGCCATGACTGTGCTCTTTTCTCGGGTTTAGATCCCCTCCTTCAAGGTCTCACACCTGCACCTTCCAGAGGCCTTCCCATCCCAGCTCTGGGCTGTGCCACTCTATCAGGCTGTGCCCACCCACGTCAGATTCTACCTCCTTGGGGAAGACACTGGGCCACCTCCCTCTCTCACCCCCTGCAACACAGCTTGACTGTGGTGGGGGATATCACTAGGCTAATGGTGATCTCCCTTACTGAGCCCAGGCCAGTCCCCTCAACCACATTAGTGCCTTGATCTCAGAGCCCGTGGTCATGTCCATCCTCCAGATGGGGAGACTGACCTCAGAAAAATGAAGGGACCTGCTTAAAGCCCACAACCATGAGAGGCAGGGCTGGGAAAGGATGGATCTGTCAGACACTTGACTGCCCAGCCAGAGGGCTAGGGACATCTGGGCAGTGGGCCCAGGAAGTGGAGGGGGGCTTGAAGCCTGAATCTTTGGGAAGAAAATGAAGAGGCCTAGGATGTGAGAGTTGGGCCTGGGGCTTCCAGCTGTGACTTTGCCCCATCTGTCTCTTTCCTCCTCTGGGTCTCAGGCAACCCTGAGGGGCCTTCCTTGGCATGAAGCTGCCCTGCCAGGCCCAGTGCTTATAGCCCCAGTGCTGACCTCCATCTGCCTCCCACGTATACACAGGCCATCATGGAGCACCCCCAGCCCAGAGCTTTCCTTCCCCGAGCTTTGAGTTATGGGCCAGGCCTGCTCTGTGTGGAGAGGTGGAGGACAGGAGGGGCTTCATCTTGAGATGAGATGCCATTTCCCTCTCCAGATTCCAGTCTGATTCCGGAGAGAAAGGTCATGGAGGTGGGGCTGGGGCTGGGGGTTGTTCGTGGAAACCTGAGGCTGGCTTCTCTAGTCCCTTGGCAGTTTTGCCAGGTCTGAGGGGACTTCACAGGGCTAGGATCTTATAGATGCTTGGGGGGCCTCGTGCCATCTCGACGGGTGGGACTTGGGGGCTTTGGGAACCAGCGTTCAAGGGCTCGTTGCTAGGAAACTCTCCAAGGGGCAGTGGAGGTTTGGGAGTCAAGGCAGGTGGGCCTGAGCCCTGTTTGGCAGTGTGATGTTGCCTGTAGGATAGGAGTGGTCTTTCCCTCTCTTCCCCCTTCCAGCCACCTACCCCACTCCCATGCAGAGATTTGTCTCCAGACCTGGTGCCTTGTCTTTAAGTGACTGGGCTGCGGGCCTCAGGCCTGGGGAGGACATGCCGAGGGTGAGGGGCTTTCCCATTGCTGGCTACAGCCCTCCAGCCAACTGGGAAGATTCTCTTCATGTCAGGTTTTTTTTTTTTTTTCTTCTGGTGCCTACTGTCTAAACAAGAAGCTACAGAATCAATATTCGTATTCCCCAAGGGAAGTGTGTGTGTGGTTTTTGCTTTTTTTCCCTTCCCTTCTTCTCTTGTCCTGTGTAACCTGAAGAGCCTCCAGAGCTGCCTGTGGCTAAGGGCAGAAGGAGGGGGCAGTGCAGGTGACCACAGAGATTGAGATGGCCCTGCTGGCTTGCAGGGTCCCCACAGGGGTCTCTTGGTGCCTCCCTAAAGGGGTCAAGGTTCTGTCATTCAAGTCTACATATGGTCAGGACCTAAGGGGCAGACTCAGCCAAGCCCTGCTCTGCCACCGTAAGACTCAGGCTGTTGGCTTGATGTTCCTGGTCCTGGTCCCACTCCTCTCACCTGGGCCCCCGCAGTGCTTTTCCTTCTGGATCTGGTCTGGCCCTGCTGGGTCCCCAGCCACCACTGTTACCCGTGACTGAGCCTGGTGAGGGGAGAGCCTCACAAACTAGGAGACTGTCTAGCTGGGATTAGGTGGGGAGAATCTTCACAAACGAGTTCTGAAAGCCCCCATCTTAGGTCAGGGGGCCTCTGTCAAGGGCAAGCCCAGCCTGATCTTCTCAGTTGGGTAGCTTACTTTGTGACCTTGGACAAAACCCCTCCTCCCCCTGGGCCTCAGTTTCCTCTCTTCCAGGATCCTTCCAACTCTGACATTCCAGTGCCCTAAGAAGACAGATCTGTGGTCTTCCTGCTCCTCACCATGCCCTGCTTTAGCTGTGGCTGCTAGGCCTTATCTCTTCCAGTGCGAGGGTACCTGGACCTCCCGTCCTCCTTTGGCCATACCTTGGGTGTCTCGTGGCTGCTTTTCAGATTGACCCACTTTGAGCTCTGATCAGCCTAATTGTTTAGCAGAGAGGGAGGGGCATGGGAAGCCTTTCCTGCTGATCAGTATCCATCTCTCCCACCAGGTAAATGATCCTCATTAAAGAAAGGGGAAGGGGTGGGTGAAAAGGGTGAGAAGTGACTCCCTCTGCCTGTCTTTCCCGCCACCCCCCCGCCCTTAGACCCTGGGCCTCTTTCTTCCCCTTTGATGCCTGCCTTCCCTGCTGGTTAGTTCTTTCTGAACAAGCCCCCTCTTCCTGTGCACTGAGACTCTGCCACACCTCTCAACAGCTGTGTGACCTTGGGAACTTCCACAGCCTCTCTGGGTCTTGGAGCCTTTTCTGTAAAACAGGGCTTCCATGGCTGTACTGCCACATAGGGTTGGGGTGTGACAGACCGTGAGGGATGGGCCTGGCCCTAGGGAGTCTGTGATAAGGGCATGTGGATCCCGACTGGATCTAGGGGGATTTGCAGTCCAGCTGGGCCTGCACTCCAAGTGCTAGCCACTGTCCCCTCATCCATAGCACCCAGCTCCCATCCAGGCCCTACAGGCACTTGGGACCCACTTGTGGTTTGTGAGTCTTTCCTCTTGTGCTTGACCCTTGCCTTTGCCTGTGTGCACATGTCAGCTTGTATGTGGGCGTGTCTACACCTGTGTGTTCGTGTGTGTGCATGTGTCAGATGTGTTCATTTCTAAGCATGCTTGTGCCTATACCCACTTGTGTGCGTGTGTTTACTCACACATGGATGCATGTGTGTAGGTGTGTGTGCACGGGCATTCTCGTGTAGGCAGTAGTAGGTGTGTGCGTCTGTGTGCATATGAATTCAAATGTGGGCATGTGCTTGGGAGCCTATGTAGTGCAGGCACACGTGTTGTTTATCTCTGTGGCCAGAATGGGCTCCTAGTGCCCACCTTCACCACCCGCCTTTGAGGTTAATGCCAGGGCTTGACTGGGCAAACACTGGCAGTAGGAAATAAAGCATCCTGATTGTTAGGAACAGTGTTTTGCAAACTTTTATGTTAGAAACAGCCTGAGTTAAGGCTGAGCTGGAAAGTTTGATCTTCTACCAACTGGCGTGATGACAGTCTGCAAAGGAAACAGAGGCTGCGTCCTTGTAATTCAAATTTTTGCAAATTGAATGGTGTTTGGATTCACTGGAGGACTTGGGACTCAGAGGAGCTCTGCGAGTCCTTTGTGAAGTGAAGCATCTTTGCAAACAGCCGTTCCCCGTGTGGAAAATCTGGAGGGTGGGTGTGGAGCCCGGGCTCAGGCAGAGTGGGAAGCTCTTGCTGTGTGACCTTGGGCTGGCATGTTTCCCTTTCAGAGTGGGTGCTTCTCATTTGCACACTGAAGGGCAGGAGACTGGCAGCCTTTGAGTATCTGCTGTGGGTTTGGGTCCTCCCCGCAGCAAGACACCATGGGCACGATTTGGGCTGTAAAAACTTTGGCTTGATGATCCCTTGATGATCTGGAGGGATGATCCCTCCAGATGTTCTCTATCTGGAGCATCTCCAGCGAAGACACTTCCTTCAAGGATGGATTTTTGTCTACTGAGTCTTCATAAATAAGGCTGTCCAGGTGCCCTGTGATGGGCCCTGGCCCCAGTAGCTGTGTGGACCCAGTTCTTGTGGGTTCTGATGTCTGAGAGAACTGTAAGTTTTGCTTCCCTGGAATTTTCAGGACTCGCCTGTGTGTTGTCAGTGCTGTGATTTGTCCAGGGCCCTTGGCATTTTGGGAAGTGGATGTGAGGGTCTCAGGAGCCTACAGGCCAGGAGGAGTTCCTGTGGGGGCAGGGAGCCTGGGTGCAACCGTCTCCTTGGGCATTATGGGCTTTGCATGCTTCCCTGACTTGGAAAGGACATGCCACGGCCACAGAAATCCCTGAGGTCCTGATGCCACCATCATATACACAGGGAAACTGAGGCCCAAGATGGGGGAAGGGAACCTTCAAGCCCCACATATCTGCGGCTGCACATACTCTGTGGGCAGGGCCCAGCCCCCATCCCTAATGATCAGTATAGACTGTGGGGAGGGTGACTCCCTGTGCAGCCTTCCTTGCACTGATGTACAGCTGTTTCTCTTAAATAAAAATATCCAGCCGGGTGCAGTGGCTGACGCCTGTAATCCCAACATTTTGGGAGGCCGAGGTGGGAGGATCGCTTGAGCCCAGGAGTTGAAGATCAGACTGGGCAACATGGTGAAACCCCATCTCTACAAAAAAAAAATACAAAAATTAGCCAGGTGAGGTCGTGCACACCCATGGTCTCAGCTATTCAGGAGGCTGAGGTGGGAGGATTGCTTGAGCCTGGGAGGTTGAGGCTATATGGAGCTGTGATGGTACCATTGGACTCCAGCCTGGACACAGAGTGAGAGCCTTTCATTTATAAATAAATGAATAATAAATAAATAAAATCTATGGCATGGGGTCAGGGGGCAAGTTGAGGTCTGCTTTGGCAAACTCGAAGGGCAAGATGTCTATGTGGTGTGAGGCCCCAACTCCTGGGGTTTCTGTGGGGCAAACTCTGATGTCCTTGTGCTGTTTCAGAGACACGAAAGCCTTCTGGGTCCCCTTGGGAAGGACAACTTTGTCACCAGGCAGTGTGGGCTTGGAGGGGCTGGCGTATTCCTGAGACGGTAGAGGCCGGTGCTCTGCCTTGAGTTTCCAGCCTGATGTGGCATTTCAGTCTTGATCACTTCCTTCCGCAGCCCGCGTTCTCCTCCTGCTGGCCCTGCCTAAAACGCTGCATTTGAAGCCTTAAAGGTCAGGCCTGGTGCTGCCACCAGTTCCAGCAAACAAGCAACTAAACAACCCACCCCTGCCCTGCCCCCACTTCAGTTATGAGAAAAGAGAATGAGCTGGCAGAGCAGGCCTCTGTGCTAAGGGCCCTTGCAAATGGGCATTTCTCCTTTCTCCTTGTGAACTGAGTCCGTGGTGGGTGTGTTAGGGCCCTGGGAGTCTTTGTGTCTCTCCTTGGACCCCCCCCTCCACCCCCATCCCAAGGCTTGCTGGAGTGTCTCCCTTTCGGGCTAGCTGGGACCTTACACCCCAGAAGCCTGCCGTGGGCAGAGCCCCACTTCCCTGGCTGGCCCCTGAGGCCTTGCCTGGGCTGGCTCCAGCCTCTGGCCCTGGGACTATCTGGGACACTTCAAGGTCCTGGGAAGAGCTTTGGCTTCCTACCTCTGGCTTTTGTGAACCGTGTCCCTCTCCAGGCTACCAGCTCCACCCAGGGCCCCTGGGCAGGAGCCTTCCTTACCAACAGGCTCCCTGCCCTTTGTGGGTCCTTCCTCCAGCCCCGTGCCCCTCCTCCAGCTCTGTGCCGGGTCATGGGGCCCTTGAGGAGTAGGCATTGAGCTGACTGCCACCCCCTCAAGATTTGAGTCTGAGGAGCGCATTTGGCTGCCAACAAGAGGCTGCTTCTGTGCTTATCATGGAACCTTAGTGTGGTGGGTTTTCATCATGGTAGGCCCTTTATCCGCTGACAGGGAGCCAACAGGTATGTGATGCGGCTGTTGGCAAAGACCAAGTGGTCACCTGTGCTCGGCCTGATGACCTCGTTTTTGGTGTAGCTGTCTGTCCTTGGCCAACTTCCTGTATGGCAACAAGATGGCTGCCACAGCTCCAGGCATCATGTGCACACCTAGGCACTAGGCATGTCTCCTCTGGGTTTCTCTTAAGAGGGGAGGAAACCTTGCCCAGAAGCCCCCAGCCGACTTCCTGTCACACTCATTGGCTGGCACTGGGTCACATGTCCACTCTGAACCAATCACTGGCAATCTAAATAGTACACTGTGATTGGTTCAGGCTAATCAGGATTTACCCTTGAGCTGAGGATGGGGTCACCTTGGGCTGGAGGTGGAGATTCTGCAGAAGGCAGGGAGTGATGGAGGATGGGGAAGCAGTGTTTGCTGCCGGGTCAGAGGAGAGGCTTGAGGGTGGGAGTTGGGGCCAAGGAAGAGAAGGGAGGTGAGGGGACGGGTGACCATGCCAAGGAAATGTTTGTAAAGGAAGTAGTTGTTTTAACCATATCAGTCACTACAAGCTGGGTCCCGGGTGGTATATTTTATACTTGTTAGGTCAGTCCATTTTTATCCCACTTTCACAGATGAGAAAAATTGAGGCTTAGCCAGGCTAAAGGATAAAATCACACAGATGGCAAGTGGCGGGGGCAGAATTCCTCCTAGTGCTGGGGTTCAAACACTCAGCCCTGTCCCGTACATCCCTCCTGCATCTCACCTCCTCCAGGCAACCCTTGGCCACAGGACCTTCAGGGTGTCCCTACACTCCCATGGTGTTCTGCCATGCTTCTCCCTCCGTAGGGGCTGCCCTACTGGCCAGGCTGACGTCCTTGGAGGGTTTATTTCTCACCGGGCCTCTGGTGCCCCCAGGTTCCTTGGAGCCACCTCAGGACCAGAAGTAGGAGATTTTTGGCTCCCAATCCCCCTCCCAGTAGAATAGTCCCACCCTTACTTGTGTTATAGATGTGGGTCAGTGGGAACTGTGGGACCAGTTGGTCCAGTTTAACTCCCATGTGGTAGAGATGGGAAAACTGAGGCCTGGAGAGGGACACTTCCGTGGGCCTCTCAGCACTTGAGGCATAGCCTAGACCCAAACCTGGAGTTTGGGGGAGCAGCCACTGCCCTCAAGTTGCCGTGCTGTGCTGTAGTCAGGCAGGGCCTAGGCAGACTGTTTAGGACAACAGCGAGTTGCGGGTTCAGATGACATCTGAAGATAGTGCTGGCATGAGTGGGCCAAGAGGATGGCCAGAGGGACATGTCCTGCTGCTGTGAAACAGCACAGCTGACCTGGCCTTAGAGGGCCCCAGCCACAGAAATGACACATAGACATGGCTATGGGGAAGGCCCAGATGTGACTGGGTGCTGCCTGTGAGACTTCATTCTCATCTTGTGGGGAGGGTGGCTTCAGGGTGGGGTGTACTTGCCTATAGTGGGGGTATACTTTTGCCTACATACTGCAGAGGACTGGGTGTCATTGGTCAGCACCCAGTGGTGAATATGATGAGCTCCATGCTCAACGTGGCCGGGAGCCTAGCCCTTCCCATTACTCTCTGGCTCTGTTCTCTGCACCAATCCTGGGTCCAGGTTGGGCAATGTTCAGGAGCCGGTCAGCCAAGGGCACAGGTCTTGGGGTAAACCCTGGGCTCTGTCCTGCTTCTGGATTGGGTGCCCCTCTGGCCAGTGTTCCCAACCTGTCACATGAGGAAAGAGGGATCTCTGGGGCTGTCCAAGGGTCAGGGAAAGGAAGAAGCTGGCCTCTACTGGCCATGACTGTGAGTCTGCTGACTGATAATCCTCCTCTGATCTGGGTCTCCTTCTGGGGTTTTCTCCCAGTCGCATGCTGGAACTGGTGGTACTGTCGCCTGGGCTCACAGAGTAGGCAGGCAGGGTAGTCTGAACTCACTTTCAATTCTCCCACCTCTCCATCCTTCACCCTCCTTCTTCCTCCCCACTCCATGCCTGCCTCACCCCCTGGGCTGTGCCTAGTGGTACCTGGGCAGAGCAACTTGAGGGGAGGGAAGCAGCATGTTTAATTGTTTAAGCCACACCTTGGCTGGCGCAGGCCCCAGAAACCCTAGGGGCTTGTACAGCAGGGTCTGTGGACCTCCTCTTGGCCCTTCCTCTTCCAGTCTCCTCCTAACCCACCTTAGCCTCACTGTGGTAGTCTGGGGCAAGCCTCCTGCCCTCCTCCTCTGAGCCTCAGTGTCCTCACTGTTCTCAGCACCCTCCATAGAAAGGGATCCTTCTGTAGGTGACAGTGGTGCTACCCCTGCCACCTCGTCTGTGTAACTGTCATCTCTGTCCTGCCCTGTAACCGGTGCTTGTGGAGACCTCAGCAGGGAGGCTGCTTCTGATGGGCATGGGGGGTGGGCACAGAGTGGGATCTCTGTCCTCGGAACTGAGTGCCCAACAGAATGGAAGTCATCTCCTTCCATGGGGGCTTAACAAGCACCTACTATGCAGTCAGCATGGAGGAAGCTGGGGAGAGGTTGGATGGGCTGCCGAGGACCCTACCAACCCCAAGCAGCACCCACCTGTTGTCCCACTGACCTCTACCTGTCCTTTGGTGCTTGACTTGGAGTTACTGTCCCCTGAAACCTTCCCTGACTTCCTTGTCTGGGTCAGAGGCCGCCTAGCCTGCTTCAAGCCCCTCTCCTCCCCATTCTTGTCCTGAAATAGACCTTGCTGCCTGGCTGCTCAGGGGCTGTGTGCCTGGGAGGGGTGGGGGCGGTGGCCAGTTGCCCTTGGCTGGAGCTCCAACCTAGCATACACCAAGTACTCAATAAATGTGTGCTGAGCAGGGAGCCCATGGTCTGTGTAGGTGTCCACGGAGTCAAGCTGGTCATGACTGTGGAAAATGGAGCAACCTTTTACACAACGACCTGGGACAGTGCCTGGCTTTGCTGGGGCCAGAGGGCATAGGCCACTCCCACATGTCTTCCTGTGGCTTTTGCAAGGAGTTTTCCCAACCCAGGGGCTGCCTCCAAGGGCTGCCCTGGGTAGGGAGGTGAAGGGGGTGTCCAGAGAGTCCAGAGACCCACTGAGCTGTATTATTTAATGGGGTGGGGGCAGGGCCCAGGCATTAGCATGTTTTCTAGAGCCCCCTCTTCCAGCTAAGTTGAGCCAAGGTACACAGCTGTGGCCTTAGGGGGATGGGAAGGTAAACACAGGATCCCCACCCTCTGCCCAGCAAGGGGGCACTGAGGTTCCCAGGGACGGGGGATGGTGTGTATTGGTTGTGAGCAATGTCCTGACCGAGGTATCTGTGGGAGCCAGCTGAACCCAAATGCCTGTACATGCAGGCAGTTGCCACAATCGGCGGCTTGTCCCAAGGAGATCACCTGGCTTCCCAGCCGGCTGCCCTGCTCCTTCCAAACCGCTCCTCTGCATAGACATTTGCCCATGCCCCATCTGCCCTGCCGCCTGCTCCACAGCCTGCCCATCTTTCAGGACCTGCTTCCTGACCATCCCTTCCCCACCTGAATCCACTCCCACACCTTAGCTGTGTGTTGCCCTGAGCGGGCTCCGGGGTCTCCAAGGGCCAACTAGGTCCCTGCTCTTGGGACACTCAGTCCATGGGGGAGATAAACAGTTAGGAAGACATGGGAGTGAGGCCAAATAAATCACACCATGCATGGTTGGTGCTCCAAGCAGCATCCAAGGGGCCATGAGACATCCTGCTGTAGGCCCCCAGGGTCCCTTGCCATTACCATGGCCCTGGGCCTCCCCAGTCAGGGTGTGGAGGTCCTGGGGAGATCACCTGGACCCACCTTTCTCCATGGATAAGCCATTGATGGGGGGACAAAGCAAGGGGCAGGGGCTGAGTAAGGGAGAGGCTTGCCTTGCGTATAGATCCGGCCCCAGCCCCAGTTTTGGAGGCTCCCAGCAACCCCACCCCTGTCTTTCTGATGCTCTTCCCTGGGCAGTGCCTCCTAGCACCCACCACGCCTTGGGCTGCCCAGACCTCATGACTGTGGCCCTGCCTGTCTGGTGCCCCACAGCCCCAACTTCCCTGGCACAGAGCAGCTGGGGGAGGGGGTTATGGGGAACAATCCCAAAGGCCATTAAGCCTAGCCATTTACTCGGTTCCTGAGCCAGTGCTGGGGGAAGTATATTTCACAGGTGATTTCCAGACTGGTGGCATATGGAGGAGGCCATTACTCTAAAAAGAAGAAGGATGGGGACTTCATGGGGCCATCTAGAGGGCCCTGGAGCTGTGGGCCCTGATGCATATGCCTGCTGTGTGGTAGAAAGCCTGGTTCTGGGGATTATAAAGGGAACCCCATATGTGACCTTGTTTGTGCCTCAGTTACCTCATCTTTAAAATGGGATCACATTTCCTATGTTTCATAGTTGTAAGGATGGAACAGCCAGTCATTCAGCCAGCATTTTTTGAGCACCTTCTACCTGTCAGGTGCTGTTCTCAGGAGATGATATTCTAGTGACAATATCCGTGTCAAAAGACGCCAGGAAAATGGCGAATGCTTTGTGCTTGTTGGCACTTCTTGCTAGGGGGGTGGTAGAGGGGCTGCAGCAGGAGGGAGCTCCCATGGAGCTGAGGGAAGAGGTGTGGGGGGGGGGGTCGGGGGGGTAATAACAAAATCCCCAGCCTCTAACGTTTGTTGTGCTGAGCCTCAGTACTCTGCTGCCCTCACCCTGGGGTCAAGATTGCAAGATACAAAGTATAGGGCAGTGTCAGGATGCCAGGGCCAGGAGGCTCTGCACCGGGGCCCAGTTGTGACGGGTACTGGTTCGTTTCTGTGGAGTGAATGAAGGAAATCAGTTCCTGAGAGACTGAGCTCCCACTGAAAGAGGCCCAGCTTCCCTGGGCGCAGCCGTCTCACTGCCCTTCCGTCCAGTGTGTAGAGGTGCTCCCATGTACGAGGGTAGGAATTCTGCAGACCTCGGTGTGGGAGCAGCCTGCCTTGGTGCCCACGGTCAGTCTGTGGGTGCTCATGGGGCATCACTGTGTGTGGAGCCCACTGCTGGGCCTTACATATGCTGTGCCCTCCGTTTGGATCGGCTTCCTGCTCTGTGGTGCCACCTTCACCTGGCCAACCCCTCGGCCAGGTCAGGCCCCTTCCCATGCATCCCACGCATCCTGTCCCCAAGGCTTGCTGGACTCTTCTTCTCATCAGGCCGCAATCCAGATCAGATATCAGCTCCCTCTGCTTGGATTCCAAGCTCCCAAGGGCAGGCCTGCATCTGCCCTGTTTGCTGCCAAATCCCTTCCAGGTGCCCATAGTGGGTACATAGTTACCGTTGGAATGAATGCATGAGTGAGTGAGTGACTGACTGGGTGGGGAGTGAGCGAGCTAGTTGGGAATTTACAGAAAGTTGGAAGCACCTGCAAAGTATTTTTTGCCAGTAATGAGACCTGCTGGTTCAGCCACCTGCCTCCCCTTAAGCCAATCCTGAGGCTCACCAGGCAGGGTGGCTTCTCTCGGACTGGGGAGGCCGGAAAGGTGTGGTAGCTGGGGCTACACTAGAAGCCCCTTGCTCGTGCAGCTGTGGATCCCTCACAGCCTGCAGAGGGGATTTGGACTGCTAAAGGATTCACCACAGAGAGTAACGGGTTCGTGGTGTGTCAAGGCAGGTTGAGCACTCACATTCCATTTACATGCAGCTTGGCGTACTCTGAGGGTCCAGGCACTAGCAAGAAGCAGATCCCAGAGGAAGCGGGCATTCTCCCCATACCTGGCTGAGGCTCCCTGGTGGGGGCATTGGAGGGAACTGGGGCTCTGCCCTGCTGCGACAACGTTCCTACAGCAGGATAGCCCTGACGGGGTATAAGGAAGGACTTCCCCATTGCACTCAGCTTTGACTTGCTTGTGGAGGCAGTGAGTTCCTGAGGTAGCCCCCTTCTCAAAGTTGGAAAAAGCTGTATATGAGGGGCGGCCCTTACCTGCAACCTACTTCCTGTTTGGCTACTGGAGTTCACCTTAAGGTTAAGGAGGCCTGACAGCCTAGGGGACAGGGCCATGTCTGAGTTGACTGGGTTCAGATTCTGGTTCAGCAATGTGGTCCCGGGCAAGTTGCACCATCTCCACAGGCCTCAGAGTGCTCATCCGTGAAGTGGGCATGAACTGGCCTGCGCCTGGCCGAGGTACCATTGCTGCAGTGGAAATCACACGGAGCGCCCAGTGCACAGGCGCTCCACTTCAGCATTGTCTTTCCCTGGTGCTTGGCTGCCTGCTGAAGTGGGGGCCCCTTTCCCAGCCCTGTCTTCCAACTTCTGTCCTACTGCAGAGTGAGGTGGTCAGGGCAGGCCAGTCTGGTAGGGGGAAGATGTTCCGGTAAATTTATCCCCAGGTGTTTCCAGAACTCTTTTTGGCCAGGCTCCAAGCTAAACTCTGTAGGAAGCTTGATGATGGGACTAGACTGCAGCCCCAGCCTAAGATGAGGCTTGGTAAAGTGTGGTGAGAACTGTGGCTTTGAGAAGAGGGTTGGGGAAACCTAGGAAGGCTTCATGGCAGAGGTGACTTGGCCAGGTAGAGGAAGGACAAGGCCAGAGAACAAAGCTGGCCTTGATGGGTTGAATTCTGTCTTTGCTTGGCCTCTCCTCTGTACATGGATGTCCTTGGGGGGCCTGTAAGCTTCCACGGAGGATTCTGCTCTGAGGGGGAACAGAGGACCTTGATGGGGTCTCTGTCCTCCTCAAGGCAGGAGGCCATGTTGAGGACTCACACAGAGGACAGCTATTTGTGGCTTAGCGAGGATTTGACTCATGCTGGGGGGTGGGGAGGATGTGCAGGAGGGGAGATGGGGGTGTGTGAATCACCGAATCAGACCAGAATGGTTGGTGACACATGGACAGGGTCTGTCCTGCCACCTCTAGTCCAGCTTCCTCTCCTGGTATGGGGCAGGAACAGAAGGCTGTAGCTCCTGGGTTCCTCCCTGACCCACTTGGTGACCTCCACAGGTGTCCCAACCCTACTGTGTTCTCTGAGATGAGGCCTGTACATGGCTCCCCCATTTCAGCACTGACTGGGCACGCAGGGACTGCAGCAGTGTTCACCTCCTGAGAGCCAGTCATTCTGAGCCTCAGCTTACCCATTTGTGAAATGGGCCTGGGCAGGACTTGTGTTCCCATCGTGCCTGACTACCTGGGGAATGTGCTGGGGAGAGGAGGTGTTGCAGACCCTAAAATGCCCATAGTCTGTGGCCAGGGTGGGTGGTTCCAGGCCTGGAGAACCCTGGATTCCCCTTCTAGATTCCTGTGACTGTGCCCCTGGCCTGGACCCTTTGCCTTGCCCCTGGGAGGCCCAGGCTGGTTTGTTAGTGCCTCTTGCTTACTGCTATATCCCAGCTCTAGACTTCTGAGAAATTCACAAACAGTGAAAACTGGTGCTGGCACCTTGGCGACCCCTGAGCCTCAGTTATCAGGGCAGTTGCTGGTTTTACCCTGGGCTTCAGGAAAGGGTTCTTCCCCCACCCTTGCATAGTGAGCTATAAGTCACTGTTATCATGTGTGGTTGCCTGTCTCCGTATCCTAGGAGTTTCTCAGTAGAGTGCAAAACACAGGAATAAACTGAGTACTGGGTGGTGGGAGCTACTGAAGTCCCTGTGGGCCCTGAATCCAGATACTTGAGAACAGCCTCAACGTTTGTAATGGTTATTTACTCAATATGGAGTCATGTTTTACAGCGCTACCTTCTAAAATACATTTATATTTATAACTACCTTACCAGTTACATATTAGGGCTCCACATAGTTTTTTGTTAGAAAAATAAAAGGTGAATGATCTTGCTGCTGGAGCAGTTTGAAAACCACTAGGGTGACTCAGTTTTGTCAGTCCACAGATGGGAAACCGAGCCACAGGCAGGGGAGCAGGTGAGCCTGTGTAGAGCCCATGGACTCTGGTCCCGGGAACCAGAACCCAAGTGTGCAGGAGAGAGTTCCATGGGGTGGGGGTTGGGGAGGGTGCAGGTGCTGGGTGGCTGGTGTTTAGGGACAGGGTGGCAGAGAGAGAGTGGAGGATAGCCCAGGTCTGGGTCACTCTTCCTCAGCACTTTCTTCTTGCTTCCTGGAAGAAGTGGCTGCTCCAGCACCAGGGCCTTCAGGGAGAGCCATGAATTATGCACGGAAGCCACAGGCCTGGGCAGGCCCTTCATAAACGAGCCTTAATAATTCATATGGAAAGGAGCCAGGGGAAGGGAGGGCCTCCTGGGCCAGCCCTGGGGCAGCCACCACACTGCCAACCTCTCCGCAGGCTCCTCCTGCCCACCCCGCCTGCCTACTCAGTGGCCGGCCACACGCAAGCTGGGCAGGAGGGCTGGGAGGTCAGCAGGACTCTGGGGAGGTATATTCACTCAGCAAATGGCCTGTTCTTCCAGGCTGGAGAGCAGGAACCTCCTGGCTCAGGGCTCACAGCCCAAGGCAGAGGCTAACAGTAAGCAAGAGGGAGGATGTCTAATGAAATACTAGCCAAAAGAATCACCCCAGGAGGGGACATGGAGATCAGTTGCTGCTGGTGGGGTGCAATTTCAAATGGAGGGGCAAGGAGGTCTTCACGGAGCAGGTGATGTATGTATGGAGACTGGAAGGAAGTGAGAGGCCCTTGGACTTCTGAGGAGAGACTGTTTCAGGCAGAGGGAACAGCATATGCGGAAGCCTGTGCAGGGACTGTAGGGGCGTGTTCAGGCCACACCAAGGGGTGAGGTCAGGGAGGCTACTAGGGGTGTGGCCACTGGGTGGACTTGGGCTTTCCCCTAGTGCGACGGAGTTGACAGAGGAGGGACATGACAGCAGGGCACTCCAGCCATGTGTAGAAGGGAACAGACTGGGGAGGCAGGTGCCAGGCAGAAGGTGGAGGCTGGTGAGTGAGCTGGCAGCTGCAGAGGTCCAGGAACCCTCATGAGTGCCCGGCCAGGGAGGCAGTCGGCAGTGGGTGGATTTGGGCACATTGCGAAGGTGGAACCTGTAGCACTTGCTGATAGATTGGATGTGGGTGTGAGAGAAAGTGGGTTCTAGGTCACCCCAAGTCTTTGATCTGAACCAAGGGAGCTGCCATCAGCAGAGGCAGGGAGTGGGGAGAAGAGGTAGAGACGGTCCCAAGGGACTGTCAGGATCTTGTTTTGGACACTTGCAGTTCGAGAGGCCCCTTAGCCACACCCGCAGCTGGGCATTGAAGACTGATGTTCTGAGTTGAGGTATGTGCAGCCTGACAGGTGCTTGTGACCTCTGTGACCTGGAGCACATCACTCAATTGCTCTGTGCCTCAGTTTCCCTCTGAGGATTGCGGGTAGTGATCTGGCTGTTCTGCAGGTGAATTAAGGCAGTGCAGTGAGATCCCTGGCCTGTCACCACTGGCTCAGGCCTCAGGCAGGGAGGGCTCCCATCAGATCCCTTGAGATACGGATCCCTAAATGGTCCATGGAGGCCTCAGGCTACCCCTCCTTGGTTAGAGAGGGAAACTGAGACCCGCAGAAGCCAAGAAGCAGAGCCAAGTGGGCCGCCTGGGGTCTCCCATTCCTGGGTAGTGCTGCTACCTGGCTCCAGGCTGTGCTGCTTCCCTCCACTCCCCGCAACCCAGCAGGCTGCTATGAGTAAATATTGGGCTGGACCTGGTGCCCTAATTAATGCCGGAGGATGGCTTACCGTTATTCTGAGGGGAAGGCACAGACTGCTGCCTCCCAGCAGAGCACCAATTAGAAGGAAAAGCTCTTTCTCGGTAAAGAAAGGGAAGGGATAGCCCTATAATTAATAACCTCATGAAGGACCAGGAATTATCTGGGCAGGGTCCCAAGGCACGTGTGGTCAAGGGTGATGGCTTTGGACCCATTCATGCTTTGGCAACACCTGCCCCTCCCCAGGTCCTCAGGATCTCCAAGGTCCCTGTGCTAACTGGGCTGCCTTGGCTCCTATGTGCATGGGATGAGTGGGTGAGACGGGGATGGTGCTCCTGGAGGCATCATGCTGCTCATTCTAGGGTCCCTTCAACTGAATCAGAAATAGGTTGAAGATGGGCCAGCCCCTTTGAGTTCTGTGCCTCGGTTTGCCAGCTTGTGAAGTGGTGGGGGGCTAGCTGGGGAGCCTTACTCTACCGTGAATCAGCTGAGCAAGCATGCTTCCCTGTCACTCTGGCCTTAGTGTCCCCTCCGTGGTCTTTGTAGTGTGAGGCCAGTGATGATTTGCTCCCACATCTGAAGGCACTGTAATCTCGTGGCCCAGGTGGCCTCTGGGGAGTGAGTGACCTTGGCTAAACTGTTGCCGTCTACCAGCCCTGTCATCTTTGGGAGGTCCTGCCCTGGGCTTTGAGCCCCCAAAGCTGCCAAAACCTGAGAGTCTTCTCTCTTGCATGGACAAGCAGGAAGGAAGATCTGGTCACAGGAGGCCCTGCCCTTCCCCAGGGCTCCTTGGACAAGGCACCCCACCAGGTCTCTGCTGCATTGGGTCTCTAGGGGCAGCGCAGTGGGGGCTGCAGCCCACCTGGAGGCCACAGTCTAAGGAGGAGGCACAACCATCCCACACTTAGGGAGCTGCAGGCTTGAGGAGGGAGGCTGGGCTGTGGTGAGAGCAGTCCCGCCTTCTGGATGGGCCTGTGTGCCATGAGTGTGTGCGGCAGCCATCACTGCTAGCATCCCACATGTGGGGCTGTGGTTTCCACTTACCTCCTCTTTGGGTCCTTGGAGGTGAAAGGAATGATGAACTTTATCTCCATTTTCCAAATGTGAAAATGGAAACCTAATAGGAAAAGTCTAGTTCAAGGTCTTGCAAAAGCCAGGGCTAGATCTAGGCACTCAGTACACTCAGGCAGTAGGTACAGAGGGACATCCACCGGAGTGGTCAGAGAGGACTCCCCAGGGAAGGTGGCCCAGGAGATGCCGCCATCCTGGAGTGCAGCCTTGAGCTTCTTGCTGTTTGCAGCAGGGCGAGGGCCTAGGGGAGGGACCAGTCTTGTTCCAAGCCCTGCTTCAGCTGCTTTCGGAGCTTGGAGTGACTGCTGGGGGAAGCAGTCTTCTCCAGGCTGGGATGGGGGAGTGGCCTGCTTGCCTCCCCACCCTGTCTGTCTTTCCCCTTCAGAAGACTGCAAAGGTGCTGAGGTGGGAGGTAGCAGGCCAGTGGAAATAACCAGAATAATTAAATAGCAGTTTATATTTTATAGTTTTTATTTTTATTTTTATTTTTTGAGACAGTCTCGCTCTGTCACCCACGCTAGAGTACAGTGGCATGACCTCGGCTCACTGCAGCCTTGACCTCCCAGGCTCAGCAATCCTCCAACCTCAGCCTCCCGGGTAGCTGGGACTACAGGTGTATGATACCACACCCAGATAATTTTTGTATTTTTTGTAGAGACGGGGTTTCACCATGTTGACCAGCCTGGTCTCGAATTCCTGGGCTCAAGCAAACCGCCCACCTCGGCCTCCCAAAGTGCTGGGGTTACAGGGGTGAGCCACCAAATAAAGCTGGCCTGCACTTTATTTTAAATTGTTGCCTTCCCCAGAGCTGGGAGAATAATTGGCCAGCCTATCATGAGAGAAGCCAGAGACCTGGGACCCCGCCATTGCCAAGTTTGCTTCACCGTGCACTTGGCAGCAGTGGCCTTCGCTGTCCCTGCTCTCTCACGCTCCTCACCTGTCCCAGCCTCATCCTGTCCTGTCATCCAGCCCTCCTGCTTCCCCTGCTGCCCATCCCTAGTATCCACCCCTCACTCCCTCACGCAGCGCAGTGGCTGAACTGCCAAGCTGAAGGGAAGGCTGCAGACTGATTATAGGTGCCCAGTGGAACAGGGTTTATCCAGACAGGCCATCTGGGAGAGGCAGCAGGGCTTTGAAGACAAAAAATGCCTCCATGTGAGTGGTGAGAAGGCCCACAGAGGCAGCACTCGGGCGTTCAGAGCCCCTGGCTCCCTACCAGGCCTTGGCCCTTCCCGGGCCTGCCCCTGTCTGCTCTTGAACAGAGCCCCTGCCCCATCCTTTCTTGCCCCTCTGCTGGGTCCAGCTGCCCACACCCACCCGTGCCCTCTGAGGGTGAACCTACTGTGTCACCTGTCTCTGGTTTTTTGATTTGTTTAATTATAGATGAGTTTTCTGCATAATTTATTCCAAAAGCCTGGATTATACTGTACAATTAAATCACATTCTGATCAACAACTTCACATGTAAAATTAACAACTGGCAACAGTTTAATCTGTGCTGCTGCATCTGCACACGGACTCTTCTCCCTTTTCCGCATCCCCTCCTCCCCTTCCTCCCTCTTCCTCCCCCTTCCTCCCCTTCCTCCCCCTTCCTCCCCTTCCTCCCCTCCTCCCCTTCCTTCCCATTCCTCCCTTCCCGGTTCCTCCCCCTTCCTCTTTACCCTCCCTCTCCCCTGAGCATTTGCAGCTGCCCCTAAGCTGGAGGCCCCCACCTGAATGCGCTGCAGTTTGACCTGGGGCCTCCCCAGCCTTCTAGCTGGGGTCTCAATGATTCTGTCTGCTAAAGGGGTCCTCAGCTGCAGCTCCTCACCCCACGCACAGATGATGTCACTCCCTTGCCTGATAGTGATATCCCCTCTCCCTCCCCAACTCCTCTTGGTTCTGAACCATGCCCTGGAAAGCAAGGCCTGGCATCCTGCAACACAGGGTGGCATCTTCTTACCTGCAGAGCTGCCTCAGCCTGCCGGGACTCTTCTGCAGCGCCCCTTCCCCACAAGCCTTCCCACCCCCCACACAAGCTTTCGTAGATGTCCTGAGCCCTCAGTGAGTCCTTAGATCTTAGGGGAGGGGCTGTATTGCAGGAGCTGCTAACCCTCAGGGGACTGCCCAGTAAAAACCTGTGGATTTGCCCGTTAAAAACTATTCAGCCAGTCGTTATTACCCCTGTTTACCAATGGAAAAGCTGAGGTTCTGAGGGACAGAACTCCTCCAGGTCACACAGCGGCAGAAGTGCCTTTCCCCTGAGGCTTCCCAAAGGCTACAATGTCCTGGAAAGATGGGGTCATGGAACAGATGGAGTCAGGACAAGTCTGCTTCTCTCTTAAGTATGTGACCCTGTACCCATCCTTGCCAGGGGCTTCAATTTTCTTGTCTGGGAAATGGAGCCACAATGTGTTCATCTCCCTAGGGTCGGGCACATTAGAGGACGTGACTTGGTCCCTAGTCTGTTGTGCCCACACCAGTCGTTAAGCCACTGCAGCCCCTAGATGCCTGCATCTCCTCCTGGCCACTCTCCCCTCACTGTCTTGTTAGTTTGGCACTTAGAAGCACTTAGGGATAAGCAGTGTCATCTCTATGAAAAGCATGGAAAATTACAAAGATGTGGGGAGCCAGCAGGTCTACCTCCCTGTTGGGTATGTGGCCTGTGGGCAACATTATCTGGTCAGGGAGGCATTGGCTGAGCCAGGTACTTGATTCCAAGCAGAGGGAAGTCTGGGCAGGATTTGATCAGCTTACCTTTGACCCAGTGGGGGCAGGGATTCCCATGTATCCCTTGTCTTTCCAAGACCCTCTCCCTTCTGCTGGAGTGAATACGATTGCCTGGCCAGGGTTGGACCTGGCTTGGTGGGTGGCTTCTCCGCCACAAGGCAGGAACAGTACAGGTACATAGTCAACTCCTGGCCCCCTCAGTGCCTCTGTGTCACCCTTGGAGCTGGCACTGGGACACTGGCCAAATCCTAGAACCCACAAAGTTGCATCTCTGTGACAATGGAATGAATTATTTTCTTTTTAACTCTGAGACACGCATATTGCCTCCTAATTGAGTTTGATTTAAGTGAATAATCAGAGTAACTTGTTTTCCCTGGCACTGTGCTGATGGGCAATGTGCTAGGGCCTGGGGTCTGCCCAGCAGGTCCAGGATGCCAGGCAAAGGGCCGGAGCCACCCCTAGACCTTGGGAGGAGGTGTGTGTGGCCTGCTGTGTCATAGCAGGCCAGTTCCTGCAGCCCATAGCAGAGCCTAGAGCTACTCAGCCTCAGGGTGGGAGTGAGGAAACTGTGCGTAAGACAGAGAGACAAGAGGGAGGGAGAACGAGCGTGTATGTCTTGGGGAAGGATTGGACTTTATCCTGAGACTTGGCTCTTCTAAAAATTATTTTAGTGTTGAAATAGCCTTTTTAGATGAAATGACGATGATTATAATAATGTGTTGTCTGAGCAAAATAAAACTTGGCATCCATGTCTCTTCTCCCAATTAATTTTCTTTTACTTAACTGTGAAATCCTAGAAGCAGAGACCTATAGACATACTAGAAGAGTCAACAGCCTGGGGTGGAACCAGTAATGTGCTGGTAAATGTTTACAATTTGCTCTCCAGGGGGAAAAACATGGTTTCTAGCATTTGCCAATTCCCGTGGTGCAAATATTCCCACCATGACCTATTTCAAGCTCCCCAGGTGACGTTACTGAATGCAGAGTTGGGAAGAGGTGCACAGAATCAGCTTTTGTGAGTCAGCTCTTGTGACTCCAGCACACTTCTGGGGCAAGTCCTGTGTTCAGTAATTCCTGGATAGGTGACCTTGGGCAGTTCAGTTGAACCCTCTATGCCTCAGTTTCCTTATCTGTAAGGTGGGATGATAATGTTTGCTTCTTTACGAGGACTGAAGCAAGAAAGTAGGTGATATGCTGGCACTGCACCTTATATGTAGTGGATGCCCATGCACATATGAGTCCCAGGAAGGGTTGACTGGCATTTTGTCCTCTACACCAGTGAGTGGCTGAGGTCAGGGTCAGGGCCAGGGCAGAGCTAATGGTTCCCTTCGGGGATCAGATCCTCACTCTGCCCATTTGTCTGCCCCTGCCTGGCTGACTGTGATAGCTCATCCCAACGTTAACCCCCAGGGCTCCATTGCAGAAGGACGAAGGAGCCATCCGCTATGTTGTCCACCTATAGCCAGGCCCAAGAGATGAGTGCCTGGTGGACAGGTGCCAGGGATCACGCATGCTGTCAATTTTCTGCTGCCCTTTGCCCTCCCCAGGCTGGCGGCTGAGGCCTGCTTGCCCTTCTTAGCTCAGCCTGCAGCCTGGCCTCCTCCCGCATTCAGGGTTAGATTCTCCCCTGTGGTGGGGAGCGGAGGAGGGAATCTGGCTGTGGCTCAGCCAGCAACAAGCCGAAGCTAATACCTCTTTCTTTTGATGTTGATTTTTTTTTTCCCATCATGGTCCTGACATTCAGCTTGGCAAATTGCAATTAGTGATCTGCCTGCCTCCTGCTCTGAGTTCCCATGCCAACCGACCCAGGCACATACAGTGGCATGGGCCCAGCCCCCTAGTCACAGGCTTGAGTGGGGGAGGCGGGGCAGCAGGCCAGGTAGAGGCTTGGCCTCCTCTGACCTATGGAGCCAGAACAGCACTGGAGGAGGCAGCAGACCCAGGGAGTTGGGGCCAGATGCAATCTTCTGGACCCCATGACTCCCGGGGTACCTCCAGAGGCTGGGGAGCTGGCATCACCCTGCCCCTACTGTACCCTGTGGGCTGTGTTTGACCCATGGCTTATTTAAATCTTCATGGTAATTTTTTTGTGTGCCTTTCCTGGAAAGGCCTTGGTCTGTAAAATGGGAGTGTGTCAGGTGGGATGGGGAAGTTGAGATGCCTTTTCAGATGCATGAGGGCATGGGTCTGTGTGGTTCTCTCTGGCTGGCTGCTGGCAAGGTCTAGTGTGGTTTTGCTGGCCTGATCTGGCTCTGCTTAAGGGTGTAGGTCACACATATGAACCCAGGCGAGGCCTTGCCCCAGACTCCTTCCCTCTTCCAGGCTGTGGGTCTGAGAATAGAGGGCCATGTGACCAACTATCCATCCTGTCCACTCACAAGGATCCCTGTGCAGCAAGCACCCTTGACTTACCTATTCTCATGTGTTTTTATAAGACCCTGAGAGGTGGCCCCAAATTATCCCCGTGTTCCGGAGAAGGAAGCTGAGATGCAAATGGGTTAAAACAATCCCAGGGTGGTACCAGTGTGAGGGAGACCTGCTCAGGATGTGGCTCAGGTGGATTGTGGGGCAGGATGGTCTGCAGTGGACTCATGAGTGGGTGGTTCCTGCTGGACATGTGGCAATGAGCCTTGGGTAAGCGTCTGTCTATCAGGGTGTTGGGTAGGCAAGGGCTGCCTAATCTGGAACTCTCCACGTCCACTGCTCAGGTGAGACCTTCAGGGGCAGGGACCTGCCCAGTTACACAATGACTTGGTGACAGCAGTGTTCCCTCCCCTTCCCTAGGCCCCACCTGGCCTTGGAAACAGGAGGCTCCAAGATCCAGCAGACCTCACTCCCTGAGGCTCTGTCATGCCCCCCTCCTCTGTGGTGTCCAGAAGTCCCCATGTTCAGAGCAGCTACATCAAGGGCTGGCTCTTCACAATGAAAAGTAGCCTCGCTGCAGGCTTCTCCGAGCTGCTGAGCTCCTTCAGCACATCCACAATGCAGTCCTCTCTCCTCCCTGCCGCCCCACAGTGCATGAGGAGCACCTGGGTCACTGGGTCTGGACTTCAAAGGGGAATCGCAGGCACTTGCTGGCTCCTTGCTGTGGGTCCTCCTCTAGTGAAAATTGGGGTGTGAGTGGATGGCTGCCCCCGGTGCCCCCGGGTGGCTGGGGCGGGGCTGTGCCAGCTCTGGGCGGGCCCTCCTGACACCTCTGTCCTCTCTCTGCACGCAGGATGCAGCACTGGGCCCGGCGTCTGGAGCAGGAGGTTGACGGTGTGATGCGGATTTTTGGAGGTGTCCAGCAGCTCCGTGAGGTGAGCCTGGTGCCATTTGCTGTCTCTTCAGGGACCCTCTTCCAAGGGAAGGGGGAAAGCTTCCGAAATAAGGAGTGAGAAAGATTTGGTTTAACGGAGGTCCTGGTGTGGTGAGACCTGATGGGCCCATGGGGGCAGGTGGGGACGTGACTGGATGGGCAGCGCTCCTCTGGGGCCTGGCCTGCTCTTCCTGAGGCAATGATCAGAGCCACCACCTGGCTTGGACGATGACCCTGTTGCTGAAAGGGATTTGGAGCTTTTTGGGCTTTCAGGAGGGAGAGGTCTGTGTCTGAGGCACACCTAGTGTGGGAGCCCAGGCCCAGGAGGGGTCAGTGGACACAGGGGTGAACAGAAGCTGAAGGAATCCAGGAAACAATGGGATGGCCGGTCCGCACCAGCCTGAAAGCAGTGCTTGCGGCGCTGTAGCAGGAGACAGTAGAAATCCCATGCCTGGCGGGATGAGGAACCAAGGTGCGGGAGGGGTGATTGATTAGGCACCAGCCACCACATCCATCCTGGGAGATTATGTTAATGTTTGAAATAGTGATGTGAAGAGCAGGCCATCCGTCACCCCCGGAAGCTGCAAAATGTGCTGCTGTCAGGCCCTGGGCTCCTGAGCCATTGCTCTCTATGTGGAGATGCAGAGGCTGGGAGGGCCGAGCTCTTGGAGTGATGGAGCTGCGACTCCCAGGGTACGTGTGGTCTTTAAGGATCTTGTTGTCAGGGGCTTGGGCCAGGAGGTACTGACCAGAACTGAGCAGGGGATTAAATGGGGGTCTCCCACTGAGAGTTGCCTGGGAACAGCAGAGTAAGCTGACCTACTGTTGCTGGTCCAGTCAGGAGTCCAGGTCCAGGGTTTGGGGATTATATATCCACTGTGTTCCTGTTGTCCCTGCTGGTCAGGGCCAAGGTCAGCAGATGTAACCTCGGTGGAGTGGGGACCATGGGGCTTGTCCTCAATCCCTTCCTCACACTTAGCTTATAGCTGGTGACCAGGAAGTGGGGATGGCAGCCAGTGTGTTGACATTGGGTGTGGACGTAGGACCTCTGGCCCAGGCTGGGGCTGGTCAGGGGTGGCTAAGGACGTGGCAATGCCATGGGGAGGGAGAGTCCAGGTCTGGAGGTCTGTGTCCTCCCTGCCAGTGACCCAGCGACACTAAACACCCCTTTCCTGGTTGCTGGGCTTGGATCTCAGCAGCCTCCATCACACTCTCTTCCTGTGAACTCTCAATGACTCAGCCACACTTGGAGGCCGGCAGAGCTTTCCAGAGAAAGTGCTGTAGGAAAAGCTGTTCCGGAACAGGAGTCAATTTAGGCTCAGGAATAGCACCCAGCACTAACCAGGCTCCAAGTAGCCACTGCCAAGGATAGCTGTGTGGACTAATGAAGGGATGATAGCTCCCTGATGTGTGCATCCAGGACCTTTCCAAGTTTCATATCGGGACATAAACTATACCCCACATCAGGAGTTAACTGTACTCCTCTAGTCAATAATCCTTCATGACTCAAACCTTTAGCTTGAGGTTGTTGTTTATTTTATACTTACGGGCAACTCAGGCTCTGAATATCTGGCAATGAGAAAATAATGTTCATATGTCATGCCTAAGGTCTGTCTGGACCAGTGACCTTGCTGGATTGTGAGAACCAGAGATGGAATCCCAGCTCAGCATACCATCATGTGCCCCTGGGTGAGCGCTGGATCCTCTCTGATCCTCATTCTTGACCCGTGACATGGCTGGGAAGTCTGACTGGAGGATGAAGTGGTGAAAACAGCAATGGACAGGCTGATACAGATACGCCCCTTTTTTGGAAATCAAATTTGAGTTTCCCTCATTGATCATTTTCACTCCCAGGGATCATTTCCCTTCCTTTCTGATAGGACTTGAGAGATTCCAGACACTTTCATCAGTGAGCATGTCTCCCCCAGCCTCTCCCGCCCAGTAGTCACCAAGGTGGTCATGCTGCTGGCTTGTAGCAGAGCTGGGGCATAGACCCAGCACTCCTGACTCCTGTTCCAAAGTGCAGCTCCGGCTCTGGCTCCACTTCCCTTCGTGGTAGGGTGGACAAGATGAGCCTGGGGCAATAGGGAGCTGGGCCAGAGTGGGGCCATGCTCAGCATGGCAGGCAGGCGGGCAGGCAGAGAAGTGCTGACCTAGCGTCCCCGGCTCCTCCTGGCACTCTGGTGGAGTGCCTCTGCCTGCCGATGGCTGCCAGCTCTCCAGTGGCTCTCTGTCCTGCTCTAGTTTTCCTCGTCTGCTTCTTCAGCCTCTTACTTCCGACAGCTCTGGGGCTGTTTCTTGGCACAGGGCACTCTGGTGAGGTGGGTGTGGGAGTTGGGGGTTGAGGCATAGAGTTCTAGAGGAAGAGGGCAACCCTGTGGGAGCAGGAGATGCCAACCGGTTGGCTCCCTAGCCCTCCACAACTCACCCCTGACCCCGACTGAGCCACCATTGCTCTCCAAATGCACACGAAGACAGTCCGTGTGCCCAGCCCATGCCTGGCTCTGATAGGTCAGGAGGATGCTTGGAGCAAAGCCCTGACCCAGCTGTGATACTGCTGCAGACCCTGGCACCAGCTTTGCCAAGCTGACAGCCTCGGCCCCCACTGGGGCTGCTCCTCCTCAGCCCTCCTTGAGCTAATTCTGAGTTGCCCCCAAACAGCTGGGGTGATCTGGCATCCGGGCCCCTTGGCCTTCTTACCCTCAAAGGCTGCCCAGCCTGCGTGCCCCCATCCTAGAGGGTGACCCACCCCCAGTAGCTTGGAGCCACGAGGGCTGGCAGCTGCCAGAGTGCAGAAACTGCAGACAGTAGCGTTTGGGAATGTTTTCCTTGCCTTGGCACTTTCCTTCTCCTGACCTCACCATAAACCCCATGGAGGCATGGCTGGGTACAGACTGGCCCATTTGCAGGTTGAAACTGTGGCATACTTCTGTGGCATGGTGGGCACTCCCTGTGAAGACCCCATCTCATTTCCTCATCTAACATCACAGCTAGGGCATAGCTGGAGCTCTCCTTGTGGCCTGGTGCTCACGTGTTGTCCCCATCCCCACACTTGGCCAGACACCCTGAATCGCATCCTCTTGGGTTCCCCAGCCCAACTCCCCCCGCCTGTGGCCCACTCTTGCCCTGAATAGGCCGTGAAAGTATAGACCCTTCTGTGATCTCCCCCTGCAGAGCCCCTAGGGCCTGAGCAAGGTCTCTGGAGCCTCTTTTCCACTCTCCCCCTTCAGCACCATATTGTCCCATCCTGCAGGGAGAACAAAGAGCATATGCATGGGCTCTGAGCTCATTTACATAATGAGGTTGATCAGGATGAATAATTCATCAGTTGCCTGGGGGTGCATGGGGAATGGGAGTGGGGAGGATGTGGAGCTGGGACAGGTCTCCCCTCTCTGAAGCCCAGGTCACTCTGATAGGTACAGCCAGGAACCTACCCTCTTCTGGCTAGGTATCTAGGGTCCAGGGAGAGCAATGCTGGGAACCTGGTGGGAAAGCAAAGCAGGAGAGATTATAGTCAGACATGATGAAGAATCAGTTGGCTCCTGAGGCATGCCAGCCCGGAATGCATTCCTGACCTCAGAGAGACACCTTCCTTGGAGGATCTCTACAGAAGGAGAGAAGCTCCTCTGCCTGGGGTCAGGGCTGAGGCTAGAGCTGCCTGGCCAGGGCTGGGCTAGGAGCAGGAACCCAGGACAGCCGTGTTTGGAGGCCACAGGCTACCCTTTGGGAAGACTCAAGCCAATTCTGGACCCATGGAAGCCTTTCCCAGTCCTCATCAACCACTCATAGCTTGCCTGCCAGTCAGGGCAGGAATGGTGTACAGCGTGACCCATGGCCTGCCTGCCTCAACCCCATGATGGCCTTACCCCAGCTATATGCTGCTAGTTATTCCTGTGATCCTATCATACAAATGGGGAAACCAACACCCTGGCTGCTGTCTCCACCAGCCAATCTCATAGTGGATCCTTGACAGGCCAGTCCTGAGTGGTGGCAGGGGAGCTGTCTAGCAGAGGAGCTACCTGGGGCCGCCACTCCCCCGGACTGCTGAGCCTGCATTCATAGAGAATGGGACCCCAGGACTTGGAAATCCCCAACCTGAGTTTTTTGTTCCCCTCCCCACTTCTGTGCTGCTCTGGACAGTCATGGTGATTCAGGTCAATGGTGTCTGTGTGTCTCCACTTCTTGTGGGTGGCCAGGAATGGCATTTTCCAACCAGTGACAGCAGCACAGCCTTACTCCAGCTACTCCATCTTGTCTGCCCCCGCCATCTCTGTGCCCCGTCTGCTCAGCACTTCCCAGGAATGTGTAATTAATATTTGTGGAGTACCACATCTGGAGCTGGCTCCCGGCATGGACCAAAATCTGGCCATGTCCAGGGCCCCTTTCCCGAGGGGCTCAGGTAGGTGGGACAGGGTCCCTCTGCAGGTGCCTTTGAGACAGGCCTCCCCCTGTCCCCTTCCACCCTCCTCCTCGGCTGGCACCACCAACTTCTGAAACAGATGCACACTCACACACTGATTCTGGGGGTGCTGACTGAGGCTGCACTCTGTTCCCATCTAGGGAGGGTACACCCTGGGCGGGTGCCCTCTGGGCATCTGGGCATCCCAAGTGGGGTTAGCAGTGCCCACAAGTGCCAGGGAACCTCAGAACCTTAGAGGGGCTGGAGCAGAAGGGGAAGAAGGAATCTGGTGGGGAGGGGCGCCCAGAGGGCCAGGCAGGAGGAGCACAAGACGCTGTTCCCCCTAGACCCCACAGAAGGTCCTTTCACCAGAGCACTGTGGTTAACATGTGCCCCCTGGAGACAGGCATGCAGCTACTTGGCCAGGTCCCCCAATGGCACAGGCTGTCGCACTGACGCACCGAGAGTCAGGTGAGGGGTGGCCAGCACGGCACAGCCCCACTGCAGGGCTCCTGCAGCCTCGGAGCCAGCATCTCTGGGCTCTGCATTTGCTCATCACGCAGCCTCCACACCTCTACCCAGTCACCTCCTGGTGAGGCCCAGCGGCGCCCTCGTCTCCTGGTGTAGATGATGGGGATGTGGGGCGCATCAGGGTGGGGGGCGATGGGGAAGCGCGGGTGTGAAATATGCCGCTGGATAGGGATTGCTGTCACTTGCCTCCCTAAAAACGCACATACATTATTCTTTAATGGAAAGTTAATTGTCTTATTATTCCCTCCATATGGTCCTCTTGCTTGGCACCCAGTGGGGATGCGTGGGGCTAAAGCGGGGGCTCCTGGGAGGGTGTCTGAGACGTGGTGAGGCCGCTGCTCGAGCGTAATTGGGTAGAGAGAGGCAGATGCACAGGAACCTGACCAAAGCCCTGCCTAGACCCCCTCTGTGTCCCCCCAACCCAGCCTGCTCTCTACCTCTTTCTTTCCCAGGCCCTGACCTGGGGGCAGCCTCTTCTGGTACCCTGCTCCCCCGCCCACTGTAAAGTCTGGGAATGTTCTCTCCTGAGCACTGTGTGGGGAGACACAGGATTGGATGGGGAGTGGCTGTTGCCATCCTGACCTCCCCGCTGCCTCCTCCCCCCATATACACACACACTCTGTTGTTGCTGGCAGGAGAAAATTCCATTTTTGAGAAGCTTTTCTAAAACCATTTCATCCATGGCAGGCATCTGGCCTGGGCCAGCTGACTGGCTTAGGTCTCCCATATCCTTCCACATACCCTCATCAGAGAGGGGCTGTGTGGGCAGGGGAACTGTCCTGGGATGCCTGCCCCAGGGACCCTGGGTCATGTTGGCCACCCCTTCTGTGGCACCAGCCACCTGGAGCCTCCCCCACCCCAGTGGCTCCCCCAGGCTGCTGAGGCTGGGCCAGGTATGGGTCCCTTTCTCAGTCCCTTGTTCCCTGCCAGGCTTCCTTTCTTCCTGCCCCCTGGAATGAGGGTATTGTGTCAGAACAGCCTAGAGAAGGTGGAGATGCAGTGACTGGAAGGCCCCAGAGAGGCCTGGCTGCATGTGGGCCCCTGGCTCCTACAGTCCTGGCAGGGCAGGGCTGGGGCAGGGAACCCTGCTCTGAGGCTTCTGGGATTCTGAGCAGCCTCAGCAGGGAGTTGCCCCCCAGGTTTCTGTGGAGGCCATGGGTGCAGAGGGGCAGGTCTGTGGGGGCAGCATCTCTGGGTCGGATCAGCTGGTGGTGCAGTCATGGAGAGGGGCCTCCAGCCTCCAGCTTTGTGCCAACAGGTCACAGAGGGCACTTCCAAGATCAGTTCCCAGGGGATGGGAACAGGTTGGAGTGGGAGAGAAGTGGCAGGAAAAGCTGTACCTTCTGAAGGTAGAACCTGCCTGTGGTCCCACAGCTGAGGCCAAGCTGGATTTGGATTTGAACCTAGGGCCTGTGCCAGGGGCAGCAGCTGGATGGTGGGAGGTGGTGAAAGGATGAAGCAGACAGGAAGGACAGCCACTTTGGGACCTGAGACATGTTGTCCTGCCTCTCTGAGCCTTGGTTCCCTCACCTGCGAAATGGGGATCCAAGCAGTACTGTCTCACGGGGTACCTGAAGATCTCAGGGGAGCAGGAGCAAGGAATGGCTGCAGACAGCCCTGCATAAGTGTGGGGTGCCTTTGTCCCACCGCCACCCCCACAACCACTGTCAATTTCCTGCCCTTCCAGAGGTTGATCACAGTTTAGAAAAGTTCACGTGCTCAAGGTGTCCTTTCTGCTTGGTTCAGCCCAGGGGTTTAGAAACTGGTCCCCTCATCTCTGCTGATCATGACACCTTTTAGGAACATCTCCCTAAGAGAGGCACAAAGGCCACCAAGCTGGGGCAGAGCTTGAAAAAACAGGGCCTGTGGACCAGGGAAGGGTAGGTGATTTCTTTGGCTGGAAATCCAGGGAGCTAGCTGCAGAGATGCTGTTGGGGAGGAGATGGGTGGAGGCAAAAGGAAGGGCCCCTATACCCTGGAAAACTGTGAGTCAGTTTCTACAATCAGTCAACAAGTTGGCACCTTGTTTCTCAGGCCCCATGGGCTTAAAGAAGGGGATGGACAGCTGGGTGTGGTGGCTCATGCCTGTAATCCCAGCACTTTGGGAGGCTGAGACGGGCAGGTGACTTGAGGTCAGGAGTTCGAGACCAGCCTGGCCAACATAGCAAAACCGCATCTCTACTAAAAATAGAAAAACTAGCTAGGCATGGTGGTGCATGCCTGTAATCCCAGATACTTGGGATGCTGAGACAGGAAAATTGCTTGAACCTGGGAGGTGGAGGTTGCAGTGAGCTGAGATCACTCTACTGCACTCCACCCTGGGCAGCAGAGTAAGATTCTGTCTCAAAAAAAAAATTAAAAAAAATAAAAAGAGGCCGGGCGCGGTGGCTCAAGCCTGTAATCCCAGCACTTTGGGAGGCTGAGACGGGCGGATCACGAGGTCAAGAGATCGAGACCATCCTGGCTAACACGGTGAAACCCCGTCTCTACTAAAAAATACAAAAAAACTAGCCGGGCGAGGTGGTGGGCGCCTGTAGTCCCAGCTACTCAGGAGGCTGAGGCAGGAGAATGGCATAAACCCGGGAGGCGGAGCTTGCAGTGAGCTGAGATCTGGCCACTGCACTCCAGCCCGGGCGACAGAGCGAGACTCCATCTCAAAAAAAAATAATAATAATAAAATAAAAAAATAAAAAAAAATAAAATAAAAAGAGAGAGAAGGGGATGGAATGGAGTAGGGGGTCATACAAAGCCACCCAACTCTGACCTGTGCCTAGATGTTGGCGTTGGGAATGGGGAAGTTAGTGGATAAGAAAATAGAGTGGCTGAGGCCAGAGATGAGGATTGGGGGTTCTTGAGGGTGGAATCTCTCAGGATCTCTGGAAGTTTCTCTGTCTGGGTTCTCTGTCCCTCAGTTTAAGGAGGAGACAATCTCAGTGGCCATGAGCAGAACCTCCCTAGGCAGACAGCACTGCTCTGCCTGGAAGATTTTAGTCGCTAACCCTTGGCTTTGCTGCAGGGCCCTTCCCTGAAGTGAGGGCTGCTCAATCTTTCCATCTTGGGGATCAGCAAAGTTTGTCTGTGAATCTTTCCTAAAGCCCTGCACACACACACACACACACACACACACATGCGCGCACACACACACACAGTATTCTGATGAACTTGCTGGTTCTCTTCAGAGGTCCCTAGGGAGGCTGGCCTTATAGCAGGACAGCGGAGGGTCAGCTCGAACTCAGCCCTTGCATCTATCTTTTTTTTTTTTTTTTTTTTGAGATGGAGTCTCGTTCTGTCATCCAGGCTGGAGTGCAGTGACGCCATCTCAGCTCACTGCAAGCTCTGCTCCTAGGTTCACGCCATTCTCCTGCCTCAGCCTACTGAGTAACTGGGACTACAGGCGCCCGCCACCACGCCTGGCTAATTTTTTGTGTTTTTAGTAGAGATGGGGTTCCACTGTGCTGCCAGGATGGTCTCAGTTTCCTGACCTCGTGATCCACCCACCTCGGCCTTCCTAAGTGCTGGGATTATAGGCGTGAGCCACCGCACGGCCAGCCCTTGCATGTTGTTGAAGAGTAGACAGGGTCTGCTGTCACCCCAACTGGACTCTGCATCTGTCTCTGAAAAGGGATGGGGCTGCCATGTCCAGAGCCGGAGGCTGGTCTGCATGTTCGAGGGTGGGAGATGGGGGTTGGGGACAGAGGGCTGAATGGGTTTCATGCTCGGCCCCCCCAGGGACAGTTGACCCAATCTGCATTCCTCCCCCATCCTTCACTCCCTTCCATTGCTGGATCAGTGGCAGCCACGGGGACACTTGCCTCAGATTCGTGAAGCCCCAAGCACTCGGCGGAGGCAGAGAAGTAATTGGTTCTGACAAACCACGGCCAGCCCCAGGGGCAGCAGGAGCAGCATTCCCCACAACCAGACAGGAGATGGAGGCTCAGCATGACCTCCCTCCACCTTCTCTTGAGTGTGGCTGCCCTCACCTTGTAAGCGGAGATTTTATGTTTGAAGAAAGTTACGGAGCCATAAACCTTTTCTCTTTCTTATATCTGTCTCCTTGGGACCCGACAGTTCTGAACAGAAGCTGGCCTGCTCCTTGGAGGTGGGGAGAGACTGAGGCAAGGGTTGGCTCCTGAGCAGACCCCCTCCTTGTCTGTCTTTGGGTTCTCCTGAAGCAGGAAACCAAGTGACTGACCATCGGAGCTTGAGGACCTGATCTCAGTATGCAGGGGTGTGCTGTCTGGATGGAGAGGCAGGCTATGCACACACACAGGTGGGCAGGTGTGGACACAGGTGGGCAGGTGTGGACACATGCCTGCGGGGTACACATGTCCATAGGTGTCCACAAGGCTGACACGGATGAGGTGCCCAGCTAGTAACTATTCAGTAGATGGAGAAGCAAAGCAGTAGGCCTCTGAGGACTGAAAAGGGACAGATCCGGGCTCTGATTCTGTCCCATTCGGCCTTGGGAACCATCCACCCCCATGGAGAAACTGAGATTAGTGCATCAGGGTTGACTGAGCCTTGATGCCAGATGCCCTAGGAGATGTGGCAGGCATGGGGCATCTGCCAGGACTCAGCCCCACATAGATGATCCCTGGATTACCCTTTATAAGGGTATGGAGGGCCCAGCAGCAGTGGAGAGGAGCTGGATGTGAGAGTGTGCTGGCTACCCAGATACTGGTCTGGAGCCAGGGAGGCTGGCCATTCCTAGAGTGACTTGAAGGCTTGGCCCAGGTGTGTGGCGCCAGGCCGGGGTAGCAAGGAGCCTTTCTCACGCCTTTGGGTGTCCTCCCCTTCACTCTCACTAGACCACTCAGCTTAAAGTCCACTTGCCACTCTCCTCACTCCCCTCACCCCTTTACAGGCCTCTCCCCAGCTTTAAACCCAGCCCACAGCTCCTCTCCTCCAGGAATCCCTCCAGATCAGTGCTGAGGCCAGTGGTGTCTGATACTCGCTGCTGCCTTCAGCTTTTGCATCTTTTAGGTACAGACAGAAGATGGGAGTTGCCTGGAATCTCTGGCAGGCCCAATCCAGTGTTCCCATCATATGGGGTACAGAGACCATGGCCAGAAGGCAGAGTGATGCCCAGGCTCTCCGGGAGTCCACCTGAACGCAGGCGGTCAGACTGGGAAGGCAGCTAGTCCTGGCGATTCTTGGTCCTGTGTGATCCATTGTAGACACAGTTTCTGACCTGCTGAGGCTCGTGTGAGATGGAACATGGGCTGATCATGGTGCATGAGAGATGCGTGGTGCTGCATGGGGAATGTGAGCACACATGCCTGCACATGGAGAAGAGAACAAGTGAACCTGTGTGTGTCAATGCTGTAAGTAACATGTGAGCGTTTGTGTGTCCATAGATGGGAGTGGTCATAGAATGTGAGCATGTGCATGTGTGTGCACAAATGCGCGGTTCTGAGTGCTGCCTGTGGAAGTATGAGCAGACACACATTAGGGTAGGGTGGGACTGTAAGGAGGCAAGTGTGGAGAGCTGTCACCCAAGCAGGCGAGAACTACTTAGCTGATTAATTAGCAAAGCTGAGAAATCTCAGTTGTGGGGGAGGAGCACACACACATACACGCACGCGCGCACACATACACACACTTCCCACATGCATGGTGAGCATCCCCCCCACTCACTCTGCCTGACACTGCTCAGCAGCCCTGCATGGGGGCAGGCTGCCAGGTGGTTGGGGGTGCACCCTGGGATGGGGCTGGACCAAACATGCCTACTGTGGAGATCACAGGCCTTGTGCAGAGCAGTTCTCATCCCTAATCCAGTGCCCACAGAGGCTGATGGTGAGGCCACCTAAGACCTTGTCCCCATTTCACAGATGAGAGAGCTGTGGCTGGTAAGGAGCAAGGAGCCAGAGCCTCGTTTCCAGGTCCGGGACCTCCTGGGGAAGTGAGGCATCCTCCAGAGTTTGCAGGCATGGTCAGATGATTCTCCAGTATACTTTGATCCACTGAAGAGTTACCTTCCAAAGGCAGAGGGACCTGTCTTGGTTCCTTTGGGCTTAGAGGAGAGCTAATGTCCACCAGGGAGCTTTCTACAGTACAAGACAAGCCACTCCCACTTATAACCCCTAGATGCTTGTCACAATCCAGTTTCTTCTGCATGCCTTGCAGGCAGGCCAGGGAGGCCTCATCCCCAGAAGCCTTCTTAACACCTCCCTTCACCTGACCCTAGAAAGTGAGGGTCCCCCATGCTCCCCAGCTCCCATAGCCCTGTGCACCTCCCCATCAGCATGAATTGCTGTGATTGCAGGTGCCCCTGTTTCATGTTCATCATTTGAGCACAGCTCCTGGGACACTGATAGGATCTGTTGAACTTGTACCTGAGTCTTAGAGTCTGGGTTTGATGCTGACTCCTGGCAGGCAGGCCTGCTGCCCCTCAGAGACCCCTGGCCCTGCCACTGCACCACATCATCATGCAGGGAGACCCGGAAGCTGAGTCAAGTGGCAGCCACTTGCCTCTTGATCAGGTGCTGACAGAGGAGCCTTCATTATGCTCCATCTACCGGTGTGGGATAAATTGGTGTACAGTGAATTTTTCCTTTTAAAGAGGGACTTTCACACCGGGGAAAACTTTTGAAAAGAACATTTATATAAAAAGCAATTACCGTGCCAGTAATTTGTATGTATTCTACCCCTTCCATCGCTGCCTTTGTGATCGAACGTGGCCACCTCCTGGGCAACTGCAGCCTGGCTCCCAGCCTCCCGACTACAGCGTCCTGCCTGCTGGAGTGGCCTCCTTCTCCGGAAAGGATCAGGATGCAGGGCCTAGGCCCAGCAGGGGTATGGACTCCAGGAGTACAGCTGGGTGGAACAGGTGCTTTGGAAATTTCCTCCCATGTGCATCTCTGTCCTGAGGTTGCTCCAGCCCCAGTCCCAGGGCTGGCACATCTTTTCTGGGCCCTTCTTGGCAGCAGCCAAGCACTTAAAGGCACCTGCTTTCCTGCAGCCTCACAGCCCAGTTTGCTAGAGGAGGAGGCAGTGGTGTGGGAGCAGGTATTTTCCCTCCAAGGAGCCACTAACGGGCACCCTGCTTCCCCAGCCATTATTGCTCTCACACTCGATGCATTATGTAAATTGTCTCCGTTGCTAAGTGGTAGAGGAACCACTCAGGGGAAACGAGGGAGCAGATCTGGAGCCTTCTGGGGGGAAAGCAGGAGACTAGGCCCTGAAAACTCATCCTCTGCATCAAGAAGGGTCTGGCCGCCTCTCCTCTTAGACTAGGACCCCTGAAGCTGGCATACCGTCTCCCCCTCAGACCACAGATTTTATGTGAGCTATGGCTTCACCCCCACAGCAGACAGGGGTTCCCAGGAGGCTGGATAGGTTCCCTCATTGAACAGGGCCACCGGATTGAGGCTTTGCTTCCCACTCAGACCAGCTCCTGGGGTAGGACACATGCCCCTGTGTTGCCCAGGAAGGTCTGCGTCTCCCACCTGCATGACTTTCAGCAGTGACTGGGCACTGGGGCCCTCCAGGATTGTGTGCACTCACTTACAGCCTTAGAAACTCTTGGCAAACTAGAGAAGGTCATGTCTACTCCTGAGCTAGTTGACCTGCCTCCTCCACAGATCCTGGAGTGCCCCAATAATCTTGGGTCACTTCTGAAGTGAGTACTCAGTGAATGTGGGATGTAGAAAGGTGAATATTTGGGGCAACCCCACGTCCTGGGGTGTCAACAGGTTCTTGGGTTGCTGGGGGGGCCTTCATTCTCAATGAGCCATGGCCTGGGCCTGGTCAAGGCCTGGGTGATGGAGGGAGTTTTCCCAGGGTACTCACCTGGCCTGCCGGCCTGTCTTTTGAGGAGCTCCCATACTCCCTCTGCATGATCTGCAGAGGCAACCAAGCCCACCCAGGGGGTCTGGATTCAGCATCTCCTCTTCTGAGGAGCCAGGTGCGCTGGGCTTCTTCCAAACTGTGTTGGACTCCTCTCAGCTGAGCTTGCCCTTGGCATGAGGCCTGCAGTGCAGGCTCATACGAGGGTCCTTCCTCCCTGGGATTCAGGGGCTCTCTCAACACCCGGCCCTCATTCTCCTGCTGGGACACAAGAAGGCCACTGAGTTGAGGGCTTGCTGGTTAGTGCATTTCCTGAAAGTTACACAAAGAGTTGGGGATTCCAGGGAGGGTGTGAGAGGTGGCAAAGACATTTGCAGCCCACTCAGCCCTATTTCTCAGACAGCCTTCCTCTAACTCCTGTCCCTTCCCAGGCAGGGCTGTCCGTGGGTCAGGGTGAAATGGCACAGCTTTAAACAGAGGTGTGTACAAAGACAGTGCTTCCGTGGCTGCATAGACTCTGGGGGAGACCAGCCTGGACAACATGGCAGCACCTATCTCTACAAAACATACAAAAATCAGCTGGGCATGGTGGAGTACACTTGTGGTCCCAGCCACTTGGGAGGCTGAAGTGGAAGGATTGCTTGAGCCTGGGAGGTCGAGGCTGCATTGACCTGTGATCGTGCCTCTGCACGCCAGCCTGAGTGACAGAATGAGACTTTGTGTCAAAAAAAAAAAAAAAAAAGAGAGAGAAATTTGGAGCTTCTTCCTTACCACCTGGCACTGTCCCCCACTGTCCCCTAGGATGGATGGCATTATCTCTCAGACCCCTGTGGCTGCTGTGCCTCAAGTTGCTTTGTGATTACTGCCAACTTTTGGGATTGCTGGGGTAGGACCCCTGACCAGGGATCACCAATGCCAATTCAGTGTTTCAGTCTAAGTAGCCTGGTCTGTGTACTCAGTTGATCAGGGAATTTGAAACCTCAAACTGTCTTCATTGCAATGAGAGTAAACAGAAGTAGTGATGTCGCCTGCTGCCCTTTGACAGCCACTGTCCTGAGGCCAGAGGCTGGAGTCAAAGCAGTCAGTCCCCTGTCCCTGACTCCTCTGCCTACATTCTTCTCTCTCTATCCTTCTATTCTTCCCCTCCCAGCCTCCCTCTCTCTTTTTTTTTTCTTTTTCTTGTATTTCTAGATGGATTTTTAAATTTAGGGTTTTCAAATCAGTGTTACACAGGCGCCTGGTGTAAAGTCATAGTTTTACCAGGCGAGTTGTGTTAGGAGCACAGCAGCCCCGTCCTCTCCATTTCCAACTCCTCAGAGGCTGTCACTTTCTAATCTCTGAGCTCCATATCTCTAAATGACATACTTATGTCGCTACTTCTTGATTGTTCCGTTTTAGGCATTATCCGTGGGCATCCTGCTGTGGGAGAGGAGGGCTTTGCGCCCCTCCCCCAGCCCATCCCTTGCCCTTTCGTGCATAACATGATATGGTGAGGCTCACTGTTGACATTGCCCTGGCCTGGCAAATACTATTCAGAACTGCGCCTTGTGAAACACTTTTGGGTACAATTTTTTAGTTGTTTCCTACAGGTAAAAACTGTCTCAATTTTGTTAGTTTTATTATTATTATTATTATTATTATTATTATTTTGAGACAGTCTTGTTCTGTCACCCAGGCTGGAGTGCAGTGGCACCATCTCAGCTCACTGCAGCCTCCACCTCCCTGGTTCAAGCAATTCTCCTGCCTCGGCCTCCCCGTAGCTGGGATTACAGGCACGCACCACCACATCTGCCTAGTTTTTGTATTTTTAGTAGAGATGAGGTTTCGCCATGTTGGCCAGGCTGGCCTCAAACTCTTGAGTTCAAGTGATCCACCTCCCCTGCCTCGGCCTCCCAAAGTGCTGGGATTACATATGTGGGCCACTGTGCCCCGCTATTGTTAGTTTATTTGCCTAGTCTTCTGTGAACCTTTACTCACTCTGCCCCCAACTCCCCACCACTTTATCTGACCTGGCTCTCATACACCTGGGCTTCTGTTAAATTAAATTCACCTTCCAAGAGAGTCCTGCCCAGAGCCTCCCACCTTGCTCCAGGGAAGATTGCTCTCCCAGCCTGAGGCACTGATGTGTCCCTGGGATTTCCTTCCCCCTCTTGGGGTTGGAGTCCCCTCTTTCATGGATCCCGTAGCTTCCTCTTCCTTAGACTTCTCCCTCATTTTGGTAGAGAACATTTTCTTTCTTTTCTTTTTTCTTTTTCTTTTTTTTTTTTTTTGAGACTCCCCAGGCTGGAGTACAGTGGCGTGATCTCGGCTCACCGCAACCTCCGCCTCCCAGATTCAAGTGATACTCCTGCCTCAGACTCCTGAGTAGCTGGAATTACAGATGTGCGCCGCCACGCCCAGCTCATTTTTGTATTTTTAGTAGAGATGAGGTTTCACCACGTTGACCAGGCTAGTCTTAAACTCCTGACCTCAATCGATCCACCTACCTGCCTCTGCCTCCCAAAGTGTTGGGATTACAGGTGTGAGCCACCACGCCCAGCTGAGAACATTTTCAGTTGGCTTCCTGAGGACAGGTACAGGGGAGCCAGACTTTGGAGACTGTCATGTCTCAGAAAGCCTTCCTTCTCCCCCACGCTCAATAGAGATTTCAGGTGGGTTGGAAGTCCAGGGTGGAAACCATTTGCCTCAGATTTTCTAAGGCAGCACTCCATTACTTCCAGCTTCTTAAGTTGCTATGGAGAGGTCCCCAGTCATTCAGATTCCTGATCCATTGTACATGACCTGGTTTTTATCAGAAACTTGTAAATTTTCTCCCTTTGCCCCGTGTTCAGAAATTCCACACTGATCTACCTTTGCGCAGTTTTTCATTTCTTACCGCTCAGTGCACACTTTCAAACTACTTGTGTCCCTCAGTTCTGGGACATTTTCTTGAATGGTTTCTTTGACTGTTTCCTCCCTTCTCATTTCTCTGTTCTTTCTAGAAACTTTAACTCAGGCCCTGTTCTTTTTTATTTTTCTTTTCTCTCCACTATTCTGTCTCTGTGTCTTTCTATGAGGAGATTTATCCATTTGATCTTCCAATCTTCTCATCAAATTTTACATTTAACCATTGCGTTTTAAATTCCCAGGATGTCTTTTTGACCTTTTTTTTTAAATTTATTTGTTTGTTTTGAGACAGAGTCTCGCTCTGTCGCCCAGGCTGGAGTGCAGTGGCGAGATCTTGGCTCACTGCAAACTCCGCCTCCTGGGTTCACGCCATTTTCCTGCCTCAGCCTCCCAAATAGCTGGGACTGCAGGTGCCTGCCACCACGCCCAGCTAATTTTTTGTGTTTTTAGTAGAGATGATGTTTCACCATGTTAGCCAGGATGATCTTGATATCCTGTCCTTGTGATCTGCCTGCCTTGGCCTCCCAAAGTGCTGGGATTACAGGCGTGAGCCACTGAGCCTGGCCGGACCTTTTTAAGAATAATATCATGTTCTTGTTTCATTCTTGCCACAATGTCTGTTAGTTGTCTGAGGACGGTATAATTTTATAGATTACAAAAACCTTTTTATTTTGAAATAATTTTGGATTTACAGAAAAAAACAACAAAAAAGAACAATTTTAGATTTACAGAGAAGATACAAAAATAGTACAGAAATTCCCTAACCCTTTGCCCAGTTTCCTCTAAGTTATCGTCTTGCATAACCGTGGTATAAATATCAAAACTAAGACATCAACATTGGCACAATATTGTAAACCAAACTGAAGACCTTATTTGGATTTTACCAGTTTTTGCACTAATGTCCTTTTGTGGTTCCAGGAACCAGTCTGCATTTAGTTCTGTCTCCCTAGTCTCTTTTATTTTTTTTTTAATTTTAAAAAACAGGCTTAATTCACTTTTCATGTATTTATGTATTTATTTAGTATTTAAAAACTCCATGTTGTAGTCAGAGATGGAGCCTGCGGGGGTATCGGGGGTTGACTCTGGATCAGGTGAGGCGGACAGGATGGGACAGCTCCTGGTGCTGAAGAGGAGGAAGGGTGGAAGCAGTGCCTGTGGGCCAGGGGATCTCTGGTGGGAGCAGACTGCAGGGTGAGAAGGGAGAACCCCCAGGAACCAATGGAATGGTTGGGAGGCACTGCCTACCTCTCGTATTCCTTCCTCAGATGTCTGCTGACCCCTCCCCAGGAGGCAGCCAGTGAGCTGGTAGGGTGCAGCAGTGAGCAGTTCCCAGTCACTGGGGGTCAGAGGGCATGTTTTCTCCCCTGGACTCACTCACATCCCTGGGTCCTGGTACAAGTGTACCATCAGGTTCATGTTCCTGGCCGGAGTTCTGAGGAGCTTGAAGCTTTTCTGAGTTCGCATCTTGGACTCTTGGCTCCAGGTGCTGGGGGCCTCAGGGCCCTGCTGAGGGATAGTTTTTAAACTGCTGGGCTTTGGACTCCCAGATCATCTTCCTGTGTCCCTGTAGTGCCGAGGGCTGAAGAGTTGGGGAGCAGGGCACCATGGGGTGGCAGGAGTGTCCTGGGCTGATGCGTCCCCATCATAAGTCAGGTGGGAGGGTTGGGAAGACCCTGTCCCCAGGCCCAGCAGATTAGTAGTGAGCATTTGAAGAGAGAAAATGGACCAACCTGTGCTTCATCTATGGACAGCAATGACACCCTAGCCTTGTGACTGTGGCCTGAGTGAGGGAGGCAACTGCCTCCACTCCCCATGGCCCAGGCAGAAGCACCAGGCCCCACAATCTCCTCAGGGTGATCCTGACCTTTCCCCACCACCCATGTGCATACCTGGGCTCCCTTTTATCAAATATCCTTCTGCTAATATCATCTCTCTATGTGACTTACGTGTAATTAGCTCACTTTGCAAAATATGATGTCTGTCATAGTTCCCCCTCCATGTTTTTCTTTTCCCAGGAAAGGGTAAAGAGGGAATGGGATGAAGAAAGATTTCTGGACGTGGGGCCACCTCACAGGTCAGCTCTGGCCCCCTCCCCTGCACACAGGGCCCCACATACACTAACATGCCCTAGCTCAGCTCCAGAGCCTGGAGAGTTGATGGAGGTCAGTGGGCTGGACCAGAAACCAGGGGAAGGGATGGCACAGGCCTGACTGAGCAAGTTCCCCAGAGAAGGTTCTCTCGGTCTTCTAGCTGGGGTTTCAGGACCTAGCCTTTGGGGTTCCCCAGCATTAACCCATTGCTGCTAGAAGTGAGCCTGCCAGGGCCTGGTAAGTCAATCACCATAGTCTGTCTGCTCCAGCTTCCAAAATGTTGTTCCTAGTATCTCCTGCACATTTCCTTTGTTTCTGTGGGTTTTGCCATTTTGAATAGTCCTTAACAGTTGTGTCAGGGAGTTTGGGGAAAGAAAGTTCGCCAGGCACCATTGCTTTCACTTCTCTTGTAGCAGCTGAGTCCTTACTGTTCGGTTAAGTGAAATCAATGCTGGGCCTGGGACAGTGAATTGATGAACAGGAGGTCCTTTGGCTAAGTGGATAGGCAACCCCGGGCTGGTCTCTTACCACCCTCTCACTACCCCTGACCCTCCACATGAGCCCAGAGACTCCCTGTCTACTGCCTAGGACTCCAGGGAACACAGTTTGAGAACTGCTGCTCTGTACATGGGAGTGTGTTGGGCACAGGGCTTGGCTTGGAGTTAGCAAGCAGGGAGTCTTTGGGATTGGGGGAAGGTGCAGAGAGGCAGCTCAGCTAGCCTCACAGGGACACTTGAGCAGCTGGTTCTCTCCCCGTGGCCAGGTGCCCCTCATCCCGAGTCTCAGTTCCCCATCTGCACGGTGGGAAGCCCTGGCAGGTCTGGCTTACACAGCCAGCGGTGGGGAAGGGCTTTGCTGATAAAGCAAGTTCTGCCTTGGCTGACAGTGGGCCAGCTATTCCCTGGATGGCTCCCCCACCCAGCACCTTCCCTGTGCTCATAATCTAGCAGGTAGGGTTACCTGGGGCACCCATGGCTGGGGGAGGGCGTTACCCTGAACCTGGCGGGTGGCTGAGGCTCATCCCTTTGGGGCAGCTCCCAAAGACAGCTGGTTCTGAGTGAGTCAGAGCAGGTCTCTGAGCCTCCCCAAGGCCATACCCTTACCCTTATTAGTCTGTCCACTTGGGCTGCCTTCCTTAGTCTCCGTCATCACCTATTGAGATTGAGCTCATTCTCCTGAAGCTGAGGGAGTAGGAGAGTGGGACTGTGAGAACAGACAAAAAGAAGCGCCTCAGAAATCAGGTGACCTGGGTCTTGTTTCTTCATATATAAAAGGTGGAGGGAAGTCTCTGCGCTCAGCATCATTGCTACAAGTGATGAAACCGAGCCTCAGGTGTGTTGAGGCAGTGGCAGAGGTATGTGGGGTTGTGGGGGCAAGAGCTGGACCTGGGGCCAAAGGCTGGAGCAGGAGGCAAGGACTGGACCTGGAGACACAGCCGGACCAGAGCACCTGGGGCCAGGGATGGACTGCGGAGCCAAAGCAGAGGTTTCCAGCAGCTGCGGGGAGACATTCGCCCCTGAGAGAGGGTGAGCAGTGAGGGTAGCACCTTCTAGACAGTTTTTGAAAAACTCAGAGCCCAGGTTATGGAGTGATATTTTGCAGGTAGCTGCTGGTTACAAGGAACGGTATTTAGCAGAAAAGGAAGCCTCAGTTCCAGCTTCCCTGATGGCATTTCGAGAGACTGTGTGAGCTGGATCACCCGCCAGAGCCTAGTCTATCGTTTTTGTTTGTTCATTTGTTTGTTTTTGAGACAGAGTCTTATTCTGTCGCCCAGGCTGGAGTGCAGTGGTGCAATTTCTGCTCACTGCAACCTCCGCCTCCTGGGTTCAGGCAATTTTCATGCCTCTGTCTCCCGAGTAGCTGGGATTACAGGCGCACGCCACCATGCCTGGCTAGTTTTTGTATTTTTGGTAGAGACGGGGTTTCACCATGTTGGCCAGGCTAGTCTCAAACTCCTGGCCTCGAATGATCTGCCCGCCTCAGCCTCCCAAAGTGCTGGGATTATAGGCATGAGCCACCGCACCTGGCTCCAGTTTATCATTTTATTTGCTGGCTTCATTCCACTAGTGAACTCTGAACGGACAGTACTGTCCTTGGGGGAGCCACAAGGAGTGTCATGAACGGCGTGAAACTGGGCTCAGAATCTGGTTCCTGATCTGCTCTGCCTCCTCTGACCTTTCCAGGGGTGGCCTCGTGTGCATGACCTTCCCCTCCCTGTCTTTGAGTTTTCTCCTGTGAAACCAGGTGGTGGGACAGGACACTATCCGTGTTCCTAGTTCAGGCAGTTAGGCACGGAAGGAGGGCAGGTAGACAGACGCTGAGAATTAGGACTGAGTGAAAGGGCAGTGTGTGTGAGGGGCAGGCCTGGGAGGGCAGCAGGGTTCCTAGTGGGTCCTAAGCAGGGATCCCTGGGGGGAACGGTCATTCTGACTACCTTGGCCAATCTCGGAAAATTGAGGCCCAGAGAAGATTGGGACAGACTCTTAAGGATCCAGACCCTATCCCAGGCCAGTGAGTGAAAATTGTGAAGTCACAATGTTCTGGCTGCAGTGGGCAAGACACATCTGTATGATAGACCCACTCAGCTGTGAATGGAGCTGACTCCATCCTTGAAATGTGTGAGCCTCTCCCCTCCACCACTCTACCAGCCCTTGCCTCTTCTTGCCCTGGGCAGCTTTTGTGCCTTGGGAGCCAACCAGAACTCAGGCTAGGTGCTAATTGAAAGCTACCTACCTCCTTTCTGTAGAGGCTGAGCCCCTCCATTTGCACATAGCCCTTGTCTACTATTGCTAGCCTCGGGCAAATGACTCCACCTCTCTATGCCTCAATTTCTTCATCTGTAAAGGAGGGCTAACACTTCCTGTCTTGCCTCCCTTCTGGGTGTCACAAGGTTTAAAGGACACATGCTGAGCAGATGCAGGGCTGCAGACATGAGGAGTCCTGGACGATAGGCAATAGCTGCCCCCCTCGGGGGCTGTGGGGCGCTATCCTGGAATGGGTAGAAGTTGACGATGCGTAGCTGGGGACAGCTTGGATGGATGGGGGCAGAACGTGGAGAGGAATGGGGGGAGCATGTGGGCCCGAGTGTCTGTTTTGCTGATTGCTCCTTTTGCTTTCAAGGAGATTAAACTATTTTTAGTCTGCGCTACTGCTGGTGAGACGCCGGAGGAAGCCTTTCCATCGCCGAGATCTTCTGGAAGCTGCCAAGTGTGGTCTTCAGCTTGATTCTGGGAGCCTCCCAGAGCAGGCGGGAGGGGTGTCACCATCTGGGGGCTGTGGGGACAGGCTGGTGTGTGCTTGCTCCCTGAGGTCCTTGTTGCGCTTGCCTCCCTGAGCTGTGTGGCCCTGGCCTGCAGAGAACAGTAATCTGATGCACCCGATGTTTGTAACACTGTGTTTAAAAAAAGTAATTTATTTTCTAATTATTCCTTGTCTTGCATAACCGTGCATCGCCAAAGTGTCGCTATTTAAAATATTTATCTCTCCACGCCGCAGGAGCAGCTCTGGAGCGTGGAGGGAGAAGAAATAAAAGTCTGCGTGCCGGTCGCAGGCATATTACTTTGACTCGTCCTGGCTGCTTTGACGTCTCCCTGTAAATACATTTATTTTTCATTAGGACGTTTCTGAGCTCGTGGCCCCCGGAGAGCGGAGTGATTATGCCGCTCATCTGTGAGAGCTGCAATGGAGAGGTGCTCAATGAGTGAGCGCCACCAAATGCCTCTCATGCTTGTCCACATGGGTGAGGGTCTGAGTGTGTGTGGCTGGGGGCGTGCGTGTGCAGGGGGCGTGCAGTGCTCAGCTGCAGGTATACGAGGAGAGCATGTGGCCAGGGACTTTGGAGTGATGGGGAAACCAAGGCCCAGAGATGGCCTGCTTTGGAGTGTAATCAGCCTCACTGGCAGTGGCAGTGAGCAGCAGGCTTGTGACCTGTTCTGTCCCTAGGGCCGAAGCCTTTCTTTTCAACTGGGAAGACTTTTGGGATTGGGTGCCTGGAAATGCTGGGTGGCTTCAAGGGGGATGCCATCCAGAGCCTGAAGCAGAGGGCCTACCAGTGCAGCAGGCAGTGTTCCCAGCATGCAGGACAGTACGATAGCTGGCCCTTCCCCTTCTCTGCCTCTCCACAGGCTGTGGGCTTGAGCCGTGCTGCAGAGGCTGGCCAGGCAGCACCCCTCCTCCAGCCACCCTGTGGAGCAGGGACTGGACTTGGCTCCTCCTTCACTAACAGGCTCTTTTCCAATCAAAAAAAAATTTTTTTTTAGCTCACCGAGTATAAGAGAGAGTTTTATGCTGAATTTTAAAATACCTTATTTTTTCCAGTCTCTAAACTGCTAATCTCCCGGGCTGAGGGATTCTGGGACAAAGGCGAGGCCTCGAAGTGGAAATCTGTAAAATTAGCTTCAGCGGTATTAGTGTTTGCAGTTGGAGATTGAAAAATTGCCTTCCCAGGGCCTGATTGGAGGCTCCGCTCTCCTCAGGGGAGAAGCAAGGACTTGGCAGAGAGAGATGCTGGAGGCCAGGTTGGGGGTGGCTGGGGGACTGTTGTGGGGGCCCCTCCAGGGGCCTGTGAGTGGGTCAGGGAGGGTACACATCCTCTGCTCAAGTCTCCCCCATCAATGCCCAGCTTCTCCAGCACTCTTCGTACACAGCAGGTGCCAAGCAAATGCTGTGGAGTCCGGCTGGGTCCCTTCCCCTTCTTTTCCTGAGGCCTCCTGGACTCGGTTCCCAGCCCCCTTTCCAGTGCTCAGACACAAGAGGGCGGGGGAGGCTTCCGGAGCCTGGCTGAGGGGCAGCTCTGGTGCCTGTGGGTGCGCCCGTGTGGCCCATCAGGCCTCTTGTGTGCTTGATTGCCTGTGATTGGCTGCAGCTGAATTCAGCAAAAGCTATTATTTGCCCTTGATGAGCCAATCAGATGGCCTCATTGGCCATTCAGCGCAGGCACCGGAACCAGGGGGGAGATGGGGCTCCGCGAGGCGGGGGTAGGGCAGAACAGATGCAGGACCCGGACCTGGTCGTGTCCACCCGACCTTCACACAGATCACACCTCCCTTTCCTGACCTACCACTCCAAACAGGGGCTCCCGTACACATTAGCCTACCTCCCAGCCTTGGCTCTTACTGTTCCCTCTTCCTGCAGTGGTTTGCCTTGCGCATTTACCTGTCTGAAGCCCTCAAGACCTCCTCCGTGGAGTCCATTCCCGCCTCACCAAGCTCCCAGAGCCTTCACCTGCCCCTCTCTCTTCCTTTGCCAGGAGTTACAGAAGTCATGAGAATGGTGGTCAGGAAGATTCAGACAGATGGGGTGCAAGTCCTGAGCAGCCGCTTCCCAGTTCTAGGATGTAGTTCCCCTCGAAAGTTCCTTTATCTGTCGTGGAGAAGGGCCTAATAATCACGCCTCCCTGAAAGGGGTGAGGCCTGAGTGCAGGGATTGGGGATGTGAAGGGCAGGGTTGGGGACCTGGAAGTCCAGCCACCCCCATGACAGGGTTTTCTTGAACTTCTGTAGGTTGGTCCAGGATTTGGCATTGGTGGGTGCACATGGGCCTGGGCCATCAGAAATGGTTGTGTCCTATTCAGGGAACATTTGGATGCACAGGGACCAAAGCAGGTGACCTGCTGTAGGCTGTGTGATGTGTGTGCACTACAGATGGAGAGGCTGCTAGGACTCGGGAGGTGGCACAGATGAGCTCACCAGGGAATTTAGGGAAGGCTCCCTGGAGGAAGCAGGGAGCTGAGGGGTGAGCATTTCTGGGGAAGCATGGACAAAGGCTGAGCAGTGGGAACGACTCTGGCAGGCAGCGGGGAAGAAAGGAGAGGCTGGTGTTAGGATCTCAGTGATGTGGAGATGGGCTTATGAGCTTGTTCTGGACCCAGTGAGAGAACTGAGCCTTCTGTCTGAGGTCATACTCCTGGGAAAAGACTCTGAGACTCTAAGATTTGCACACAGGAGGCCTCTGTATCATCTTCAGACAAAAAGGAAATCCTAGCTTTTAGCAGGGATGAGGAGCCACTTCTGCAGGCTCAGAGAGTTTAGCGGGGGTCAAGGTTCTTGAGTGCGGTGATTCAGATGTTCCCATCCTACAACCCAGGGCCCCACTCCTTTGCTGTCAGGGTCTTGGCCTGGCCTTGGTGTAACCAGCCTGCTGGGATTGAAACTACAACCCCCTGAGGACCTTTGACTCTTGCAATAAAGTCCTGTGCTTTTCTGTCTCTGGCTGCAGATGAGAATTGTCTTATATCCTGCCAAGGGGGCTTCTGATGTTCACATTTCACCTTAAATTTGTTTTGAATCTTGCTCAGTCTTTCCTTGTCTTTCTGCAAAGCATTGATAGCCCCCAACCACAGCCATCCCATTCCATAGTTCTTATAATTACACTTCCCTGAGCCTCTCTGATACCTGAGATATTGCACCCATTCACAGGTATCCCAAGCTGGTTCACAGTGAGCATTTGCATCCATCACATGCCAGGATTGTCAGGGCTCCCCTTGCCTCCATGGTGAGGTTCTCATTGTCAGCACAACAATGCCCACTTTAGGGTTGGCCTTCTGGGACCACTTCTGGCACCAGCTCCAATAGGGTCCATTCCCTGGAGTCAGACTCTGAGATGGAGGTCATGTGCAGGTGTTTACTGGAGAGTACTCTTGGGAATCACACCTGTGAGGGGTGAAGGATGCAAGGTTGGGCAGCAGAAGTTGGGCTGTGAGACATTCTCAAGCCTGAGCCAATTCCACAGACAGCCCTGGAGGCAGGCTGGCCCATCAGAGCTGTCCTCATTGAGGCCAACGGACCAGGCCTCTGTGTACCCCCACTCCACCTCTGTGTCAACCACAGACAGTGGGGCCACATCTGCTCGGGGCACAGCCTGGGGAGGGACTCAGATGAGAGGAGTCAGCAGGCAACACCCTTGGAAGTGAGGGGATGAGGGCCTCATGCTGAAGGGGGAATCTGGGTGATGCTCCCCAGCATCCACATCGTGAGACCCGTACAGCTTGGACCCAGGTTCTCGTTGTGCCTCTTGCCAGCGCTGAGGCCTTGGGTGAGTCACAAGAACTCTCTAAGCCCAGTATCCCACCTGCAAAATGGACCATTGCCATGCCTCCACCTCCTGGGGTTGGTTAGGAGTGGGATCTGAGGCGGACTCTGAGGCACAGTGTGACCTTGAAGGGCACACGTGTGGGGCAGGGCCAGGTTCCAGTCACCATCCAGGTGGGAGCTAGGGGGCCTCTCAGCATGCTCCCCAGTCTCTGGACAGGCCTCTGGCAGCCAGGTTTGAGGAAATGGGAGACATGGGCTAAGTCTGTACCATCGATAAAACCCATGGAAGTTGTCCAAGTGCTTGGTCAAGGGCCAGGGATGAAAATAGTGGAGGGGCATGCAGAGGGTATCTGCTCATCCTGCTCAGTGGGTTAATTAGTGTGGATGGAGGCAGGCTGGGTTCAGGGAGCTGAACTCCAGGACGACTGGTAGTGTTGGTTCAACAGAGTGACATCAGGCAGCCTGGGGAGGGGCCTTAAAACAGCCCCTGGGCCGTGCGTGGTGACTCACGCCTGTAATCCCAGCACTTTGGGAGGCCGAGGTGGGCGGATCACCTGAGGTCAGTAGTTCAAGACCAGCCTGACCAACATGGTGAAACCCCGTCTCTACTAAAAATACAAAAAATTAGCTGGGCATGGTGGCACACGCCTGTAATCCCAGCTACTCAGGAGGCTGAGGCAGGAGAATCGCTTGAACCTGGGAGGCGGAGGTTGCATGAGCCAAGATCGCGCCATTGAACTCCAGCCTGGGCAACAAGAGTGAAACTCCGTCTCAAAAAAAAAAAAAAAAAAAAAAAACAGCCCCTGGTGAGAGGGATAAAAGTGATGATGGCAGAGGCAGGGTAGCTGTCCTCTCTACAGAGGTCATGGACTGGTCACTTTTGAGGCCTCTGTAGGCGCGGTGGTTCTGTACACACCACAAATGATTCCTCATTTCTAAGGGCACCACGTAGGCGGGGAGACGGCTCAGAGGCAGGTCCCATGTCCAGGACTGGTACAGGGTCAGAGCCTCAGGGTCTTGTTGGCCAAGAACACCCGTGACGTCGGCCAGTGTGGCTGGTGTGGTGGAGCGTGGCGTCGGCCAGTGTGGCTGGTGTGGTGGGGCGTGGCGTCGGCCAGTGTGGCTGGTGTGGTGGGGCGTGGCGTCGGCCAGTGTGGCTGGTGTGGTGGGGCGTGGCGTCGGCCAGTGTGGCTGGTGTGGTGGGGCGTGGCGTCGGCCAGTGTGGCTGGTGTGGTGGGGCGTGGCGTCGGCCAGTGTGGCTGGTGTGGTGGGGCGTGGCGTCGGCCAGTGTGGCTGGTGTGGTGGGGCGTGGCGTCTTGCGGGTGTGGCTGTGGGCAGGGAGGGGAGGCCTGCCAACGGGAGGGGAAGGCTCCGCTCCGAGTCGGGCATGCGCGCGGCGGTCCTGCCTTTTACAAACCATCATCAGCCCCAGTGTTCCAACAGCCTCTTTCACTCTGTAAAAGCCTTTTCTTTGGAAAAATAAAAGAAGATTGGAGGCAAGTACAATATTTGGCTGTGGCGGCTGCTAATTTGGCGCTGAATGTCACCTCCGCTTTTCTCTTCCCTGATGCCAAGTGCTCCTTTCCTGGCTCTGGTGGGCGAGAGCAGGGTGATGGGAGTGCAGGGCGGGCTCTGGAGCCTCTTAAGATTCGAGATTCATTTCTTTAAACACACATTGTCTCACTCCAATTTCACGTCCGAGCAGTTCTGGCGAGGAATTAGCAGCCCCTGGGAGAGAGCGGGCGGGTTCTGTTTACACGGGGCGGGGGGCGGGGTGGGGGAGGTGGTGCGGGCGGAGGTGGGGCTTGGGGCCCATTTGCACTGGTAGCCCACACAGGAACTGGGTCAGGGACTGCCTGGCCTGGCCAGAGGGCACTCAAAGGGAGCCATGCCGATCGGCTGTCAAAAGAATGTGTGAATCCTGCCCCATTTTAGATGTCCTGTGTGCATGGAAGGTGGGGCTATATAATGATTTTGGGGGCAAATCAAGAATATTGGACTCTCAGGTTGGCCTAAGTCTCCACTGAGAGGACTGGCTGAGACCTGGGGGCCACCTTCAGCTTGCCCCCTTCTGTGGCGTGGGGCTCACAAACTCTGGAGGCTGCAGTTTGCTTTGAGTCAGGCTCCATGGAGCCTTACCTCCCACTATATCCCCACCACAGCCCTTGTGAGCTTGGGAGGTGACAGTCCTGTCATTGTGTGGGAGAAGCAGCTCCACTTCATGGGTGAAGCCCCAGAACCCAGCCCCAGGTCTCTCTCCCACCTACTCAGTCCCTGGGGCCTGGGCGGGATGCCTGTGTCTCTGGTGGGGAGTGTGGCGGGCAGTCCTGAGAATACAGGCTCCCCCCACCCCAGGCCACCCTCTCTTCATGACCTCGAGGTCATTGTGAGTGTGGTGCGGTGGAGACGTCACAAGGCCACGCTTTAAGCCCCTCCTTAATGGTGCCCTTTCAGGCTGACACTATTTTCATCCCTGGCCTTGATTTGGGCCTTCTTGGCTGGGCTTGTTTTTGGATGGCTTCTGAGGCTGGATCTGCCCTTTTATGCCCTTTCTGCCTTCCCCATGCCCAAAATCCACAGTCACCTCCTGGTTCCAACCCCTACCCCTGAGGAGGCTCAGGAGGGCTGTGCACCCATGGAGGTGGCATCAGGGCTGAGCCTAAAGAGTGCTATGGAGGGTGGCCCATCCCCCAGTTCTCCTGGGCAACTGCTCATTCATCACCTCCTAGAGGGGAGACCTGCTAATTTGTCAGCCCATTAGCTGGGCACGAGCAGCATATGGACCCGATTCATGCTGCCCTCTTCCTGCCCACTTCTAATAGCATCATCAGGGCTCACGGTGAGGTCCTAGGTCCAGGGCTGGATCATAGGTGTGGGGGGCTGGCCATCTTGCTCCGAGGCTGAGCCCCTCAATGAGGCAGCCAAGGGTTTGTCACTCTCTTGCCTTCAACAAATCTACCTTAGGAGTTCAGTGATGGAGCCTCTCTAAGCCACTGGCTAAGAAGGGCCCTGCTTTTAGGAAACTAGGCTTTATTTTTAGTGTTCAGAGAAAGATAATTTTTTCTCGCCCACCATCAGCAGGGAGATCAGTAGTTTTCGTGATGTTTCCAGATCCTCTTGTCTGTGGGATGGGGGTGGGCAGGAAGGATCCCTTGCCTGAGGGCTTCATTGCAGCTCTCCTCCACATGCAGGAGGGAATCTGTGCCCTCAGACTCTCTCTGTTGCAGCCTGCGCCATCAATGGGGTGTTCTCAGGGTCTGTGGGGATACTGGCTGGAAGGAGGCACCAGCACAGTGTGGGTGGCCTGGCTCTGGGGAAGTGACCAGTGCAGGGCTCTAGTCCCTCTGAAATGGTGGGCAGAAGGGCAGGGACTAGTTTGCTTGAGGGTACCCTGGGCCTGTACACACACATAGATGTTCCCTAAGACCTACTGTGTGCTGTACTTGAGCACAGGAGCTCGGGGCTGAGCTCAGGAGCGCATGCATCCTACTTTGTTCATTGCGAGCCTTCCCCCAACATGCGCCATAAACCTGGACATATACACACCAGGATACATATGTGCTTGGACACACAGGCACCGGGATATGTGAGTACCTGGAGACATACACTGGGTCATGTGCTTGGGCCTGAGTTGCCAATGGGAGCACCATCACCCTTCCCACTTGCACGCCAGTGAACGTTTGTGCGCACAGAAACTGCCATGCACCATATGCGCATGCCTTCCTACATACATGTACAGATACACTCAGGCACACACTGGCTCCTGCATCATCTGGGTTTATGGCAGGAGATAAATTTGCAGTTTAGGAACTCTAAACCTCCCAGCATTGTAAACTCAAAGAGCCTGATAGCCAGAGCTTCCAGGCACGTTGGTGACTCCACAAAGCATAATACTGTATAGAAGAGGGCTTCCCAGCCTCCTTTGCAGGGCAGCCCTGCAGAGCAGAACGTACCCAGGCCTGACTGGTTAAAGAGCCTGTCCAGGGACTGCCTACCTTGTGCCAAGGAGGGGCCACATGGTTACCACCTAGGAGCTTCAGCCTAGGGCATCTCCAGCATTCCCTAAGGGCCCTAGGGTAGGGGGAAGTGATAGCAACTCAGAGGGCTCAAGGCCCTGGGGGAGGCTAGATTTTGTTCATGGAGGGGACAGGGTAGTCCAGACCAGAGTCAGGTTGAGGATATGACTGGTCTGACTCTTAGCCTGTTCTGGGGCCTAAAAAGGAGGGCTTCCTGCTTAGACCTCGGTGGGGCACTTAGAAGAGCAGACCTGATCCCTGAGCTGTTCAGGGTGCGGCATGGCAGGGACCTTGGTTGGATTCTGGAGGAGCTCAGAGTTCCCCAGGCTCCATGGTAACTGGGGCAGGGAGAGGCCTGGGGTGTGGAGTTCTGGGCAAGCAGGCAGGGAGGCTGCCAGCTCAGGGTGTAGGCAGGAAACCTGGAGGGGCTCATGTATGCTCAAAGACACTGGAGGAGCAATGACTGAGCAAGACCAACCCAGGCCACTTGTCCCTGCAGGCCCCAGGGTAGGACTGAGTGAGCCTCTGTTGAGGGGTCTCCCAGCAGGTCCAGTGGCATGGGAGGGACACGGGGCAGGGAGGAACCTAGCTCCCAGTTTTCTCCCTGCGAAGGAGGAAGTAGAGCTGCCTTACATAATCAGGGCAATTTGTTTCGCTCGTGTCCTCCTGGCGTCATTGCCCTCACCGCCTCCTTGCTCAGGGAGCCCTTGACAGAGCTAGAAGTGCAGGCCTCCCTCCTTCTTGCTGGAGGTTGCTGACAGATGATGTGGAAGCCCAGGGCACCATCGCCTCCAAGACCCCATGGGCACCTGGCCACGAGAAGGGGGCGGTGGGGGAGACAAGGTCAAACTGCATGTGGGGATCCAGTCCTCCAGCCTGCAGCCTCCAGACGACCCTACAGTTTCTCAGAATTTACACAGGCAGTGAGTTCCTGGTGAGGGTCAGGGTCAGAGCTGCCCCTGCCTGCTAGTGGATCACCTCCCCAGGCAGCTCTCCTCGCCAGCCTGTCTTCCCCTCCACCTTTGCATGCTGCTCCCCTGCTGGGAAGATACACAATCCCTTTTGGCCCATCCAGCTACACCTTTCCCTGTAATGTCTTCTCTGACCTTCCTAGCACAGAAGGAGGTGAGAAGCTGGAGCCTGGGTCATCCTGGCTCTTTACTCCTGCTTACCCTGCCCACTTGGGCCTCAGTTTACGCACCTGTAGCCTAGGGTCCTAGAATTCCAACCTTACAAACAAAGATGGTTTCCTACAAGTAGAAGCACCTCCTTAAAGTCCACCTACCCCCTGGGCCCAGCTCAGAACTGTCCTTGGCTCTCCCTGCCCCTGCAATCCCTCTGGGCAAACAGATTGGGTGAATGAGCCCTTGGGGTCTGGTGTACAGCACCAGTTTGATGAATCAGGGGCTTGTTATCCTGAAGGGGCTGGCTTCCTGGGAGAGTTCACCCAACTGTCTGAGAAACAGCTCTTAATGGACGTTCAAAACAGGATGGGGTTTACGAACCCGAGACTCACCTGACACCACTGACTTTCATAGCCCTGGGGCAGGTGGCCCAATGGACATGGCTGAAGGGGTAGTCAGAGTGGCTTCCTAAAGGAGGGGTCAGGGGCAGGGTTGGGCCTGAGGAGGAGTTACAGGATCCCACAGGCTGGAGACCAGCTGCTGGGGAGATAGAGGCAGAGTCTGAAACAGGGTCTGTGTTCATGCACGTGGTAAGTCCATGTAGTCATTGAATCCCAGCTCTGCCAATTACTCTCTGTGCCTCAATTGCCTCATCTGTAAAATAAGGACAACTGGGGCTTGTGAGAATTTGATGCAATGGATGGCTGGTGTGGAGGCTCACTTTGACCCACCAGTAATGGCAGCTAATCCCGTTATAATTGTCACCCAACCCCGCAGCCCCCAAACCTGGCAACGAGGAGGTGGCATACCTGGAGTCAGGGCCCAGGCACAGCGTCTGCCTCCCCTGAGTGTAGCACACTTAACTTAGAAGTTCATGGCTGTTCAGGCTAAGGGCCCTCATGGTGTTTGCCAGTGTGGCCAGGCCATCAGTCCTGTTTGCACAGTTTGTTTGCATGGCAAACACTGTGCACGGATGCAGGAAGGTAAATGCTGGCCCGTTGCTACTGGAGTTTTGCATATACCGAGAGAGAACCTGGAGCTGGAGGTGCCAGGGATTGTCCCTCTTCCCCCCAAGTGAAATAAGGGGGAACTGAGGTACAGAAGGGCCAGAGCCTGCTCAGGAGCACCCCTATGGACTGGGTCCAGAGATCACTGACCCCAGCTCTGGGAAAGCTTTGGGTGGTAACCCCACCCCTGCATTTTTCAGGTCCAAAGTGGGAGCTTTCTTGTGAGAGCCCAGGAGAGGCTGTAAATGATGGGAGAGGCTGAGTTCCCTTGGGTGTGTGTCCCCAGAGTGCATGTGTTTTCAGAGCATGCATGTCCCTAGTGTGCGCCTGTCCTCAGTGTATCTTCAGTCTATACAAAGCCTTCGTGTCTTGGTCCTGTTTGTTTATTTATTTAGCTTCCGACTTGTTCTACAGAAGATTTAAGGGCACTTACAAGGATACATAAAATTTAAGAAGAGCCTATAATTTGGAAGTAGGAGAAAAAGGAAAAATTAGAGGAGGGAGTAAGATGGCATCAGGAGGTGCTGACAGAGGAGGTAAATGAGATGGCCCAGGCATGGTGTGGCCCCTTGCACACTTGCTTGCACATTCACAATGACTCTGTTGCCTACTGCCTTATTGGTGCCTTGTGGTCAGCTGCATCAAGAACTCAGAAGGGAGAGCCTAGCTGGGCTCTCCTGGGACCCTGGTTCAGAGGCCACTGTGTGTCAGGCCATGCCCTTGCCCCAACCAGGTCCAGCACCCATGCTGTTAGGAGCCCCTCCAATGTTGTGTTCAGCAGGATTTAGGGTCATGACCTTGAGGTAACCCCAACCATCTGAGACAGCAAAGTTCGACTACTTAAAACATTTCAGATGGCCACAGACCACTTTTTGAGGTATGAATGGATACCCACAGAACCTCACGCAAGCCTGGGGCTGCCATATATCCAGTGACAGTGGACAGGCCCATCTAGGCTCTGGTGCCTTTTCTGTGAGACTTGAGCAAGATCTGCATGGGGTTTCCTGAGTCCTGGGTGTGAATATGGTGAGGTCAGTGCATGTGACCTGGTATGCAAGGTCAAGTGCACGTGCCTGCAGCTGCATTTGTGCACTGGTACAGGACAGGTCCCTGGGATCACCTTGCCCCAAAAGAGGCCCTTGATACCATGAGAGGCCATGGGCTCATCTTCTGGGCTTACCTTCATCTCCCCACCCTTATCTCCCACACCTGCCATGCTAAGATCTCATGTTTTCACAAGAGCAGCCAGCCCGAGGGCCTCAGCAGCACCTCTTATTGTGATCGGGGCTGTCATTGGTGCTGTCATTATGTGGTGACATCTTTAGCAAGTCTCAGCAGCACAGGACAGAATTCCAGCCTGTGAGGCCAGGAAAGTTGGTCCCTGCAGGACAGAGTGGATCAGGGAAGGTGCTCAGGGCCTTGGGAGCAACCCTGGAAGGCAGTCCCGTGAAAAGCCACCAGCACCCCACACTTGACCTTCCATCTTTGAGGAATACCAGGATGGCCTAGCTGAGGTAGCTCAGGTCTCTGCAGACTGTGAGGGTGAAGGCTCAAGCCAAACCACGAGGCTGCTTAAAGGCAGAGCGGAAATTCAGACCTGTGGCTTTTGGCCATTCTTGGCTGTGGGTGCAAGAGACTGGGAAGTCTCCTCTCTGGGCAGATTCTGACCCTCCTCATCTGTAAGATGTCCACCTCAGTGTCCTCATCTGTAAGATGAAAGATGAAAAGCCAGCCAGCTGCTGACCACCTTCTGGATGCCCTTGTTACAGTAATCTCCACCCCCAGGGCCTGACTGGTGGCTTTGGGACAAGGTCTGTTTCTGGCCACTCTGGAGTCCTTGGGGGACCTGCCCAGCCCCTGAAGAAGGTTACTTACCTGACCTATCAGGGCTGTGAGGGGTGGATGGAGGTGATGCAGAGAAAGCAGATTTTGCCCTTTGCTCCCTGGCCTCAGTTCCATCTCATGAGGCACTTACGAGGTGAATTTCTTTTTTTTTTTTTTTTTAAGATGGAGTCTCACTCTGTCGCCCAGGCTGAAGTGCAGTGGCGCAATCTCGACTCACTGCAAGCTCCGCCTCCCTTACAGCTCTGGGCTACGAGGACTCTGGGCCACAGTGACTGTTTCATCTGCTACGAGAGCTCTATGGCCCATTGAAACCCACTGGAGGCCAGGCGCGGTGGCGCAAGCCTGTAATCCCAGCACTTTGGGAGGCCAAGACGGGCGGATCACAAGGTCAGGAGATGGAGACCATCCTGGCTAACATGGTGAAACCCCGTGTCTACTAAAAAATACAAAAAACTAGCCGGGCGAGTTGGCGGGCGCCTGTAGTCCCAGCTACTTGGGAGGCTGAGGCAGGAGAATGGCGTAAACCTGGGAGGCGGAGCTTGCAGTGAGCTGAGATCCGGCCACTGCACTCCAGCCTGGGCGACAGAGCAAGACTCCATCTCAAAAAAAGAAAAAAAAAACCCACTGGAGCTGAGACATGATTGGGCGTCCCCTCTAGCCCACCAAGGGTCCACTGGAGCCTCTGCCCACCTTGGCTCCCAGAGCCCTTCACTCCCACCCTCCCAGCCCACTGTCCCTGAGTCCTGAGAGGTGAGTAAGGGGGGCTTTAACCCGTTTTACATATCCGAAGATGGAGGCATGAGAGTGAAGGGGCTGAAGACACCAGATGGCAAGGCAGCAGCCCGACTCTGGGTCTGTCTGTCTACTTGGGCTGTTGTAGGGTAGAGGGGGCCATTTGTCCTGCTGCGAGGGCAGGGTCCTTGTCCGAGGCCAAGCTGGGCCAGGGCTGCTCGAGGTGGTGAACGGACTAAAGGGCAGGCCAGGCTTGTCTGCGGGCCAGAGAACTGAGCGGCAGTGGGGTCCTGGAACAGATGGCTGGGGTCTCAGAAGCCCAGTGCCACAGGCACCTCCACTCACTGCCTGTACTCTGCAGCCAGTTTCTCTGTTTCCCAGAGCTGTCAAATGATGAGGACTCCATGGGTTATGCGCTGAGCCCTGTCTGGCCACACAGAGGACCTGTCATCACTATCCCTATCCTTCTGCAGTTAAGAGGCTGAAGAGTTCTGATGAAAGGAAGGCAGGGCCAACTGGGTGGGGAGGCAGCGGGAGAGAGCAGAGCCAGGGTGGGTGGCAAGGGGGCCCAGACGCCGACACAAACAATCTGCTTCCCATAAACATGGGCGCCCACACCAGCCGGCCGCCACCCGGCGACTTCTGTGAGTTGGGAAAGTGCGGGTATGTTTACTCGCACTCCCCCGTGCCAGCTGGTATGCTGGGCACAGCTTCCCTCCCAGCTGCCTCGACAGCCGGCGGCTCCCAACTCAGGGAGGGGGAGCAAACAGGGGCCCCTGGTTCTTGCCTGCAGTTTGGTTCACCTTGGGCTCAAATTCCCCACCCGATGCTATTCCAGGCCACATTGAGAGGATGGGGTCCCCGAGAGTCTCCATGGCTGGTGTCCATGTGGCTGTGCTATGCCAGAGTTGTCTCCCCTGCTCTCCAGCCCATCTGAGTAGACAAAGGCCTGGAGGCTGGAACTGTCCAGGGACACTTGTCTTGAGTTCAGGCAACAGATGCCCCTCCAGTGGGGTCCATGCCCTCCTCCCTTCTACCCCAGCTGCTTTCTCAGTAGTTGCTTCTCTCTGGGGTTTGGTCAGTGTTCCAATATTTCAGCACACCCAGAACCAGTGGATGCCAATTGCAGGTGGGTGAGATTGTAGGGAACCAGTGCCTCATGGACCCTGGGATGTGTGGGTCTCCATGCCTCAGATTCTCTGCTCTGTGAATTCTGTGAATACCTTGTCCACTCAGCAGTGGCACCTGCAGGAGGTCATGTATCATCCCAGGAGGTCAGGGCAGATTCTTGGCTGTGAAGTTGTCTCCATGGTATTGTGCCACCCACCCCAAGGCCTGAGTCAAGCATCTCAGATCAAGGAGTGATGGGAGCTCAGAGGCAGGGGCTCAGGGAAGCTGCTTGGGGAGAGTGCTTCTTGGGCAGGCAGTCAGCAGCCCATGCTAGAGCATTAACTTGTGACTTTGGAGATAACATCATGGATGGCTCTGGTCCTGCAGCATTTGTTCTGAGGTACACAGGAGTGCACCTCACGCTGGCATAGGCACACAGGGACACTGGAGTGTGCCCCCTCTCTAGCCCCCATGCCCAGGGCCATTTGGGATTGTCACCTCTGTAGTAGGGAGACCTCATTTGATTCTTTCTCACTCCCAACCTGTCCCCAGAGCATCCACGTAACCACAAAGGGAGCCAGAACTTAGGGAAGATAAAGTCACAGACTGCAAGCTTCACATAGGCACACGGCCATAGGAATGCTGTTATCTAACGATGGCAGCCTGGAATCCAGCCACAGTGCTGGCTAATGATGGGTGAATCCCTTCTCAGCATTCCTGACAGCTGGGCTGGAATAGTCCCTGTGGCGGGGGGCTCACTACTTATCCAGGTGTTGCTTTCAGGCTTTGGGAGCCCTAAGTGTGAGAAAGTTCCTCCCGCTTCCGAGCTGGAATCTGCAACCCTGTTCACAGAAGCTATCAGGAACCTTGGAGAAAGGACCTCTCATTTTAGAGCTGGGTGGATACCATTTCCCTCTAGGACTTCTCCCCTGAGATACAGGCCTTAACACTGGAGGCCTCACTCAAGTCAGGCTTGGTGTAAATGGATAATCAGGATTGCCCCAGTTTTCAAGTCAGTTTGGAAATTCGCATATGTTTCAGAGAAGCAAAGGGCTACACTCAGGAATGGGCCATGCCTAGTGTCTCTGGTGGGTGGCACCTTGCCTGGGGGCATGTTCAGGGCAGGCCTCACAGGCAGGCTCTGCACAGGGGCAAGCACAGGGAGGTTGGCACAGACTGGCCCTTGCTTGGCTGGGAGGATTTGGTTTATTGTTTTGTGTTGGGTTTTGTGTCTTTTGAAAAACAAGAGATTGAGCCTTTTTATGACATGGATTTTACAGCGTAACGAGGCAGCGTAATTTCCCATTCTCAGCGGCAAGTGCACTTTTTACACTAATTGCATAATTAGACATAATGTACTAATTGCGGTAATGGATGACAGTCAACTAAACTTTAACTTTAAAAACAGGGAGGCGTTGTTGGGGGTGGTGGTGGGGGCGTCAGGCCCCTGTGAGTTTTGTGAAGGGAATCCTCCTGGTGAAAGCTCCTAGAAGTTGCCTCTTGAGGATGAGGGACCACAGCCACCGGGCCTTTCTTACCTTGTGGTCAATCACATATCCCTCCTTCCTGGAGGATCCCCCTGTCCCCACCACCTGGGTATCTGCTCCCCTTGCCCTCACACCCTGTCTCCCCAGCTTCTGTTCCCCAGCAAGTCCCTCTGCAGCCACTGAGCAGTCCCTTATCCCTGCTTCTCCCAACCTTTGCACCTGGCGCTACTGCTGCCAAGCTTCCCTTGCCCCATCCACCCACAAAAAGCCCTGCCCAGCCTTTCAGACTGCTCAGATGTCCTCTCCCCTGGAAAGCCCCCCTCAGGCTTTTTCTTGCCCCCTACCACCCCGGAGCAGACTAGCCCCACTCCCAAGTGTCTCCTGCACACCTCCCTCTGCTGCCACCTGTCTGGGCATCTGTCCCCTCTGGATAGAGAGTCCCAGGAGGGCAGGGATGAGGTCTGTTCTATCTCTGCTGTTCCAGTGGGGATGTAAGGAAGTGGGGGGAGGGGAGGATAGTGCTATGAATGGGCCGCCCACCCAGGAGACCAGGCCAGGCACCCTCCTCCCTGCTTCCACACTGCTGTGTGACTTCCACTGTAGCCTGTGCAGGCCGATTGTAATGGCCTGGTTCTGTGTCTGTGATGCCCTCTAGAGAGGGTGTTCATCCCAGGTATTCTCTACTAGATATGAAGGGGAATTATTAATGGGACAACCAACATCACAGTGTACAAAACCTGTGTGTGACAGGACACCATATACAGCTGACCATGGGGCCACCCCACCTGGGATAGTGGCAGTGTGGCATGGCCACTTAGGAACCTAACATGGCAGTTGGCAAATGTCAGCAGCTGATGAAGCATGTAACTGAGTGGCACACAACCCCCTACCTGGGCACCAATAGTGTGCCCTGAGGGCTCCAGGGGCCCCTTGCCCTACTGTAAGCCCTGTGCCAGGCTGGTGAGGGACTGGCCTCAGCCCCCACCTGGGGAGCTGTCAGTCACACACCCAGTCTTGTGGCTGGATTAGGGTTTTTGTGCACCCACCCTGGGGCAGCCCCTCAGTCCCATCAAGAACTAGGCTATAAGGGGAGCCCTGAGGGGTGCAGCCTGTCCTGGATCTGCCCCAGGTGCTGTCAGTGGTAGAGAGTTCCCAGCTGCCTGGCTACCCCATCAACTCTCCAGTCTTCAAGGTGGATTTGCAGTTATGTCAATACCCTGTATTTTCTCACGGAGGCAGAAGGCCAGGTTAGCAGCCTAGAAGGGGTGGGTGAGGTGGGGGGCCCGACCTGGCTCTGCCCTGACGGGCTAAGGTCCTTGAACTGGTCACTACCTGTCCCCAACTCCCCTACCTCCTTGTTGGCCCATCTCAGGCTTCCTAAGCCACCACAAACCCTCAGCCACCCACCTAACATCCCTGACATGAGTGTAGCCCAGTCTGGCAGCTGACCCCGACCTCCAACTGCAGACCCTGTGGCCTCTTGAGGTGGTTTCCTCCCCAGGGCTTGTTCATTTGGGTCGGGCCTCAGGAGGCTTCGCCCACCATCTTTCGTCCACTGGCTGCCCTCCCCACAGGGGCCTAATGGGCAGTTAAGACTTTGACCTGGCTGCTCCCTGTGGTGAAATGTGGTGAGGGGGGCGTGGAGCGCCAGTCTCCCCGGAGTCATGCCTCAGGGCTTAGGCCAGGGGTGCTGGAGCACCTGGCAAAGCCCCAAGGTGAGCTGGGTCTTTGAGGAGACAGCTGGCAGCAGGGCCAAGCCTGCGTCAAATCTTTCTTGTTCCATTTTCTTTCTGATTTAATTTTCCAGAGATTAGGGCTGTTGGCCTTCACTGCGGAGAGGAGCCTTGCGTGCGAGTGCCTGTTTTGACTCCCAGGGTTGGGTGGGTGCTTAGTCGATTGGGCTGGCCCTGCCAGTCTTCCCCTCATTCCCCTCTAGCATGGCCCTCGCACCTTCCAGGGGCCACAGTCTTTCAGCGTCTGCCTGCATCCGCCCCAAACCCTTGAGGCCTGTGCCTGAAGTTCATCCCTATGCCTCTTTTCCCATGGTCTTGCCTTCAAGTTTAGGGATAAAGGCAGGGAACAGAACTGTACAAAGAGTATGACCTAAAGCAAGGGCTTTGGATTTGACCCAGTTCAAACCCCAGTTTCGCATGTGCCTTAACCTCTCTGGCTTCAGTGTCCTCCCTGCCACATGGAGATGATCAGAATGGACCTTCCTCAGGGGTTGTAGGAGATCAGTGAGGTCACGTGTGTAAAGCACCTGCCTCAGAGCAGCCAGAGCTAACACTCGGGGCAAACAGGGCTGTTCCTGCAGCCCCCTTGGCCCTTCCTCCTTGCTTTTCCCCGTTCTCCTTTCTCCTCTCCTCTCTGCTTTTCCTCTCCCCTTCCAGCTTCCCCCTTGCCCTAGGCAAGTTTGGTGGTAGCTCAGGTCTGGGGTGCCCTGCTGCTGACTTTCTGAGACTTTGCAAAATACCTTCTGATTGGGGCCTGTCCAGGTCGCTTGTCCTAAGGCCTTTAGCTTCCTGTGGTGGCTGTCTATGTTCCAGACACGTTGGGGCTAGTAGCTGGACTCCTGTCTCCCGGGCAGGACTGTTAGGAGCTGTGGGAACGAGGCTGGCTCCCTTTGCCCCTGCCAGCATGCAGGCTTCCTGTCCAAGGTCATCATTCCTGCAAGGGTCCTCCAGGCTTGCCTCCCACTTATGCAGAGTCATGGGGGAAGCAGGAGGCTGGGCGGAGGGTTCGGGGCTTCTAAGGAGGCATCAGCCCCACGAGCCCTATGAAGCCCTAGGCCGGAGAGCTGGCCAGACTTGCCTTGATGCCTAACTAAAGAACTGCTAGAGCTGAGAGAGGGTTGGGGCTAGAGCCAGCCCTGGGGGAGGGGAGAGGTGGAGGGGCAGGTCTCCATCACTGGTGGGATAGAAGTGCCCTCAAGGGAGGAGGGCACCAGCTGAGCCATGGTCACCAGTACGTGGAACAGGGTGGGGAACCAAGGATTCCTGGGAACAAGGGACTCCAAACAGACTCCTGAATTGTCCCTTGGGACATCAGCCACCCCTGTTCTCCCTGTTCCTCAGTCCTCTCCCGCATCTCCACCTGGCTCCAGTCTGCCACCCTGTCCCACCAGCATCCTGGCACTCTCTGTGGGTTAAAGCTGCTGCCTCTTCCTCCCTATCACTGCTGGCACAGAGCTGGGGCACCCTGGGATCGGCTGGGCCCTGTCGTGCTCCTCAGTCCAGCAGAGGTGGGGCTGTGCCAGCTGTGCTGCTATGGGAGCAGTTGGCTTTTTCTAATTACCTCTCTGGGCCAAGGACATCAGCGGGCATTGCTATCCTGCTGTGGTGGTTGAGGCCCTGCATCCGGTGCACCCTGACCTTTCTGCCACTTCCCAGCTGGCCCGAGGAGCCAGGGCTAGAGGCTGGGGCTGGAGTGGGGCTAGCCCTGGGCAGAGTCTGTGCACTGGAGTTGCCCTGGGCTCTTCTGGGCTCCTGCTGGGCCTGCAGGTGGAAAACACCTCCCTGGACCACATCAATGTAGAGATGACCTTTCTCCCAGGGTGGGACCATCTGCTGGGCTGTGTCACTTAGATCTCCTGGGGATTTGGGGCTCAGCTCAGGGCCCACCCTAGAAGATAGGGACAATTGGGGCAAGTTCAGGGGAATGTTGAGAGGAGGGCTGTGGCACTAGGGGCTATCATTCGAGGACTGTTGTACCTCAAGGGCTCATTTGGGATTGGGGAGCAGGCTTGGCTGGCAGTGTGACCAGCCCCTGCACTTCTGGGATTCTGCTTTCCTCTCACCAGAAACCCCTTCCAGCCCATTTCCCTGGCCTTGCCCTAGAGAGGATTTAGATAGCAGGGCAACGTGGAGGGGATGCAGAGACAGTGTGAGTCAAGGTATAGCTGTGGGAACTGGCCTGGGCTGGAGACCCAGAAGCCTGCAGTCACATGATAGGTCAGTGGGCTTGATGGGCCCCAGGTGATGGCACCAGGGCTGGCAGAAAGATGCTGTGGTGGGTCCTCCGGTAGAAATAGAACAGGAAGAAAGCACAGTGGATGCATCCCTAGGCCCTGAGGGCTCTTGCAGCTGCAGGCAGAAGGTGAGGAATCAGACTTGGGCCCAGCTGGCCCCAGAGCTCTGCTTTTGGACATAGAATCCAGCATATGGATTTGTCAAGTGTCCACAGCACACAGACATGGTGCTTGGGAGAGAGAGAAGGAAGCTGGCCATGGCTGTGCCCTATCAGTGGCGTCCCAGTGTCTGGGCTCCACCATTATCACCTCTGGGGCCGAGGCTGAGGTGTCGGAGACAAGGACAGGGTGGCTCCAGTGTGGGAGACTGCCCAGGCCAATCTGGGAGAAGGGGGTGGGGCTAGAGGTGGGCAGACCCTAGGAGACTGAGGCTACCAGCTCAGGAATGCAGCCGATGGCTTTGGACAGCCCCAAGTGTACAGATCTAGCAGGGAGAGAATGGGGGCAGGGAGGGACTATGATTCCATCTGCAGAATTCTGGTGATCCCAAACAATAGCAGTAACAACAGCACAGGCTGCTCAAGGCATGGGTTTGCTGTCCCCAGCCCAAGAGGTGGGGACTACTGTTCTCTTATTTAATAGATTAGTCATGGAGGTTCAGAGATGAGTGACTTTTGGTAGAGACTCAGCTTCCAAGGCCTCACGTCACCTGTTGGTGCCCTGAGGTGTGGGCCTGCCACCTAGAGACCCGCTCACTCTGCAGCCCCCTGATCCCCAGCACAGTCACCATGCCAGGCTGCAAGGGGCACCCTGGAGCCCAAGAGGAGGGACTCCTGGACTTTCCCAGGAGAACCACATGGTCCTGCCTCAGATCCTGGGGCTGTACACAGCCATGGACAGCCAGACTGTGGCTGCACCTGAGAATGACCTTGACAGAGTCTGAGGTATGAACTTCATTACAAGCCAGGAGAAGCCGGGCAGCGGTGCCCCCTGCTGGTGCAAGTGGGTTGCAGCGCCACTCTCCAGAGGCATCGGTGGATGTGACTGAGACCATGGCCACACACACCCCAGAGTGATCTATCAAGGATGGCTGAAAGCCGATGGGGTATCTGGCTTTGCCACTCAATCACCTGGCCTTGACCTGTCCTCTCCTGTTTCTGTGCCTCAGTTTCCCCAACAGTAAGGTGCTAGGCTCTAGGTTCCCTGCCTTTCCTCAGTGATCCCTAGGGTCCAACCCCTCCTCACCCTCTGTCTCTATCACTGTCTGCCTCTGTGAATCTCTGTCCTGAGGCAGGGCCCAGGGCCCCAGGGAACATCCTGGCCTGGCACTCACTCAGGGCCTGTCTCTTTCCTGGCCATGTGGCCAGGCCTCAAGTCTCGCCCCCTGATTGCCACTGCTCTGCTGGAAGGAGCGACTTCACCACAAATTATTTTGTTCTAAAAGAAGGACAAAAAGAAAAGAGAAGCCGGGAGGGATGGGGGTGGCGGGAGGAGGAGAAGATTGCCTGAGCCGGCTTTGTGCGGTGCTTTAACCCCTGGACTGCCAGGCACTGGGTAGCGGCAGGGCAGGGGCTCTGGCAGCACCCAACCCCCTCCACCCTGTCCCCCTGTCAGATGACAAGGTCTTATCTCCCTGCCTTCTCACTGTCACTCTAGCGACCTTATCTCTCACTGCTTGTCTGTCTTTCATCAGCTGCCTCTCCCTCCTCCTTATCTTCCCTCATCACCTCCTCTCTGTCGCTCCACATCCCTCCACTTCTGCTCAGCCTGGTGGCACGGCTCAGTCACAGCAGCCTATTCTGTGACCTCTGGTGGTGAAGGAGCCTGTGCTTGGGGCACAGACTTCCTTGGGTCACCTGAATGAACACATGGACCCAGTCAGGCTTGGAGACACATGCCGTGGTATATGATGCATACAAATACACACACGCACACACACACACACACACCCAAGACCCAGCCGTGAACAAAGACGCTTGCAGAAATCTGCTCCTAAGACTCACAAGCCCCTGGGGGGTTAGAGATTCTAACCCCACCCCAGCCCCAACATGCAGGCACATGCACACAAATGGATATGTTGAGCCATCTCTCTCTCTCTCTTTCACTCTCACACACACACACACACACACACACACCATCAGATTTACACTGCCACGTGTGCCTGCGCACCGACCCACCCCCATTGGAGTAAGGCTGGGCAGATTCAACCTGCCCCTTCCTCCCTGGTCCCCATTCCCCATATTCTGTGCCCTGAATGACAGAGGAGCCAGTAGGATTGCCCAGCACTCCTGTTAGTTTCTGCAAGAGCCCTGGGGCAGCACCCACTAAAAGGGGTCCAGATACCTGAGCAGTGCGGAGCCGTGGCTGTGTGTGTGCACATGCATGGATGTGAGCATCTTCTTGTTGGGATGGGGTGTGTAGTGTGTGCTTATTGACTCCATCTCCCCTCAACCTCCTGCCTCCTCTTCAGCCCACCCTTCCCCTCTGCTATTCACAGTTACCTTGAGCTAGTCAGGGGGGGCTGCTTATGACCCTGAAAGGGGGGGCCCTGAGGCCCAGAGAAGGCCGTGACAACCCCATCCCACCAACCACAACGACCGACCTAAACTGGGCTCTCATCCCAGATGCAAGCTACGGAGCCCCTGGCCTTGCCCTGCCTTCAAGTCTGTGGGGGCACTGGCCTTCCATGCCCTCTCTCGGAGGCCAAAGACAGGGTCTGGGTGTGGGTGAGGACTGTGCTGAGGTGAGCTGTGCAGAGGGGTATGCAGGGGCCATGGCATGGGGACATGGGACCACCTGGTCTCACCCCTGGCTTCTGCTTCCTTCCAGATTTACAAGGACAACCGGAACCTGTTTGAGGTGCAGGAGAATGAGCCTCAGAAGTTGGTGGAGAAGGTGGCGGGGGACATTGAGAGCCTGCTGGACAGGAAGGTGCAGGCCCTGAAGGTAGGTGTGTGTGTTGGGGGGGCGCTGAGGGAGGGCCAGGTGGAGAGGTCCTGCACCATGAGGGCAGTGTCCCGAGCCTTCATCACATGGCCCTGCTGAGTTCAGCTGGGCCAGCATCAGCAGGGCTGTGCCCACATGGAATGTGGGCAGCCGCGGGAGGAACAGGATGATATTTTCTGGAGTAGCTGCATGAGAGGTGGTGACTTGGAGTCTTGGGGCTATGTGTGAGCCTGAGGCTAGGACTGGGGCAGGCCCTACCCCTCCCTCCTTCTGGGCCTGGGGTTTTCCCATTCTTCTGGGTCCCCAGGTTTGTTTATGGGTGGTGCCCTGGATGGGCTCCTGGTCAGGATAGTGACCTGCTGCTAGTGGAGTCTGCCGCTGAGGTAGGCTGCAGGCTCTCTTGGAGGGAGTGTCGAGGGGCTCTGCAAGCCCCACAGAGAAGGCCATGTAAGGATGAGGGCTGCTCTGCCCATGGCTTTGAATGTTTCTCTGCTCCCTCATCTGGGCCCCTATATTCAGAGAGGTTGTGCCTGTCAGCCTCAGGCCACTGTAGTTCTGAGGGGTAACAGGAACGTGCTGGGCTGCCATGACAAAGCAGGTGGACCCCTGGCAATCAACTCATCCAAGGGAGAGTAGGTGGGATGGGGCTTCTCAGCTGCCAAGTGACCAGGGAAGGTCGTATGTAAATGAGAGGCATCCAAGCTTCCACCAGATCAGAGGCATACCTGCAGTTGCTCCAGCCTGTGTCAAAGACAAACTAATCCAATAAAAAGGAACGAAGCTGGGCATGGTGATACACACCTGTAGTCTCAGCTACTCAGGAGGCTGAGGCTTGAGCCCAGGAAATCGAGGCTGCAGTGGGCCATGATCATGCCGCTGCATTCCAGCCTGGGCAATAGAGTAAAAACCTCATCTCTTTAAAAGCAAAAAAAAAAAAAAAAAAAAAAAAAAGGAATGAAGTCTCCTGATGCTTGCTACAACATGGATGAACCCGAAAACATTATGCTAAGTGAAAGAAGTCAGTTACAAAAGACCACATATTGTGTGATCCTATTTCTATGAAATGTCCAGAATAAGCAAATCCATAGAAATGGAAAGTAGATGCATGGGTGCCTGGGAAGGGAAGGGATAGGGAAGGCCTGCTAATGGGTACAGGGTTTCTTTTTCGGAGTGATGAAAATATTCCAAAATTAGATTGTGGCGATGGTTGCACAACTCTGAATATACTAAAAGCCACTGAATTGTATACTTTATTTGGGTGGATTTGCGGTGTATAAATTGTTTCTCAATAAAGCAGTTTTTTTTTAATGAGCAAGTCTACACAAGTTGTGCCCAGGCTCAGGCCAGGGTCCTGGCTGGGTTAAGTCGGGGTGGCCACCCCAGCCCACACCCTGCCATATCCAGTCCCCAAGAGAGAATCAGAATTTCCTTCTCCAGGAGTTTGGGCCCTGCTGTCCTCCATGGGATCCCCTGCCTGTCCTTATGTGACCTGGGGCCATGGAATAGGCTGCTTCTTGGGGCCAGATTCCCAGAGAAGGTGGACTCTGAGGACCTCCCACCCAGAGGACCCAGAGCAGGGCCCCACCCAACCTTCAGGATCTCCTGGTCATGAGTGTGGGAAGACAGCGGGGAGCAGGCAGAGCCACACCTTCTGCGGGGATAGCAGCCCATTACTCTCACCTCTCTCAGCCAGTGCATCGCTCCCCACCTTCTTGCCTTTCTGAATTGGGCGGGCCTGGATGCCCTTCTCCTGCCTTTCCCTTGTTCTCCGACTCTGTCTCTGCCCCACTTCCTTCCAGATCCTTCATTTGCACACTACTTCCCAGCTTTGCTGCCCCCTGTCCAGTTTACAAATGTGGGCACCCAGCCCCAAACTTGTGTTGGAACTGTCTGATAAATGTGGGAAGGGGCAGCCCTCAGGCCTTTCAGCCTGCCACTCACCCAGGCCATGGGACAGCAGGGATGTGAGTGGTGGCAGAGACAGACGCCTGACTCACCCTCCATGCATGGAGCCCAGGACCCAGCCTTCTGCCCAGCCCTTTGGGAATCACAGGGCTGGGGTCTCTTTCCGTGCCACTTTCCCCACCCCTAAAGGAACAATAAACTCTGATAACTTAGGAGGAGCAGCTGAAGGCCTGAGGTCCTGGTCCCAACCCTCTCCCTGCATCCCCCCTTGCTGGACTCTGCCATGTGAGGCAGACAGGTATCTCTCCCTTCCACTGCACCTGTAGCCCAGCCATGGCCTGAGATAGCCAGCACTAAACAGAAATTCTTTTCTTTTCTTTTTCTTTTTCTTTTTTTTTTTTTTTTTTGAGACAGACTCTCACTCTGTCACCCAGGCTGGAGTGTAGTGGCGCAATCTTGGCTTACTGCAACCTCCATCTCCTGGGTTCAAGCGATTCTTGTGGCTTAGCCTCCCAAGTAGCTGGGTTTACAGGTGCCCGCCACCATGCCCAGCTAATTTTTATATTTTTAGTAGAGACAGGATTTCACTATGTTGGCAGGATAGTCTCAAACTCCTGACCTCAGGTAATCCACCCGCCTTGGCCTCCCAAAGTGCTGGGATTACAGGCATGAGCCACTGCATCCAGCCCAGAAATTATGTTTTATGAGAAATGATGGAGAAAGGCATGCACTGACCAGACAGACACTCACCGCGCGCTGAGTCTGTCATGCCTCATTCTCACAGCAACCCGGGGAAGGAAGCCCTGGCTACCCCCGCTTCACAGAGGGGGACACTAGGACTCAGAGGTGCCATGCATCAGGCCAGGATATGGCAGAGCCAAGATTTGAACTCAGGTCTCCCTGACTCTGAGCCAGCGCCTTGACTCCCCACATTATTCCTGAGGCGTGCACTGAGCCCACAGCCCGTGGCCTCCCAGCAGTCCTGGGCAGTGAACTCCTCCTGCTGCGGCACCCCCGGCTCCAGACACACAAGATGTGCCTGCTCATATCCCCAGAGGAAGGGGAGGACCTCCCTTCCCGCTGCTTGGTCCTAATTGTTGAAGATGAGCTTTGGTCTTAATTATGTTTTAAATGTGCTTTTAATCAAGTTGTGGTCCCTTTCTCCTTTTTCACATTGGTTTGTAGCCTGAGTGTATATGAAGGGAGGGCTGTTGGGGGACTGGACCCCCCCACCCCCTACTACATTGTTCCTCTCTCCCTGTACCCCATCCAGTAATCCAATTTAAATCCTTTGCTCTGGTCTGGAATTCTAATTGGGGGCTTGCAAAGAGGGAGCTGAGCAACACAGGACGGAAGTTCATTGTCTCATCTAATCAGGGACAATCAGATGTTTGTAATGAGTTTCTCCAAGCTGCAAAGGGTGGTTGCTGGGGCCAAGAGTCAGGAGGGAGCAGGCCAGATCAGAGGCCTTGCAACGCAAGCAACCAGCATCCCCAAGTCCGGGAAACAGGCTGGGCCCTCAGCTTCAGAAACATGGAGGGGTACCTGTCTTGGAATTTTGACTACCTAGGGAGATGGGGGCCTCTGAACTAGGGCCCACTCTCTCAGAGTCTTGAATCCCAGGAGGAACAGGGAGGTACCTAAGTTCTTATAGCAGACTTGGACCCAAATCAGGACTCTCCTGCCCTCCCAGCTGGGCCCTGGCCTATGGCCCGGCTCTCGGGAAGACCACCCCCTCATCATTACATTCCTCCTCCATCTATTCACCAACATCCGCCACTGGCTACTGTGTACCACGCCCTGTTCAGGTGCTGGGGGTGCAGTGATGAAGGACAGGCCCTGTTTCTGCCCTCATGGAACTCTCAGTCCAGTCCTGTCCCAGGCCTTAGTTTCTCCTCCTGTGAAATCAGGACATGAGTACCCTCCCTGCCCAGCACTTCTGGTTTCACAACTCCAGGAATGTCACTTATAAAGACCACGGTGTGGACAATCCCTTGAAGGTTGTGCCCTTGCAGCACCATCCCATGCTGTGTGGCTTGGAGGAGAGGCCATGGGGGAAGGGAAGGCCCTGCCCAGGATTAGGTGAGGGGTGACCCCAGTGGGAGAGATTCCAGTCTCCTCTCAGGGACACAGCCAAGGGTATCAAGGCTCAACGGGCTTGGTTCCTAGAGAAAGGGAAGCCCAGGGCTAGGACGGCAAGGCCAGAGCAGGTTCCGGAAGGACATCAACGTGGTGGCTGGAAACCTGCTTTCCAGGAGGCCCTTTTGCCTCCTTCCTCAAACCAGGGACGGTGGGAGGCCCTGCTAGGAATCTAGCACCTGGAGACCCCAGCCCCAGGCTTAAGCCCAGAACCTCTCCTAATATGCCCGTGCCTCCCATCCTCCCCATCAGGTCCCTCCCATTGTCCTAAGGGTCAAACCTTTGCCTTCGTGCAGCATTTCTGAACCCTGGTTGCATATTGGAATTGTCTGAGGAGCTTCTAAAATCATGGCACCCAGCCCCTGCCTCAGATCAAGCGCATCAGATTCTTGGGGGGCCGGGGGGCTGGGGGGCAGGGCATCAGGATGTTTTAATGTGCCACAGGTGATTCTGTGTAGATTCAGAGTTCAGGACTTTTCCCAAAAAAAATGGTCGAAATCTTTCCTTCCCAGGATTACTGGCCTCTGAGTGCCCACCAAGTGCCAGACCTGAAGTGAGCCTGCATGCTCTGTATTGCTCTGAATCCTCACACAGGTCGCTGGGTTTCTCTCTTCTCTCCATTTCACATTGAGGAAACTGAGCTTCAGGGAGCTTAAGCCACTTGCTCCAGGTCTCACAGCAAAACCAGGGTTTATTTATTTAGGAGACAGAGTCTTGTTCTGTCACCCAGGCTGGAGCGCAGTGGTGGGATCTCAGCTCACTGCAACCTCTGCCTCCGAAGTTCAAGCAAGTCTCATACCTCAGCCTCCCAAGTAGCTGGGATTACAGGTGCGTGACACTATGCCCAGCTACTTTTTTGTATTTTAGTAGAGCTGGGGTTTCATTATGTTGCCCAGGCTGGCCTCAAACTCCTGAGCTCAGGCAACCTGTGTGCCTTGGCCTCCCAAAGTGCTAGGATTATAGGTGTGAGCCATGGCACCTGGCCAAAACCAGGGTTTAAATCCAGATAGTTGGGCTCCAGACCCCACAAATGGCTCCCCAGCCACTGCCCTCCTCTCTGCTACCATTAGTGGCCATGTGGTGTTTGCTGTCCAGAGTGGGACAGGGTTGAGGGAACAGGAGATGGGGCACTGGTTTCCTCTGACAGGGGCTTGCTCTCTGATGACCTAGTGACCTTGGGCAAGTCCCTGCCCCCTCAGTTTCTTCCTTGGGCAGTGAAGACAAGACACTGAGCACCCCTCCCACACCCCCATGAGGCTCACATGGATGGGAAGGGGCGGCGTGCAGTTCTGGCCTTGGTTCCAGGGGCTCCAGCAGGCATTGTTCCCACCATCGGTGGCCTCTCTGGGGAATGAACATCATTTAAAGAGTAAAATTAAAAACCCTTCTGCACACAGCCGCCCTGCTTTTGCTGCTAATGGCCACTTAACCCAATTAAAGTGATGCATTGTTGGCAGTGTGACTGGGTCTGTTCAGGAACTGGGCTCTGGGCTGGGCATTCAGAGGGGCAGGAGGTGCGAGCCAGGGAGGGAGCCAGGGACTGTGGGGCAGCAGACTGCTCCCTTTGTCAGGAAGGAGACCATCCTGCCCAGCTCCCACCTCCTTTCTAAAGCCTTATCTAAAGCAGGGCGTCAGCCTCAGCACTGCTGACACCTCGAGCTGCATCCTGCTTTGCGATGGGTCTGCCCTGTGCACTGTGGGATGTTTAGCAGTACCCTTGCCCTCTACCCACTAGATGCCAGCAGTACACCACTCTTCCAGTTGTCACGACCAAAAATAATTTTAAGTATCGCCAAATGTGGCCTGGGGGCAAAGTTGCCCCAGTTGAGAACCACTGGCCTAACAGGACAGAAATGCAGCCATGGGAGCCACAGCAGGGAGATACTGGGGACCTCGGAGAGGTGCAGGCGGAAAGACCAGCAGGAGAAAGATCCCTTCAGTCCAGAGAGGTCACAGGAAGGCTGCCTGGAGGAGGCTGCAAGATGTAGGGGAAAGTTTGGCACTGAGGCAGCTGGAGGGCAGTTCAGCCGGGTCCACTGGTGCATTCACTGATGGGGGTGAGACAAACAGGTTGGTCCCCGGAGGACCAGGCCGTGGGTGTCGCCTACTGCCAAGGCCTGGCCTGGAACAGAACACGAGTTCTGCAAACTCGTGAACATTTGTAGAACAGATGCTAGGGCTGTGGCTCTGGGATGTGGCTGGGGCTCAGCCTCTGGGATCTGACTCCACACTAGGGAAGCTCTAAAAGGTGCGGTAATGGTGGATGGACAGGCAGGAAATCCTGTGGCATTGGCTGCCTCCGCCCACCCTTCTCTGGGCAATTAAAAGGTGTTTATGTGGGGCTGGCGATGGCTTCTGCCTCCCCTCCATTATGAACATTAAGAGATCTTGACCCTTCCACTCTCCTGCTCTTGAAAGGAGCTGCAGACACGTGGAGCCAATTAGGCGCACGCGTGGGCGCCAAGCGCCCAAGCAGCCTTTTCTCCCTGATTGCGGCGTTTACAGCTGATTATTCTCCCCTCACCCAAACAGTGCCGCTGCTTCCTGGCAAGGTGCCGCCCACAGGAGCCAGCTGGGGGTCCCCAGGGATGGGGGAAGCATTGGGGATTGGGCATCTGTTGGACATCCATTGTGTGGGCACCCTTGGGGCCCTCCGCCTACAGAGGGAGGCAGCCAGAGAGCTGACCGGCAAGGAGATAAGGAAGGGACTTGGTGGTGAATGCTAGGAGAGACCAGGGAGCATGTGGTGGCAGAGTGATCACCAAGGAATGGGCATCAGAGAGGGCTCCTTGGACGAGGTGGCCTGGATGTGTGCGGAAGGGACAGTAAACCCAAGGGTCCCTAGGGTCAGCATGAGCCTTGGGCAAAGACGCTACCCCCAACAGCTGGACATGAGTGTGGGGACGGCCTCCCCTGCCTGCATCTCTGTCTGGCGGTCTAGAATCCCAAGACCCCTTGAAGGCCTCCAGCTGGGAGCTGGTCTCCCTGGGAAGGTCAAGGGAGACAGTGCAGGTGGGACATGGCTGGGGCATGGCCAAAGGTCCTCAGGAGAAATAGTCATTCTCTTGTCTTCACCCACCCGCCTGAGCTAGTGGTGGTCAGACAAGGGCCTGGCCCAGCCTGCCAGGCCTTGGGAAAGGTTGGCTTGTGGATTTGGGGCTGAGCTTCTCTGGCTCCTGAGACTGCTCCTGTGGAACAGGCCCTTCTCCTGGGACCTCCTCCAAGATGCGGGGACCTCAGGAGGGGTCAGAAGCGCTGTGATCATTCCTGACTAGCACCTGCTAGTCAAAGGAAGGGTCTAGGGGGGCTGGTGTGCATCACCCCAAGGCCCACAGAGCCTGACGGGTCAGCCCCAGACACCTGTACCCAGCCACCAAATTCTCCCTAGTGGCTGAAGGTCAGAGGAAGGGACTGACTGCAGGCATGTGTCAGGCCCAGAAGCTCAACACCCTGGGTGTCGTGACTGGTATCACCCCACCACCTGTGGGGACACCTTGGCTGAGATGCCCCAGGCCCAGCTCTCACTGCAAGAGCCTCTCTCGCCCTATGGCCTTGCTTTTGATGCCAGGTGCCTCCCCTGGGAGTGCCATGCAGCCTCCCTATCTTTCACTTGGTCACTCAGTCATTCAGCAAACTCTGCTGCCCCCAGCCTGGCCCTAGGCCAGGTGTGATTCCAATGTCTACTTGCTGTGGGGCAGAATGCCCGTTTTACAGATGAGAGAACAGAGTCTGAGACTAGATGTCAACCCTGGTCACTGTCTGGCTGAGGCAAGGTCTCAGTACCCCTTGCTTACCCTGGCTCCTGAGCCTGTGTACCTGCCCCTTCCAGAGCTCCCAGGGATTGGGAGGAAGCAGAGTGGTTCTGGCTGGGGCAAAGGGAAAGGCCAGGGGCAGGAAGGGAAGGTGAGAATGTGGGGTGGAGGGCAGAGCATGAACAAGGGCCTAGAGGCAGGACCTCGACTGGGGGTTGCTGGGGAGCAGCTGGAGAGGATGGCCAGGAGACGGCTCCAAGTGCAGACTGGGAGCTGTTGCCCTGAGTTTCCTTTTTAATACCCTTATACCTCACCTCCAGAGGAGAAGAATCCAGGACAGGGAGATGGGAGTCCATTGAATGGAGAAAATGAACCCCAAGGGAGGGAGATATATGTGTCTCCACTCCCCAGAGAAGGCCTGCGTAGAGGGAGGATCCCCTGATGGTGCCCTCTTCTCCGGGGGTCCCAGCTGGTGAAGGGAGCAGATGCAAGGAGGCGGAGGGAAAGGGCCTGCAGGTGCCACAGGGACAAATCAGCCTAATTTAGGATCAGAAAAGTAAGAATTTTAATTGAGTTTTAATAGTGTCTGGCTTTGTTCTGAAATCCTCATGTGCGAGGCTGGAGGAGGGTAGGTGCATGTGAGGATGGGCGAGCCAGTGGCCCCAAGTCTGCTCTGGGGCCCAGACTTCAAGGAGATGGGCAACAGGCTGTGGGGTCCCAATGTGTGGAGCAGCTAACATGGGACAGGCAAGTCTAAGAAGACAGCCTGGAGGAGGTAGCATTTGAGCTGAGCCTTGGAAGGCACGTAGAATTTCCAAAGGTAGAAGAAAGGAAGAAGGAGGGCATCTCAGTAGAGTTCCCAGCCTGGGTACTGGCCTAGCAGTGAGAGTGAGCAGAACTGAGTCTGAATCCGCTGAGATGGGAGTACTGGGGGCTGGGAGGGGAACCTGGAAGGTTCGGCCTGTGCATCAGTTTCCACTGCAGGAGAGAGGGTGCGTGGGGATGACAGGCAGGGCACAGGGCTCTCCACCTGGTTTCTGGGGGTGGTAGCTGCATATCCACATATGGAAGCTTGGCCTCATGGAAGCATGGCCCTGGGAGTGGCCAGTCACTTCTCTGGCCCCACTTTCTGTGCCCTAAAATACATAGTGAGCAATGCCTCTCTGTGGCAGTGGGTGTCTATGGGAGAAGGAAGCTGTGGCTCACAGAGGTGCTGCTGGGGAAGGCATAGTGCTGCAGACCCAGGGTAGGGGGCATAGGGTGGCAAGAAGGCCCTTGGGACCCTCCTAGACCCTCAGCTATCTTCCCCAAGCTAACGCCTGATGTTTCACCGGCCCCAGGTGCTGTGGTGACCCGTGCAGGGGCACCTGAGGTTTTCCTGGAGGAGACTCCACCTTGACCCTGTTTCCTCCTGTCCTGGGATACTAGGTGCCTCAGATTCCCTTGCTTCAGCTTCTGTTTACTGAGCACTGGCCCTTGCTGTGTGCTGGCACGATAGTACATTACCAGGTACGGGGACAGCACGAATAGACCTGCTGGGCCCCTCCCTTGAGGAGTGCAGTCTGCTGAAGATGGCAGTAATGTGATGCATGCCACAAAGGGTGGAGCCATGGGGCAAGCCCATGGGGATACTTGACCAGGCCCAGGGGACCTGGGGGGAGGGAGGATTTAGCTAGGCAAGGGAGAATCAGGGAGCAAGAGGGCCCAAGGTCCTGAGGTGGAGAGCGCATGGATGTGTATTGGGGTGCGTGCATGCAGCGGCGGAGGGTCTTGCCCACTGGCAGTCTCCACAGAGCACATGTGCAGATGCAGTGTGAGGCTGGTCTCCCTGGGATACATGGGGCTCCCTGGGGTCTAGCTGAGACCCTATCCAGAGACCACATCCCACACAGTCTAGACCTTGCACTGCCCCAAAAAAGAACCTGTGGCCAAGGGTCCTTCTTAGGCAGGTGCAGCATGGCACGGGGTGCCCATGAGTGGAACCAGAGCATAGAAGGTGGCCAAGAATCAAAGCCCTCACACATCCTGTGCTGCAGCCCCCTCATACTTGAGCAGCACCGAGCCCTTGGCAAACCTCACACTCTGTGGGCCTCAGTTTCCCTACCAGTACAATTGGAACAAGTGTGGCTGCACAGATCTGTCATCAGAGTTTATGCCCAGACTTTGGTGACACCAGTCCAGGGAGGGATGCTTCCGGGGGTAGCACGTGGGACAGGCCCCACGGACAGACAGATCTGTCCTCCTTTAGCTCCGCCCCGTGTGTAGAACAATCCTGGGCTACAGGGCCTCCTGCCAGCCTTCCCCTCTCTGAAGGCCTCATCAAGGGCCCTGTCCCCAGCTCTCACCTCTGAGGGCCAGAGTATCCAGCTGCTCGAAGATTCCTGCCTCTTGGCACAGGCCTGGGGGCCCCTGTTTGAGAGGCTGGTCACGGTTGTCGGGCCCTTTGTTGCAGCCTCCTGTGTTTGCCCACTCCGTGCCTTGACAAATGGGAGTTGCAGCATGTTTGCTGTGTCAACACCAGCTGGAGCCCAGTTATGGAGATCAGCTAGGGCAAGACGCCCCATCCTTCAGCCTCCTGGGTGCCTAGGGTCCAGCCCCTCCCTGGGCAGGGTTGGTGGACAAGTGGGCAACTCTCCATTCTCAGTTCACATATTCATCCCACAAGACTGCCAAGTGCAGGCTGGGCAGGCATCTGAAACCAGCAGGGGCAGCCCTGGGCAATGGGGTGGGACTTAGAAAAGGTCAGCAGGGCACGCAGTCTCCACCTGGCACAGCAGTCATGAAGCCTTTGAAGATTCAGTGTGGGGCTTCCCAGCCTTCTATTCACGATCTCTCTGAGCAGCCCTGGTTCTCTCCTCCCCTGTGTCCCCAGTCATCAGGTCTGGCAGCCTCTGAGGAGAGGAGCCTTAGGTGGTCAAGCAGATGGACAGATGAACAGACAGACCTTGAGACAGGGTCAGGGCAGGGGACGGGAGAGGGCTTGAGGAGACCAGGAACCAGGCAAGCTGAGATCCATCCATGAGCTGCGTAGGCATGGGCCAGGGGTCAAGGAGCCATAGCCCTGGGGAGGGCAGAAATGAGCAGCTTTGGTTAGTGACTGGCACTGAGGGGCAGCTGTCAGAGATAGACGGGAGAACAGGGGACCAGAAAGGGAAAGCTTACCCTGGATCTGAGGGGAACCCAGGTTCTTTCACTTCAGCCAAAGCTGCTCCACCACTTAGGGACCAGGTCTGTTGCCACGTAGCAGAGCTGGGCCAACTAAATCCTGTTTACTTCTGAAATAAGATCCCCCAGCCTCTTCACTAGTAGGGTTTCCAGAAATGAGTCTGTGAGGGTGACTCGGCTTCCAGGGCAGCGTGGACCAGGCAACTGGATGAAGAGGGAGATGTGCCAGGCGAGATCGCAGCTACAGCACTGACCCATCAGCCTTGTGGCCTTTGCCAGTGATTTCCTTTTTCTCCTCAGTTTCCCCATCTGTAGATGGGCAGTAAGAGTCCACCTGGTGGGACTGCCGGTGGGGTCTTCTGAGTGGAGGTGTAGCCAGCGTGTAGATCGCCTGTGCCGTGTGGTTATCGCTATTGAAAGAAGAGGCCTCATATTTTTCTGAGCTTGCATCTTGGATCCTTTGCTCCAGGAGGGGGCTTGGCAGGGAAGATCCCTGTCACTTGACTCCACTTTGAGATTCTGTGGAAAAGTGTCCCAGTTACCTGGAAGCACAGGGAAGGGGCGCTGAGGCTGAGGCTAGAGGGAAGGAGGGAGTTTGCACCTCAGAACAGAGAAGAGCATTCTGACAAAGGGAACAGCCTGTAGCAATCTGCGGAAGTGGAGTGGAAGATCCGGCAGAATCCAGGGCGGCCGCCAGCTTCCACTGTAGGGGAAGCCAGGCTCCAAGTTCTGAACTGGGGTGGGCAGTTAGACTCCAATCCACAGGAAGTGGAGGCCATTGTAGTTGTCAGGGGAGGGGTCAGAGGCCTGCAGCCAGAGCTAGGGCTGCAGGGATGTTGGGGTTGACTCAGGATAAGGTGAGGCAGCCAGGGAGGGATAGTCCGAAACAACTCCTGGTTGCTGAAGAGGAGGAAGGGTGAAAGCAGTGCCTGTGGGCCAGGGGATCTCTGGCAGGAGCAGACTACAGGGTGAGAAGGCAGAACCCCCAGGAACCAACGTGGATGGTCGGGAAGCAGGCAGTGCCTCCTGCCTGCCTCTCGTTTTCCTTCCTCAGATGCCTGCTGACCCCTCCCCAGGAGGCAGCCAGTGAGCTGGTGGGGTACAGCAGTGAGCAGTTCCCAGTCACTGGGGGTCAGAGGGCATTGGCCTTTCCCCTGGACTCACTCACATCCTGGGGTCCTGGTACAAGTGTAGCATCATGTTCCTGGCTGGAGTTCTGAGGGGCTTGAAGCTTTTCTCAGTTTGTACCTTGGACCCTTGGCTCCAGGTGCTGGGGGCCTCAGGGCCCTGCTGAGGGATAGTTTTTAAACTGCTGGGCTTCAGACTCCCAGATCATCTTCCTGTGTCCCTGTAGTGCCAAGGGCTGAAGAGTTGGGGAGCAGGGCACCATGGAGTGGCAGGAGTGCCCTGGGCTGATGCGTCCCCATCACGAGTCAGGGGGGAGAGTTGGGAAGACCCTGTCCCCAGGCCCAGCAGATTAGTAGTGAGCATTTGAAGAGAGAAAATGGACCAACCTGTGCTTCATCTATGGACAGCAATGACACTCCAGCCTGTGACTGTGGCCTGAGTGAGGGAGGCAACTACCTCCACTCCCCATGGCCCAGGCAGAAGCACCAGGCCCCACAATCTCCTCAGGGTGATCCTGACCTTTCCCCACCACCCATGTGCATACCTGGGCTCCCTTTTATCAAATATCCTTCTGCTAATCTCATCTCTCTATGTGACTTACCTGTAATTAGCTCACTTTGCAAAATATGATGTCTGTCATAGTTCCCCCTCCATGTTTTTCTTTTCCCAGGAAAGGGTAAAGAGGGAATGGGATGAAGAAAGATTTCTGGACGTGGGGCCACCTCACAGGTCAGCTCTGGCCTGTCCCCTGCACACATGCCCCCTCAACACATGTCCCAGCTCAGCTTCAGAGCCTGGAGAGCCAATGAAGGTTAGTGGGCAGGGCCCGAGGGTGTCAGAGACCTCCCAGAACCCAGGGGAAGGGATGGCATAGGCCTGACTGAGCCCTGCCCCAGGAGTGCCCATGTAACCTATTCACACCCAGGGACTGCCTAGACCCAGGCTGGGCTAAGACATGAGATACTAAGTGGCCTTTCCTACTCACAGCCTGGCACATGAGGGCATGTGTGTGACAGGCAGGCTGGGGGCAAGGAGGAAGGGGCGAGGGGGCCAGGATGCCAGCATTGCCTCTACACAGCACATAATAGCCACGCATAGATGGGCTGTGCCAGTTACCAGGCATGCAGCAAACACAGCCAACAGGAACCCCAGTGTTCGTCGCCATCACCTATCCATCCACTCACCTGTCAAACAACTTCCCATAGCTGGTGGGCTGCCCAGAGCCCCCACACCCTCCCACTCTCCCATCCTGACCAAGGTGTGGTTCGTCTCTCAGGAAGGGGCTGCCAGGGGCTGTGGACTATACACAGGGTGTGTGTACAGCCCTGCAGTGGGTCACATGTGGGCCAAGCCTTGGCCCTGACCAAGCATCACAACTCCAGCCAGGCCACCAGGCCTCATCCTCCTTCCTGGCAGCAGGAACATTCACCTTCCTACCCCCAGAGGTGGAGCCAGGCAGAGGGAGCAGCACAGCAGTTTAAGCTGTTTTCGAGTCAGTATTTGGTGCTGCCCTAGCCACAGCACCACTGCTGAGCCCCCACCACTCCCCAGATGGAAAACCAGAGGCTGCTGAAGCCCTGTCTGCACAGAGGGCCCCGTGTGGCTCAGAGCCTGCCACAGTGATGGACCCCAGCCGGGCAGGGGCAGCTGGGAGGACCATGCTTGGAGCCCTCAGCTGGCATGGCCTACTTTTCTGCTCTGCCCCTCGCTGCCCCATCAGCTCCCCGCCTTCTCTTGCTGCGACTCTCTCAGGATGTCGGGACGTGAATTCTCTTAAACTTTTAATTAAAAATCCTCTCCTTTCTCCCCACAAGGTTCACTTCCCTGTGATTTTCCTGTTAGAAGGAGAGGTGGAGGGAAGAGAGACAGCAGGCAAGGAGCAGAGGCCAGGCCTTCTGGGTCTCCACGAGGGACCTGGGGAAGCAGGGCCTGGCCCCAGGGAACTGCTGGCCACCCTCTCCCCTGGGCACCCTCTGTGGCTTCCCATCATGCTAGGGGAGGCATTTCTTTTCTTTTTTCCCTAAAGCCTATAGCACCCAGTTTTCCCATGTGGTCTCCCATTTCAGTACTAACCAGGCCTGACCCTGCTTAGCTGTTGAGATCAGAAGAGATAGTGCACGTTCAGAGTGGTACAGCCGTAGATGTCCAGAGAGGCATCTGAGGGCTCCAACCCTAGATGTCGCTGTTAGATGTGGGAAACGGCACCAGCTCCTGAGGGCCCTATATGTGTTCCTGCCACATCCTGCATACTCAAGGCTACGGCATGTGTCCATTAAACAGGCCGGGATTTCCCCAGGTAGAAGGGGTCCCCACTTTCCCATAAGGGTGCTGTTAACTCTGGTAGCTTCAGATTCACTCCTGAGCCCACTGGTCACAGGATGGGGACGTGCCCACAGGGTTACTCATCAAGTGAGAAGCAGCCCAGGTTGGTGTCGTGGGCCTCAAGGTCACCAACTGGGTCACCAGTGCTTCCCTTGTAGAATTCCCAACTCAGAGCTCCAGCCATGGTGTCAGGTCCTGGCTCACATGGTCAGGACCCCAGGTATGCTAGAGACCCAGGTCCTTGACCTCAGGGAGCCAGAACAACATCTCTAATTATGGGGCTGGAGAAGGGCTGGCCCATCCCCCTTTCCCAGGCAGTGATCCGTTAGCCTATCCCTAACTCTGGAGGGAGATGCCACTGTGTCCTTAGGTCGCTGTTTTAGAGAGGGAGCCCACTAAATGGAAGTTCTTCCTTGTGTCAGACCATGATGCCTCTTGCAGAAGGCTAAGCCTTTTTCCATGGCTCCACCTCTAGAGAACTTCAGCTGAGACTCCCCCTCCCATAATCCCTCCCTGGCCTAGGAAATAGGGATTGAGTCACCAGCTCCCCATGTTCCTCTCACCTCCCCCACTCCTCTGCAGGCTGAGCACCTCCATCTTAGGGCTTCCAGATACAGCCCAGAGCACACAGACTCATCCAGGATCATCCCCTCACTCCCACACTGAGGTGCCACTCCCCATGGTTGCACATCTCCCTCCCCTAGAGGCCAGGCTCTCCTCCAAACCCCCCCAAAGGCTCAGGGACTCAAAACCCCAGCCATGCCCCAGCTGTGAGGGAGAAACAGGGGAACCCCCTCAAGGCCCAGGCCTCTGAGGGGCCCCACCCCTCCATTCCTCCATCCCTCCACCTCATTCTCCCTCTCCACCCTGCAGCAGCCGGTGGACACAGCTGGGCATCATGGGGAACACCAGGATGCCACAGAGAAGAGGTGGCCATGGCCCTGTGGAGCTAGAACAAGGATCCCTGCACACTGGCCCCCCAAGTTGCCCTACATTCCCCTCCTGAGGCTCCCTGCACATGCCCTGCTTCACAGACCCTGAGGACACCCTGACCAGCCCTGGGAGTGCTCAGGGAGACATCCCCAAGGAGTGGGGTGGGGCTATGTCAAGATTTGTGAATGGGTGAAATTAGAATTAGCCAGGAAGAGGGAAGGACAGGCCACATAGGGGCATAGCACAAGCAAACGCAGGAAGGGGCTTGCACAGGGGCCTGGTTGGAGGTCGGGGCAGCGGAGGGCCAAGAAGGTAGAAAGAGCAGTGGGAACCTTGAACATCACACAGGGATTTCAACACTGGCATTGGACACTCTGGCAGCCCCTTGAGTAAGGCAGGGGTGTTACTTGTTCATTTTACAGACACATGTTGAGCACTTACTGTGTGTCCTTCCCTGGTCCAGCCCCAGGCAGTGCCCTCTTCTGTGGCTCTGCAGATGGCAAGGTGGGGGTGATCACAATGAAGGAGCCTGTGATCCCTCACAGGGCAGGGTGCTGTCTCTTTGGGCCAATAGGAGCACAAGTACAGTCCTGCCTCTCACAGCACTGCCACCACCTCTAGCTGGCTTCTTTGTGGGCCCATTAATTTCCAAACCTGATACAGGCAGGGATGAGTGGCTCTTCCTCCCAACAGGTAGCACATGTTGGTGCTCGCTGAACCCCATCCTGCCAGGCTCCACCCATCCATTCATTCCCCATGTACACACTAAGTGTCTACTGTGTGCCAGGTCCTGCACTAGTTGCTGGGGACTACACAGCGACAGGTCGGCCTGGTTCTGCCCTCAGGGACCTTGTGGTCCAGGCAGGAAGCAGAGTAGATGAGTAATGTGAGAATGCATAATGAGCATGTCACGGGTGCCAGAGGATAAGCAGCAGGGGGGCAAGGAAAGGGTGCTGGCGCCCTCCCCACATCCACAGGTGCAAACCTGGAGCCCGCACAGGCATGAAGACAGTGAGGAGGAGGAGGAGGCGTGCCTTCCTCCTGGCTCTGGGTCTGAGCCCCACCTACCCACCGGTGACCCAGCTTCCTGACGATCTGTGGGGTCCTCCCCACTGCCCAGCGCTGCGAGGGAGCAGGTAGGGAAAGGTGCAGTGTGGGCACTGCAGACGGTGCTGGACCATCCTGGGTTACCAGCCCCAGGCCACCCTGAGCAGCTGCTGATGTCAGCAAAAGAGAACCCCCAAGTACCCCACAAGCAAGGGTTGCAGGGCCTGCCTAGGCCAGAAACAAGCAGGGTGCCTCTCAGCTCATGGGGGTTGGGATGTGCCCCCTGTGGATGTCAGGCATGATGCTGGGTAGATATGTGTGCCTGTATGTATGGCTAAGGCATGAGCCAGGGCCACCATGGAAGAGCCTGCGTGCATGGCGGGGGTGTGTGAGTGAGACATGTGTCTATACCAGAAGAGTCTGAGGAGATGGGGCAGGAGGAGAAGGGAGAGCTCTACCACCTCAAAGTTCCTGCTGCACCAACAGTTCCATCTCACTTACAGGCTCTCATGTGGGCATGCTTCAGGCACCCACATGTGCATGTATAAAACCCATGGGCCCACGTTTCTCCCCGTTCTTCCCCTGTCTGCAACCACAGGAGCACATGTAGAGCCCATGTCCCCATGTGGAACCTGCAAATGGACATGTACACACACGTGAATGGGATACATGTGCACATGTGCATCTCAGCTCATCATGCCCACATGTATTTGTGTGCACCCGATGGACATATGCACACACTGTCACTCCCGGTATGCAGCCCTATCACAGCTGTCTCATCCCTTTCTCCACTTGCCTCACCTCTGCACCTAGAGGTGGGCAGGTCCAAGATGAAGATCTCTATTTTACGGACTGGAAAACTGAGGCTCAGAAAGGAAAAGAGACTTGCCCGAGACCACACAGCGGCTCCATGGCTCCAGCCAGGACCCAGGTCTTCTGGCTTCCCAGCTAGATCTAACATGGCCCCACTGCATGTGCTGTGATCTTCACATTCCTCTGCAGAGCCTGTGGGGTCCAAGACAGAGCAGGGGTTTTCAGAGCCCGCCACCATCCCTGTCTGCCCTCCCCTCAGCGGGGGCACCTTGGAGCCCAGAGTGGGGAGTGCCAAATCAGGGGTCACCCCACAGTGGAACTCTAAGCTCACAACCGTAACAGTTTGGGAAGGAGAAACATTTCTCTGGGCCTTGTGCACCACCTAAAGGTGGCCTATAGGAGGCATAAAGGTCTCAGCCAGGCCTCTGCTGCCAGCCCCATCACTCCTAGCTCCTAGCTCTCTCTCATCCTCCTCCTTTCTTCCTGGGAATCTCTCCCCTCATGCTGCATCCTTCCAGCCCTGTCTTCTGTCTTGCCCCTCCAAAATTCTCTCTACCCTCCAGGGATGTTTCTATGTTTGTTTCAGCAGCTCCTGACATTCACAACTGGGAAGCTCTCAGAGATGGGCCATGCTTTAAGCCCCAAATGGGCCCAGCCTGGCCAAAGGAGGGACAAGGAAGAATCAGTCTCCAACATGACCTCAAGAAAATCTGGTGCAGAGTGGCCACCCCTGTAAATCAACTGATGCCTGCACCACTCTAATCACAACTGTGACAAGGGTGCAGGGCAGAAGCTAAGCAGAAAGAGGCCCAGAGCAGAGGGCAACTGAGCAGGGCAGCAAGAAGTTGAAAACCATTAATTGTCCGTCCAGAGGAGGGGGATGCCCACAACATTCTGGGCAAAGGAAATGGTGTGTGCAAAAGCACGGAGGTGTGACAGTATAGCATAGTAGACATTCATCAAGCCTTTCTCATGTATTGGAGTGTCTGCAGCCAGGGTCCTCCCATTCATTCATTCATTCATTCATTCACTTGTTTATTCACCAAATAGTGTCCAAGTGTTGGACACCCTCTGGAATGCAGAAAAAACAAACAGCATTGTTCCTGCCTCAGAGAGTGCACAGCCTGTTGGGAAATTGCAGGACAGAGCAGTGAGTTCCTTGGTGAGGGGCACACAGGCACTGTGGGAGCCTGGAAGAGAGGACCTGATGGGGACACACAGACACATCAGGAGCCCATGGTAACCCCAAGGAGGGGTCTGGGCGGGACCAGGGTTTATCAGCAACTTTTTTTTCATTTGTCAGTATTTGATATCTGGTCTTCAGTGGCTCTCATAGGTGAGAGGACCCTTGGCAGTCCAAGTCTGTGTCCTTCATTGCACAGATGGTGAATCTGCAGCCCTAGGCCTGGAACTCAAGTCTCCAGGACTTCTGTTTCCAGAGTATAATTGTATTGACAAAGCTCATCCATAGCGAAACCCAACCCTGGACCCACATGGGGCTCAGTTCTCTCTGCACAGCACCTTCTAAAGCCCAAAAGTGGAATTGCAGACCCAGGACACTGCTTCTCGGGCAGAGCCAGCCCTAACTGGGCTCCCTCACAGCAGAGCCTGTGCCCTCAGTCTAGCAGGAGCCGCTGGGGACCTTGGCGTTTCATTGACCCTCAGTGTCCCACCACAGAATGGCAACAGGATTCCTAGCCTGCCTATCACACTGGGTGGCTGTGGAGATGGGGAGTGTTGGCCCCCATGACCTGTGTTCTCCGGGAGGCCTTTCTGCTGAGGAGGAACGGGCCCACGGCTGGCTTTCCCCCCTCCTCAGTGTTTCTGAAGCCATCCGTCACTTACAAATTCTCTTCATCTCTAAATAAAATGATTTGTTAATTTGAGTGAGTGATCACTGTGCGCCTGAGCCTCTTTGCAGGCCCAGGAACAGCTTGTGGGCTCCTGGAGCCCTGCGCCGCCGGCCTGGCGCAGACTTGGAGGGGTTGTTTTCTATTTAAATGTGAATTGAATGAGGAGAAAAATGTTTCTCTTGGCAATTTCATAGGAGCTCGCTCTTCTGACAGATGTTGGAGTTTATTATCCCATCGGGCCAGCGTTTTGTAGAGCAGAATTACTAATTATTTCAGAGGCCTGGCCACAGCCAAAGAAGGAAGGGCGGTAGTGGGTGCAGCTTTGGGCAGCATCTGTCAACAGGGCTAGGCAGGCACTGGGATGAGAGACCCAGCTTGCCACCCTTCCACTGGCCTCCTAGGATCTGTGATTGTTTTGGAAGGGGGGCTGCCGTGTCGCTTGGTTTCTGTTTCATGGTTTACCCTGGAGGAGGCAGCAGGGTCTGCTCTTGCCAGCCCTGCTTTGACCTCATGGTGAGGACTCTGGAAGGTACTTGTGGGGTCTCAAATTGCTTGTGTGTTTAGAGTCCACGGGTTGTGGATGAGAAGACTACAGAGACCCCAGTGGTTTCCTCCCAGTGTGAAGCCGGAGCTGTTCTCTGTAAGGACCATACCTGGGCTTGGCCACACTTGCACAGTGCGGGCATGTGGCTTGGTGGCTCTCTAACCTTGGGCTCTGTGCAGGCCTGTGGGGGTTGAGCATGACTGTGTGCTGTTTTTGCGGGTCCGGAGCTGCCTGACATGATTGCATGCATCTGTGAATGAGATGTCCGTAGCTGTGCTGCATGGGCCTCAGAGGTATGGTTCTATCTATCTCATTTCTGTCCTGGCACTGCAAGGTAGAGGAGGCCTTGGAAGACGGATGGCCAGAGGGCACTAGATGTCAGAAGGGATGGGCCAAAACTGGCTCAGCTACTTCAGGGATGTCCCAGGTTTCCAGGGGGCTCCATGGCAAATTGACTAGGGGGTGAATTCCATGGGGGAAATGGGGCCCTGGCAGCTGAAACACTGGCTTCTGCTTCATTCAGCTGAGGAGACTTTTTTTTTTTTTTTTTTTTTTTTTTGAGACGGAGTCTCAATCTGTCACCCAGGTTAGAATTCAGTGGCATGGTCTCAGCTCACTGCAACCTCTGCCTCCTAAAGTCAAGTGACTCTCCTGCCTCATCCTCCCAAGTAACTGGGATTACAGGCGTGCGTCACTATGCCTGGCTAATTTATGTAATTTTAGTAGAGATGGGGTTTCACCATGTTGGTCAGGCTGGTCTCAAACTCCTGGCCTCAAGCGATCCACCCACCTCAGCCTCCCAAAGTGCTGGGATTACAGGGGTGAGCCACCATGCTCAGGCAGCCCAGGGACCTCAACCTCACTTGGGGCAACTTACAACAGGGAAGCATCCCCACCCTCCCAGCAGAGGCCTCAAGAGTCTTGCAGTGCTTGGTCCAGGGGCCTCCTGACTCCACACAGCCATGGCCCAATTCCGGTTAATGGTCTCTGATACAGGGCTGAAGGTCAGGGGTTGGAGACAGTTGGTAGAGGAGGCGACAGTTCCTCCTGCAGTATTCTCTGAAAACCACCCCCACTGAGGAACACCCTCACTTCTGCCCTATTCTTACCCCCATCTCTCCTTCCTGAGCTCTGAGACAAGGGACCAGGTACCCTGACTGCCCCCAGTCCTGGCCAGCTCAGGATTCAGGCCTGTCCCCTCCCCCTCCTCAAACTCCACCCCCCCGCACCCCAACCAGCTCCGCTTCCTAGGTTTAACACAGAGGCGGCAGCAGCAGCAGCTGGGTGGGGTTTTATAACCCTAATTAACCCTGATTCCCTGGGGCCCTAGCTCTAGACTCCCTTGCAGCCTCAGACCAGCAGAGCACAAGGCAGGAAGGGTCCACCCTTGTGCCAGGTGAGGGAAGATGGAGACTCGGCCTCTCCCTGTCCCAAGTCCTAGGCCCTGGCAGTCACCCTAATAGATGGCACTGGGAGACCAGGGAGGGGGTGCCCAGGCTGAGATGGTGCCAGGCATCTCTGACCATGTGTCCCTGACAACCAGGCCCTCTCTCCTCCGGATAAAATTCCACAGTGACATCCTTCCATTAAATAGGGCATGTTCAGAAGAGAAAATTGCTACTATTTTCCCCTTTTACTTCACTGTCATCAAAAATTGATCCCATATTGCATCCTTATTTCAAAGAACGAGCTAGAAAAATAAAATAGAAATTCCCACTCCTCAGAGCAGCAGCTGTATCAAGCCTCCCTCACCCTATCCTTCCCCTCCCCATCCCCCCCAAAAAAAGAAAAGAAAAACGTGACCAATGAGGAAAGGCACCTGCTGGCCATCTAGAGCTGTTTGAGTGCCCATGGCTTTGAGATGCACGTGACCTGGGAGCAAGGAGGGGCTGGACACATGACTGTGCAGGCAGAAGGGGATTTCGATCTGGTGAAATGTGGTAGAAAATGGGGTAATTGGGGGAGGTTAATTTGGATCTAAATGGAGCAATTCGTTATCTCAATAAGAAATGTCTCGTTTTCCAGGGAGACGGCTGCGCCTGCCAGATGCTGGCATGCCCACCGTTGGGGTAGTGGCTCAGAGCAGGGCCCACAGCCAGCCTAGCCTCACAGGGCAACCCACCCTGCCCAGATGTGGGCGTTGGGGGCAGAGATAGCTTAATTTGGTTGATTCCCCAACTCATTTGGCAAAGTATTCAATAGCTCTTCTCAAAAGCACATCCAGTAAAAATGCAAAATGTGAATAACAATGATGGGGCAGAGGCCGAGGTGAGCAGCCTGCAGACTAGGCACTTGGTCTAGCTGAGCCCATAGGCTCACCCCAAGCCTCCCAAAAGTCAAGGGAGATCTACCCAGTGTTTTGTGTTCTAACCAGAGGAGAAGCCCAGCGTGGCTTGCCATGGGAAGGTGTTTGGGGGATTTCTAGGATGGTGCCCCTCAGCCCATGCATCTTTGCTAGGAGCAGGGTCTGGGAGCTGGCACCTGGACTGTAGTGTGACCCTGGGCATGTCAGTTCTCCCCAAACCTCAGAGCCCCATTCGTTCTTTCCCAGGGGCCACATGCAGAGGCTGCTGGCAGTGCTGGGAGTCCTGGTCACACAGGTGTGACCATCTCAGGCTGCAGCGTGGAAGGCCTGGGCTCAGCAGCTGGACAGACTTAGGTGTGGGCTCCAGGTTCTCCTTCTGCCAGGTTTGTAGACCTGGAGCACTCACCATATTGTTTTGAGCCTCCTCCTTCTGAAAAATGCATTAAGTAGCACCAGCCTTGTGCCCCTATGATTGTGACAGTCACATGTGGACAACAGGTACCCATAAGTGATAACTGGAATCACAAAAGCATCTGGTGGACAGTCGGTTGGGAGCTGGCGCACAAGATTTCCTTGGTCTAACCTGGTATTGGCTGCACTGTGTCTGGAATGGAGCTGGGGGAGAGTGAGCATGGAGACAAGCGGAAGCCCCTCCCCTCCACTCTGGTGGGGCCAGATCTGAGTCACCCTATGTGTCTGGTACCTAACATAGACCACGGACATGCTAGCAGAAAGAAGAAAGGCCCTGGGGACTGAGGCCCTTTCCTTTTATTCTACACTGTGGTGTTGGTTGAGATAACACAAAACAAAATGATCACAGGCTGGTGTGAGGGCTGGGAGGGAAGTGAAGCAGTGAACAAATTAAGGGCACATTTGAGGAGGGGTCCTCTAGGTGGGGGCCAGACAGGTCATAGCCAAGAAGATTCATTTGGCCAGGCATGAGTGGGCAGGTGGTGGAGCCTATAGGTCCTGGAGCCACAGCCCTGTGAGCCACCCCACACACAGCCCCAGCAGGAACAGTCCTGCCCTGCCTGTGCCTCAGGAGGGGAGTTCTGGATGTTAAAGTTGTTGGTGGACCAAAAGCGAGGACCCAGCCACCATATGCACTTGTGCCTGACCACATGTTGGCAGCATGGATGTGCTTTCCCATGTCTGCACATGTGCACATGTGTTTGCATATGCACACACACATACATCCTCCTTCTCTAACTCCAGGCCCTCCACCCGCAGGATTGCAAAGCTGTTGACCTCAAAGTCAGATGGAAGAAACCTCCTCACTCACCCTCACTAAAGCCACAGATCTCTGACATCACCTTGTTTGGAACAACTCCCTCAGTGGACACCCAAGAGGCCTAGTCACAGGGGTCCCACTTATCCCCTTTCCCTTGGAAGAATCCTGCAGCAGAGTGGCCTTGGGGGCAGGGGACCAAAATAGGACTCCAGAGTGCTAGAAAGAGCTTAACCCAGGGGTGGGCTGGCAGACCTGGGCCAGGCAGAGCGGTGGGCTGGGAATCAGGTTGCCCAGAGGCCTTGCATACCTTGTGTGGGCTGAGGCTGGGCTGACTCTGGGGCACAAAGACAACACCCCCTCCCAACCCCAGGGAATACCCAGGTCTGTGGGTTCGGGGAAGGGACACCAACCCCAAGGTGGTGCGCATGCTCCATGCTTAGCCTTACTGCCTCCTGCTCAAACTAGGGTATCCCTCTCCTGCAGAGCCTCAGTTTCTTCACCTGTGAGAATGAGTGAGGATGGCTCACAGCAGAACTTTTATCAGCCTTTCTATGCAAGAGTGGCCCCTGGGGTCTGCCCAGCCTTCTAGGGGGATGGTCCTGTCCCAGAGTTTCTGCCCTTCCCAGCCCATTTTCCAGACAACAGTCTTCAATCTAGGCAGGGCCAAGCACAGTCACCCCCAAAGGGTCACTGGGCTCAACACTGACCCACTGCAGTGTCCCCAGCACTGATGCCATGTGGGCTTGACCTGAGCCTAGCAGCAGGCTAACCACAAGTAGAAGAGGGTTCTTGGGGGCCAGAGCTCCCTGGGTGGCCTTGGAGAGTGTACACAACTCCCTACCTTCTTCAAGGACCCCTCCTGCCTCCTCTGGCCTCAGTCTGGGCCCTAGGGAAAGTAGCAAGAACTCCAGGGTCACATGGGAATATAAGTGCCCTGAGATCGTGGAGGGAATCTGAGGCAGAGCTCAGACCCGCTCAGGTCTCCTCGTGCCTGCTGGGTCCCTCCCCAGCCACACAGTGTCTCCCACTCCACGCTATCTGATCCACAGCCAGCCAGAGGCCCACTTCCTCCTCAGAGAGAGCTCAGGGTGTCTCCTGGGCTAATCAGCAAGTAGGGGAGGGGGACTTGATGACATAGCCCAGGTTTAACTTTCCACCCTGCCCTCAGAGAGCCGTGGCCATAGACAAGCTGAGGAACCACCTCTGAACTCAGTTTCCTCATCTGCAAAATGGTATAGAAATGGGACCTGCTTTGCAGGGGCTGCTGTAGGGATTAATGAGCGATGCTGGCCACAGCAAGTGCTCAGTGGCATCGCCTGTGATGACAGCTCCATGTGCAGCACAGGCGGTGCTGGTGCTGGGTCCTATAGGAGCTCTGCAGGTGCAGGAATTCCTTGCCAACCCTTGTATTTCAGGAGTACTTTTTGTTCAAAGCCCTACTTGATCAACCAGCCATGGGGCTCCTCTCCCTGAAAAACCACTGCACCTTCCTTCCAGCTTGCTCTGCTTCCTCCTCCAGGCTGCCCCCTCCTTCAGGTAGCCCCCAGGGTCCACACCCCACTTCCCGGGTGTTACCTGACTACCTCCAGCCCTTCCTCATGAGCCCAAGTGCTGTTGGCCTCCATGTGGCCAGCACTTCAGCGTTCCTCTGTTTTATCATTAATGTGGCCAGTCTGCCTGGGTGGGTGGTGTCATTTTCCCATTTTGCAGGGAGAAAAACTGAGGCCAGGAAAGCTAAAATCACTCAGTCAGGGTAGATCTGAATCCAGTGTGGATTCATCACTAGAAGGGTCTCTCCCTCAGAAAGTCCAGCCCAAAGAGCTGAGGAGGTTGGGGGCTAAGCCAACTGGGATTCAGGGGTCTGTTTCCTGGGAGATGGCGTGGTAGATAACAGACCCTTGTCCCAGGGGAGAGAGACTGCAGCCTGAATGAAGGGAGAGGCAGCAATGATGCCCCAAATATTGCAGGCACGTGTATATGACCGCTGCCCCGCCCTCTCCAGCTGGTGCCATGGCTCTGTGGCCGTTGCTAGGCATCTGTGAGGCCCAGGTGGGCCCTACCTGTCGTGGAGCGGCTGTGCAGTGTGCGGTGGGCCCGGGCCCAGGCAGGAGCAAGGCACCTCCGCCGGCCCGCCCTCCTCTCACTTGGCAGCAGCAAGCAGAAGCCATTAGCGCCTGGCAGTCCGTGTCCCACGGCTCTGACAAACGCCTTAAATGTTGTCACCACGGCTCCAGCTGTCCCACCGGCCGCCTTTACTCCTCATAATAACCAAGTGTCGAGGCTGATTGCAGCAGCAGGATGCAGCCAGTATTCAGAGTAGCTCTTACCCTGGGCGTTTCCACCTGGCAGCCAGGCTGTGCCCACCCCGCCCACCACCCCCAGCCCTTTGTCTGCCTGTCACCTCTGCCTGGGCCCTCAGCATCGCCCCCGGGCCAGCCAGTGCCTGGCTTTGTGTCCCAAAGCTGGTGGGCAGCGACAGGGTGGGGCCTCAAGCATCCGCATCCAGCAGAGTGACAGCCTAGCTGGAAGAGTCTGGCTCCTGCTCCCACTCTTCTGGATGACCTGTGCAGGGAGCCCTGATTTTGTCTTGGTCTAGCCTCATATCTTGCCTTGCTGCCCAGGGACACAGGGAGTGGTCAGAGCTCATCCCTGGCATGCACAAAGCTGCATTCAGTTTGAGCTCTGCCATTTGACCACTGTGCAGTCTTGGGTGGGTCAGTCACCCTCTCTGAGCCTTGGTGACCTCGTTGGGGGAATGGGAATAATGATTGGGCTTGTTGGGGCTTTGTGGGAGCATGTGTGTGAAGCAAGGTACAGATAATGAAATGAAGAGGCCTGGCCACGTAAACACAAACACCTACTGCACCAATCCCTGAGTCCAGGGAGGCCCAGGAGAATCGAAGGCCCACATCAGCTCCCCTGGCCTTCACTACCCTCCTTCCCACCCCCACATCTTAGCCCTCTGGGCGTAACTTCCCCTGTCCCCTTTGTCTGACCTTGCCCTTCAAGTTTTGCCTAGTGCTCCCTTTCCCAAAGCCAACCTGGCTTAGCCTAACCATACTTCTCTCCCATAGGGTTTATGTGCCCTTTGAAACAGCCCTGGATGCTCACTGTTCTCCTCTCATGTCTGCCTTCATCCTCACAGTCTTATGAGGCTGGGACTAGTAGAAGCCCCATGTTAGAGAGGAGGTTATCAGGATTCAGAGAATGGCATCAATTCTGTGCATTACACATGCAGCTCCTGGCTCTGCCCCACGGGGTACTGTGGCTGCTGATCACTGTCTGCCCAGCCCCAGGTCCTGCTAGAACCAGGAGAGTAAGCTAAGCCTCAGTCTCTTCAGGGGCCCTGGTAAAGTGGACAAGCACCCATTTCACCTCCGGGCCTTGAGGGCTTTCCTCCTGAGGTACCTAGATACAAGCACCAATATCCAGGTTGATTATGAGCTCTCTGGTCACTGAGTCATTTGTTTACAAGTTCCCCAACCCTCCGATGATGCTGGAGGGCGATGGGCAGAGAAAGGTGAAGAATGAGTTGTCTCTGTCTCTTCATCAGACTCTTCTCAGGGATGCAGAGGTGATGATGCAGGTAGCAGTGAGGACAGTAATGGTAGTGGTGATGATGAGGAGATGTGAGCGCTAACAGAGGTGACCACAGTGGGGTGATGGTGGTAGTGGTGACAGTGGTGGTAAAGGTAGTGATGGAGGTGATATTGGCAGTGGAGTTGATGGTGGTAGATGATGATGGTGATGATGGAAGTGATGACTGTGATGATGGGGATGAAGGTAGTGATGGGGAGCTGATGGTGATGGGAGTAACATTGACAATGATGGAATAATATTGGCAGTGAACATGGGGACATTGGTGCTGGTTAAGCAGTGGGAACAACAGTGATGATGGGGATGATGGTGAATAGAGTAGCATTCTGGTGGTGCAGGGATAATGTTGATGGTGGGTGTTGGGGGTGATAGGGCTAATGGGGGCTCTCTGTGGAGTGTACCTCTAAGGGGCAGTCCTCCAGGCAACCCTGTCCCACTCATGGGCTATGCCCTCGCTGGAGGCAGGACACAGTGGGGCTTGCTTGGTGCTTTTTTCTTTTAACCTCCAGTGAGCACAGCCTTCTGGGTAATGAGATGCAAATTGACAGAAAAGACAATGAGCCAGCCTGCGGCCAGTGGGGCAGCTTTTAGAGTCAGGCTGATTGCCTCTGTGCCAATTTGCATGGCATTAGCTGTGCATGTCTTCTCCAACAGGTTCGTGTATTTCATCAGCGGTCACCTGGATGGCTGCATCTGACAAAGGGCGATGACCTGTGATCCCAGACCAGGAGCAGGGGCAGAGCCGCTCTGACTCTGACCTGAATAGGGCTCTAGGATGTGGCTACAAGAAGTCTGAATCTGTGGGGAAGGGCAATTGATAGAGGGTGGGGCTTGGAGAGTCCTCATGGTCGCCAGTAACAGGGTCCGAGCAGGGGTCAGAGCCCACGAGTGGCAGGCCTAGGAGGTCTGGTTTGGCCAGCACCATGGCTCCATCTGAGTATGTGATGCAAAAGCCACAAACAGGCCTTAGACAGGAGAGATATCTGGCCCTGGCCTGGGATGCCTCAGTACGGGTCCAGGCTCTGTCCCTAATGGTACAGTGGCCTGACAGTCCCTCCAGACCTCAGCTCCCCCTTTGTACGGGGGGGCCAGTGGGCCCCTGACCTCATTGTCTTCACCTTGAAGGGATGATCGTCAAGGCAGGCCCTGCCTATGGTGTGTTTAGTAAGAGTGGCCAGGGCCAGTTCTCCATATCCGAGGTCACATATTGCAGCCCCACTGAGCAGGCCTGCCCTTCTGTCACTGTCACCATTACTCAAGGTTATGCCTGGGATCATTCTTCGAGTGCCACCCAGGGGGCCTGGGCAAGGTAACACCCAGGTCATTGCCCAAACCCAGCCCTGACGCTCCTCCCTGCCTCTGTCCATGGTGCTGAAAGTCTTGGGCCAACCTGTTCTGGTGTTCCTGCTGTTTAAGCAGGCTAGGCTCTGCCCTCCCCACCCTGCTCCGCTGTCCTTGCTCTCTGACCCTGCAACCCATTTGAGCCTGTGCAACCCACGACTCCATTCCACGTTCCTTCCCCAAAACAAGCAACAATGGGGCTAGGGGCTGTTCTCCACTGCCCTCTCCCCCCAGCCCAACCAGTGCCCCCTCCGGCACATTTCAGGGCCCTTTTGTCCCCACCTCCCTCTTCACTGTCCCACTCCTTCTCCTGAGGTTGGGCCTAATCAAAGCTAATCAGAAAATTATGAGCTGCCTGATTACTGATTAGATTCCTAATGTTAATAGAGCCGAAAAGGGCCCGCTCAGGCTGTGTTTTAGGAAAAAGTATAAAAATAACATCGTGGGAAGGGAGCTTGGAGGCTGGGCTGGGACCCAGACTCTCCTGTTCTAGCTGGGGTGGGGTCTCACTCTCAGCTTTCAGGTGGGAATACGTTCCCATGCAGGGCAGCTTCCTAGCACCCTAAATTCTTCCAGTGATGGGGCCATCCCAGGCAGCTCTTCCTATAGAGGCCTCTAGCAAGTTCTCTGCTCAAGACAGTGGGACTGAATTGCAGTGGGAAGAAGTTAGGTGAGATATAAAGAAGAACTTACTGCTGGCATCCCATGTAGGAGCAGGGTTGTGTCTGTAATGCTCACTAACCTCCTCAGGCCAGTTTACTGCGCACAGTAGGTGCTCAGTAAACATGAGTTGACAGGAAGGAAGGAGGGTCACATCAGCCTCTTCCCATGGGAACTATCACCCTCCCATGCCCTGCCCCTGAGCCACAGCGGAGCATAGAGGCATCTGAGCAGCCTTCTTAGAGGAGGATGTTGGGGCATGTCAGGAGAATGCACTGATCTGGCACCAGGCCAGGGGTACTGAGCTCCCTGGGAATTCAGGCACTCCTGTCTACCACCCTCTTGCCTCTCATTCCAGCAGAGCCATGGGGGCTTATGCTAATAACCATGTTATTACTGACTTGGCAGCAGCTGAGTGGGGCTAATAGGTAATATTTTCACAAGGTCTAGAGTGGGGTTGTGGTCCTGGAGAGCAGGCATCAGCAGTTCAGACCCCAGAGGCTGCCCCTCGGATGCCTCTTCATGGAGCACACAGTGAGGCCTGTACTTAGACTCAGCCTCACCCCACTTATACCTTCACCCCCAATGCCATCTTGGATCCCTATTCTCTGTCATCAGCACCATTTCTGACCTGGTTTCTACCATCTCTATCCCAAGGAGACCCAGGGCCTCCAAACCAGCAGATCCCCAAGGGCACCTCCTGATCCACCCCCTGACCTCTTGACTGTGATGGGAGCCCGAGGTCACTTAGCACTTCCTCACTGAGCTGGCTTGCCCAGCACTGGGGCCACACAGATCCATGAATAAAGTCCCTGCCTTTGAGGGACCACATGTAAGAGGGAGTCAGGTACATGCAGTGATGGAAACCCCAGGGCAATTCTGGGAACCCAGCCCTACAGGGCACCAGGATTCATGGAGGAGGCAGAAGAGCAGTGACTCCTACAGGATGAGGAGTAGCCGGCCAGGGGAGGGGATGAGAAAAGGCACTCCAGGCTTGGGATGCAGCACAAACAAGGCTTTGGAACTGCAGCATAGCAGGAAGGCAAAGTTCAAGATCAGTGTGTTGGAAGAGAGATGAGGTTGTCAGGGCCTGGTAAAGGATAGTGTTAGGAAGGGAGGAGTGGTCCAGGCATCCAGGAAACACGGACAGGTCACAGAACTTGTTGGGGAGACCTGAAGGTGTGGGGGCCCAGGCAGATGAGTTCGTGCCAATCAGCTTGGGTTGAGAGTTTGAAGATGGGTTGTGGGGCTCAGGAGAGGTCTAGTCAGGGAGGCAAGGAGGGGGTCTCGGGAGTAGGGCTGGAAGCCAAGCAGGGCTGCAGTGGAGTAATGAACAAAATCTTCAGCGAAGTTGGTGCTGAGGAGAAGGGCAGCCCGTTGGCACAAGCTGCAGAAGAAAACAGGTCAGGCCAAGTTCAGAAGGCCCAAGAGAGAAGCTGAGTTTGGGGGAGGGGGAACCAGTCAGGAGGCCCCTGGAGTGAGGTAAGGGAAGGTACAGCCCAGAACCTGGAGTTGTCTTCAGTTTTCAAAGTGAGTCCCCATCCTGTTCCCTGTCTATGCCCTGCTCTCCATCCACGTCCTCACAGCCCTGGGAGGGGCCTAAGCAGGGTTTTGTTCCCTCCCTGTTGTAAGTGAGAGATCAAGGTACAGAGAGGTGAGGGCAGTGCTCCCCAAATTATGTGGTGGGTCAATTGCTGAGCCCCAGGAACTTGGGTTCCTTGGCCTCTGTGGCAGAACAAGGAAGGAGGGCACTGTCACACTCAACACCCACCCCCATGCCCACACACATTTCTAGAATGGGGCCTGATGAGGGGACAGGATGCAGCACCATGCTCCAGAGAGCACTCAGATAAGGATGTGTCCCTGCTCCCCTGCCCAGAGTGGCCGACAGCCCCCATATGGGTACCCTCACCCAATGCTATCTGCATGTTTTTTTTCTAAGGATGAGAGAAATGCTGATGAATTATGGATCATAATTTAGAGGGAGGAAAACTGACACAAAACTGGCAAAATTCTGAGAAATTCCACCTGGGTTCCCAGGGACTGACTGACCTGTGGAGATGCATAAGTTTCATGCTGGGGTTTAAGGAGGGGTGCCAGCTAGGTTGGTGGATTCCCACCCATTTGAGCCCTTGTGGGATGGGGCTGAGCAGGGCAGGATCTTGGAAAGAGCACCAGCAGCCTGGAGTAGCCTTCAGCTTTGGGTTCCTTGGGGGTGAGGTGCCTCCATACAGCTGGGCTCTGAAGCCACAGTCCAAATGTGGACCTGAAGCAGTTTGTTGCATGCATTGATTTATTTCTCATTGGGGCACCTCTTGCAAGTGCTCAACAGGAGACCTGGGAGCTCACCAGGGGACTAGGTAAGGCAGAGACCTGCAGCCCTGAGGCCAGACCTTTCCTGCGACTTCCAGCATGCGGCTGTCCAGATCCGCCCACACCTCCTTCTGACTCAGCCTGCTGCTGCAGAGTTGAAATCTCCAGAGGGTGGGTATCACGCCCAGTTCCAGAAAACTGGCCTGTAAATTCAAGCTGGTTTCTGCAAATGCTCAGCCCAGCCACAGAGACCCCTTTCCTCACCCCCTCCCTGTTCACACTGGACATACCCGACCTTCTCTTTATTGATTGTGGTTCCAGTTTAAAGCAAAAAAAGCAATGAAAGCCAGTGGAATACCTGTTAGCACCTGTGAGTGCCACTTCGTTTACTTCCTTGGGAAGGGATCTCAGAGCTCATGGCCTTCCTCCTCTTGATATTAAAATGCCCACTTTGGCCGGGTGCAGTGGCTCACACCTGTAATCCCAGCACTTTGGGAGGCCAAGGCAGGCGGATGACCTGAGGTCAGGAGTTCAAGACCAGCCTGGGCAACATGGTGAAACCGTGTTTCAGCAGGGTGAAACTAAAAATACAAAAATTAGCCAAATGCGGTGGTGGGCACCTATAGTCCTAGCTACTCAGAAGGCTGAAGCAGGAGAATCGCTTGAACTCAGGAGGCAGAGGTTGCATTGAGCTGAGATTGCACCACTGCACTCCAGCCTGGGCAACAGAGCAAGACTCCATCTCAAAAATAAAAATAAAAATAAAAATAAAATGTTCACTTTTTGGTAACATAACAGTAATGAAAGAGAGTGGGAGTTTTTTAAAGTGTCCTTTCTTGGCAAAATACAACATAGCAAGGATCTTTGGGAGCCCAGGATGTTCTGGGAAATTCTGTCTGACCTGAAATTCCAGCCTCTGGGATACCAGGTTCCCCACCCTGGCTGGTCACAGTTGTTCCCTCTGCGTCTCCATCATAGACCACCCCTCATTTCTTCATATTTTTCCTAGGAAATTGAAGCACAGCCTGCCCCTTCCAGGCTAGACCGAGGGGGTGCAGTCACTGATTACCAAGCTCATGGCGCCCACAGGGAGCCGGCACGCCTGGGCCCGGGTGGAGTGGCGGCCGCCCTGCTGCAGAGGGAGACCACAACTCGAATGGGTTTTTCTGTGTTACATGGATTCTGACCTTTTTAAAATAAATAAATAAAAATCCATTTTACTAATTTTTTTTATCAACTCGCAGAAGACGCATGAGTCCTGTGAGGGAAAAGGTCAGGGAGCCTGTTGCTGCCAATAGCTGCAATGACCTCCAATGCCAGCCTTCCCCTGAGGCACCCTCTGTGCCAGAAATGTTTGTTTTCTTTGCAGGCTTCTGTTTGCTGGAATTGTGGTCTGGGGTTTGAGTGTTTTTTATTGCTCTGGTGGTCATTTTATCTTTAAGTTATAAACATGGTTAATACAAAAAGAGTAGGTTTGAACTTTAAGATATGTCATGGGCTGGGCGTGGTGGCTCATGCCTGTAATCCCAGCACTTTGGGAGGCAGAGGCAGGAGGATCACTTGAGGTCAGGAGTTTGAGACCAGCCTGGGCAACATAGAGCAACCTTGTCTTGTAATAATTAATTAATAAAAACTATAACAAATTTTTTAAGGAAAAATTACAGATGGGACAGGAGCCAAGTGTGTCCAGCGTAGATGCAGCCAAGGGGTGAAGGAAGGGGCCTTGAGGGATGGGTAAGGCTGGGCACCTGTCCTGTCCCAGGAGGCACGCATGTCAGCAGTGCACCCGACAGGAAAGCACAGCCACTGGCGTGTCTCCATCACCCTCAGCGCATAAGTCACGGATCCTGCTTGACCCTCGTTGCCAATCCTGCTACATTTCTCTTCATCCCTCAGAACCCAGCAAAATGTGGGGTCAGGGCAAGACCTGCCCTCAGAAGGTTGTAGTGAGTGAGATTGTGTCCATAAAGCTCTGAGCATATCGTGTGAGGGCCACAAAGTCGCTGAGGCGGCCATCATGCACGTAGCAGGCACTGTCTGTCCACACAAAGCCTCCCTCAGACCACAAGTGGTGCCAGGACAGGGCCAAGTGGCGATTCTCCTGGTC